>NW_015094506.1:8849060-8905724 GCF_001431845.1 Calidris pugnax | reverse complement strand
GGGGGGGGGGGGGGGGCTTACGTCCTCAGCGTTCCTCTCAGCTGATTGTCAAACAAAGGTAGAGCCAGCCATTACTGAAATGTATTAATTTGTGGAGAAATACAAAAATAAACCAGCTACTTAGGGCACTAACTATTACAGGCAGAGAAATAATGTAATAAATCACTGAAATGAAGAAATGTGGCAAGAGGCACTGAAAACTGAGAGATATTTTGTCACTAAATTGCAGCATTAATAGTGTTTTGAAGCTTCACATTTAAATTGCCTATTTCTGACACTCAAAATGCACATTAGGAAAATGATGCTTATTTTATAGTTACTCATTAAAAAGAAGGGGATAAATAAGATGGAGTTTTAAACTATAAATCTCTTTCATAACGAACAACCAATAAGAAAGTGTGGGGCAGACAAATAAATGGAGAGTGAAAGAATGATTTTTAAAATGCTTTTGTAATCTGGGATATAAATGAGCAACTGTCTCATCTGATCTAGGATGAGTCATTTTTAGGAGATCTGAGTATAATCCTGAATGCGGGAGATACTCATATGTTACTTGATAATGAAGAAGAACTAGAAATAATAGAAAAGGCTATTTCTTTTCCCTTGCAATAATTCAGGCATTGTGCAATTATACTATTTGTCTCTTTACATGATTGCAATTCTGCATGCATTTCTCCACCTACAGATACATCATCTTTCCCCAACTAACAAGGCATAACTTCAGATTACCTCGTATAGCCTGCATGACAAATTCAAGGGAAGAATCAGAAGGAACCTAGACATCACTGTGGCCTTTAGTCTTACTGGAAAGGTCTTTTCATGCTCACCTGTGTAACTTCCCAGCACTCGTTAATGGCTGCTCAGTAGCCTGCTGCTGATCGACTATTTGCATAGCATCTGCATTTATTTAATCTTTATTTATTTTTTAAAGACTGCAAAGTTACAGCTCATTTGCAGTGCTTCAGGATTAGAGTATTAAACAAAAATGCAAATACAGCAGTAAGCCCTTAATGAGATGTATCCAGCTCATTTTTTCAGCATTAACTCCATTCTTTATCTTGTTTGAGCATCCACAGTATAAACTATTCAGCAGCTCCAAAACTTCATTTTATTGTATCATCAGCTGCTGTCATATATTTTACAAGTTTAAATTCTAATTTTATCCACAATAAGAATAATAATGATGTTTCAAACTGACATTTATTGTCCAAAGGAAAATAGCTCAAAAAGTACCGAAAACCATCTTTTCTTCTGAACCTTGGAGAGTTACCAAGCCAAAATGCAATGATTACACACTGCTGGCTTGGTGGTACTTGGCTGCTACTTTGCACTAACTTGAAAGATGATAAAGTCACAAGGTAAGGGAGATGCTAGTTCCACACACTCATAGCCATGAAAGGAGGTGTGCCTGAGGCAATTTAGATGACCTGAGGGAAATTCCTACCTTTGGAAATGTCTGAGCATACACCGCATTTAACTGCTAGTTTTAATCTTCTGAAGCAAATGGTATAAAACAAAGAAAAGGGAACACAATTCTCTGCTTAAAGCCATAGTGTGGACAAAACCTTCAGGTCTGGGCCACCAGATCACTTGTGACAAAACCTGTGTCTCACCCTTGGAGCTCTGCTTAGCTTCCAGGTGTGTGGCAGCCCTTCCTCAGAGCCCTCAGAGACCTCCTTCACCTCCCTCACTTTTGGGCTGGATTGCCAGGGGTAAGGAGAAGGGAAGTAAGGCAACATGGTTTCCTCTCTCTTCAGTACTAATACTTACTTTTGGTGTCTCCTGAAATATTAACTGTCCTGCAGAGGAGTGTGCAGTTCTGGTCACCCATAAATACCACTTGTCAGTGCCGTTGGGGGTCACATCTTCTCCCCAGCACTGCCAACAGCACCCATCTTTTTTCATCCCCTTGAGAGCTGCATAAGAATCATGGCACCTGTACAGTAGTTTGCCACAGCTGCAGTCACCTGTGTCCAGAACGATGACAAGAAGTGAGTCTTTCATGTCTGGCTTTCTCAGCATTTCCTCTGTGATGGTGTGGTCTGCAAGAAGGACCATCAATCTCTCCACCAGCTTTGGGAGACCAAGTCTGTCTCTGGTCTTCTTGATGGTTCTTATTCTGCTGCCTTTTTTGCCCCAGATTAAAGTCAAATTTCAGAAACAGAAAGTACCTGAGTATTTCACAAATGCTTCTATTGCAGCAATGATGCCACTTAAGCTTCCACGCCAAAGTCGGCTCCACTGTCAGCTAGAGAAACCCAGATTTTTCAGTCAGAAACTGTGCCCGTATTCATTAGGGTTCAGTTTTACCTTTAATTTTTTAAAAATTCCATCCTGTTCCCTCTATGTCTTGTGCTTTAATCTGTGGGTTTCTACATCCCGCGGTTTTGATGAACAGGCTACACGGTGCAGGGTGCATATTGCTCTGCACGCCTCATAGCAGATTACCATTCACATTCATTGCAAGCAAAGGCTATATGGCTCTACAGGTTTTTCTTGTGATTTTAGAACATGCTTATATGAGTTACTAAATTTTATGCTTAGGTTGGCTTTTATTGTTAATGGGTTTATTAGGGCAACAGAAGCCAAAACTTTGTTGCTGTCACGACTTTATAGCATCTTTGGTATCTTGCTTGGGAAAGAACAAGGGTTTGTAAGATTGGGTTGTTGGTCTTAAAATCCTTATGGCAAAGACTTCATCAATGCGTCAACTATAAAGCTGATAATGTAATATGTATGGTAATATAATAAATATTATAACATAAGTAATACAATAAAGATGGTAATATAATAAAATCCTGGGGTTTTTAATCGTCTACATATTCTTCGGATGCTACAATGTTTCTGAATTTTCACAGTGGAAAATTTTATAAGTGGCTTGTCTTTATTGTTAGTTCATTTGCACTAAAGAATTATCAGCTTCACAAATTTCTTTGTAGCTCCCAGTGGAACTAGTGCAATTATAAAGTTGTGCCAATTTGGCTTCTTAGCAGAAGGTATCTATTGGAAGAAAACAAATCTCTACATTAGATTCCATCATGAACAAACAAATCGTTTTAATTGGCTGCGTAATGAGATGGCCTTTTGTAAAGTACGTACTTGGAAAGTTCACTGTTAAAGTGGATCTCTTAAGTTCTACACAGGTTGAGCATTGCAGCAAAAATAATTGTATGAATTACAGCAGGGCTAAGTTTCAGCTTTTGAAATATAGATCATTCATGTACTGTCTTTTATGATGTGCTTAGCTGTTTTTAATAATTTAACAGACTCTGAAATCCCACTATTTTACAAAATTATGTACTTGGTTTTTATTTGTTTAAGAGAAAATGGCAAAGTATTATACTGCAGTTATAGGTAAGCTTGATTTTAAAAGGATGTTATATTTCATTGACTCCTAAATCATAGCTGATTTTAAACAGGTAACCTCAGAGTTTCTAAGACATTATGTTTAGACTGCTTAATTCTACTGCAACCTTTTCTTTCTGGAGATGACTTTACCAATTTTGCAAACCGGTATCTTTCTGGTAGTGGAGCAGAGGCAGCTTTTACCTTTGAGATTATGGAATCAATTCCCATAATAACTTCATAACTCTTTAGTAAAATCTTTCTTATTCCCCCCTTGTGTTGAGCATGGCTGGTGCCCACACCAGCACCCAGCCCACACCACAACACAGCAGATGTGGCAGGACACACACAGTGACAAGTTTCCTGGCTATCCCCAAGGTCACAGATGTGGGCATGTGCATGCAGCTTGGTCTGAGTGAAAGAAGGCTTTTAGGACATAATTAGAAGGCCCCTAAACCCCATCTTTCCTGTGATTTTGTTGAAGAGCTAAGGGGTGAGAATTTCTTGTATAACTCAGTGCTTCAGCTGTCCTTTTTACAGTGAGGCTGAACAAAGTAGATTGGCTTTGTGTTGGAAAACAAGTTCAATAAATGCATTGCAGAGCTTGTGTGCATTTGTTTGCCTGTGTGGTAGATAGCTCCTGCTGGGGATTTTCGTGGCTCTCCACAAGCTCAAAGAGATGGGCATAGGGCAACATGGCTGGAGCTTGAAAAGGGGTCACAAAAGAAAGTTAGAAGGTTCTTTACAGGATGTAAAGGAATGTTTTGTTTGTTTTCTGAAGCCTAACCACTAAATATTTTTGTCGTGTAAGGGTTATCTTTGTAATCAAAAGCTCTACTGTTGTTTTGTACAATCTTGCTTCCTTAAACTTTGATTGTGTAAAGCATATGCATACACTCACACACTTCTACTACTGTTGAGATCCCCACCAGCTAAAGGATATCTCCATTACTGTGGTGTATAGGAAGGGTCTCAGAAGGCATGGCCACAAAATGTTTGAGGCAAAGGCTTAGAAATGTCTAAATAATGAAAATGTCTCAAGGGAATTAAAAACGGTTGTACTTTTAATGTAAGTACTTGCATCCTGCTTTTAAAATGTTTTCGTAAGGTATCCTAAAGCTATTGCATTTCTCTTTTCATTATGAACAATATATCAGAATTTTTTAAACTTCTGCTTTATGATATAGGTTTTCCTACTTTTTCATACTCACTTCTAATACTTAGAAGATATTATCCTTGACTGGGCTTTTTTGCCTTCCCAAGGAGGTGCTGTAGAGCAAAAAAGCAGAAAGTTGGAAAGCCATACTTGAAAACAAGGTCTTTAAGTTAGACATCTCAGTGAAGTCCTGATGCACTGAGACATTTAAACACATTTATCTGGAAGCACCTGGATGGTCCTATTAACACTAAAGAGAGTATGTGTGCACTTAAAGCTTAGTTTCAAGCTTTGCTGGTTCAGAAGCACGTGGTGTTTGGGTTTGGGGTTTGAGCTGTAGTCTAAGCTGATGTCAACAACAAATCATTAATTTTCTGTGAATATTTTTGTGCCAGGTCAGAAAATCTGATTGCTTGCTTCACACCACTGCAGGAATTGGCTTGCAAAAAAAAACCTAACCCACTATTGCATTCGGTGTTGGTTAGCACCCTTTCAGTAGTAAAGTCAAAGATTAGATGCCATAGAAGTTGCTGTAGAAATGAACAACTTTTATGCCTTCAAAGTTGCTCCAAATCAGCTGGCAGCACACTGCTAGGTTGGCCTGGCTACTACCTTTGCTGTATTCAGCTACTACCTTTGGTGCATTTGTTCCATGTAGGGGAAAAGAAAAAAAAAAAAGAAAAAAGGCAGAATTTCCATTGCAGTATCTTTCAAAAGCACTGTGTTCACCAACATTATATATCTCTCCATTTTATTTCAAAAGTACCTGTTCCTGTGGTAACTAAATGCAATACCCATTGTCATACTTAGCATTCAGCAGGCGCTTGCCTTGACCTCACCTCTCTAAGCACCCAAGGTTTGTTCCTCTCCTTTATATCCACCACACATCTCATAGCTTTTTGCAAAACCTCAGCTAAGCTGCCTGCTTGACAAATGCATCCTTTTCCCTTCCGTAATGGTTAGGCACAGGTATGAAGTTCGCATTAGAACAGAAAGACTGTACCATACTGATATTGAGTTGCTGTGTTGCTGCTGAAAACAAGGCTGCACCCTGCCTGATGCTGGCACGGAGGTGCCTGGACCACTGAAAATTCCCAATGCAGCAGCAGCCCCTGTTGCAGCCCCAGTGCTTCAGAAGAGGTAGAAATTTAGGAACTGGTATCCTAAATCCTCTGTTTTGTGTGAAAATACTACTACAGGCCGTTTGGACCTGTTCTCATGGATCAGATATGTTTGAATTATTTACAGAATGTGCTAGCTTCAAAGAACCTAATTAGAGTAGAGTAGCATGTTTTAGGACCTAAAAAATCAAGCTCTACTCCTGTAAGTCGTTACTGTTGTAATGAACAAACTCAGGAGAGTGAAATGCATAAACAGATTCTGTGGGATAAGGGCACAGAACATATTTTCAAGTCTAAGGGGTTTGTCAGTGTAATATCTATGAAATGCTGCAAATATTTGTAGCAAAAGAACTAACAGTACTAAAACTTTATAGTGCAATATAGTCTATTTAGCATCAAAGAAGCAAACATCTTCTTCAGTATGAATTAATACAAAACCAGTATTTACTCACCTACAATGGAATTCAAATGTTTGCAACAATACAGTATTTGAATTTTACATCACAATGGATCATATTTAGACTCTGTGCTGCTGACATACCTGTTATCTCAAGTTCTTTGTCTTCATTTCAGCACTCACAAACTCCACCATAAGCCTTAAGGACTTTCATATTCCATAATTCAATTTATAACAGCTTCAGTTACCATAAGAAGTGTCCTTATAAAAATGACATCCAAACAATCCCTACATATTTCTGCACCATAAATTCCATGTGAAATTCACTCAGTTTTAGAGTCAATTCAAGATTCTTTGATCAGGAGTAGAGATTCAGCCTGGTAGCTTCAAGTTAAACTGTGTTATTTCTGTACTTTATGTATCATTGCTGACTATAAAAATTGTAGAATAAGAACTTAACTGGAAATTCCCTGGGGAAGTGTTTGAGACAGAATGCAGTATGTTCATGTGTAGCTATATTGCCTCTACTCTGGTGACAGAAAGAAAAATATGTTTTTTTCGGTAAACTGAATGCATATCTCTCAAAAGTCTCACAGGGAATGGTTATTTATAACACTGAGCTGCCATTTTAGGATGGGAACTTTTTTTTTTTTGTCTGCCACCAATAATAAGGATTCCAGGCAGCAAATCGGATCCCATAATGAATATTTTACCACTTTTGTTTTTGTCAGTGTTTTAGAAGTTAAACTTGAACTTCTGTTGAGATAGTAAGGCTGAAATTTGGACCAATTCTGGCCATTAAAACCCCTGGTTCTGAACATATCAGGTCTGTAATACATAGTTGTATTGGTTATCAAAAAACCCTTACCTGTGGACAGCTGTAAACCGATTTACTTATTACTGTTCTTAAATCCCCACAGGCTGAAAGAGAAATGAAAGATGTCATAGCTCTCCCCTTTTTTTTTTATATTTGTGGTGTATCTGATCTGTGCCTCAGCCCTTCAGTTATGATTTTACTGTGCACTATTTACTAAGCACAGGTAACAGCAGCCTTCCTTGTATACTCCCAATCAAAATCAAAGGACCTTCTGTATGTTGGGGATATTCTGTTATTAAACCCCAACATTATTAGTTTTTCTTTCCTTTTGACAACAGAAATAGGAACGTGTCAGTGAGAGAAACTCTTCAATTATCTGGACTTTTTTTTTTGAAGGGTAGATCTGAGCCTTCTGAACCTTATCCTATTTTTAATAGTTTGCTACAAATAGGGAAGAAGTGGTTTGGCTGCTTGCCAAATCCTCCAGATCCAACTTAAACACCCCTTCTCTCTCACTGGCTTTGTCTAGACAAGGATCTGTAGGGGGTTTGCCTGCAAATGTTTGCTAAACCTTTCTAACCTGGGTGAAAATTCAGGCACTTTTGAGGCAGATTGCCTTTAACAAATACTGATCTGACCCAGCTAAAACTTCCCAGATGTCCATGGCCATGGTCAGCCACTGAAGCAGTGACTGTGAGGGCACCAGGCATTACTGCCGAAAGCGTCACCTTGGTGGATTTTTCTCCCTCCTAGTGCAGTGTCAGCTCAAGGTACCACTAAATGCTCTTTGAACTAAGCCAGCAGATATTGCACTGAGGCAAATGAGGAGCACAGGCATCCACTGCACGTGACTCGGACAGCAAATAAAAAGATCTTATTGTGGTGGCTGTTTGATCAGCTTAGCAAAATCCATAGACCTCAGCAAGGGTTTTTGTCCCGAGGCAGAACTGCAGGACTGTTCCTGAACCAAGTATGTGGGGAAGGAAAGGCCTCAAAGAACATGGGGGCCCATTCGTGCAGCTGGAGAGGACATTCAGAAAAAGTGCAAACGATGCTCTGTCTTGCAATGTGCAGCATCCTCAGGGCTTCATTGAGGCACCCTTCATGCAGCCAGACTTTGGGTCTCCCAAAGGTCATATTCAAAGCCTGCAGGTACCCTGCTTGTAGAAGCTGTAAATGTTGAGCTGAAGGTCAGTTTCTGTGTTTTACTGTGAGTTCCTGGTCTTTTTCTTGAAAACACACCTAGTTATTAAATTCTTATCACAGGTACTTGCTCCTAAGCATTAGAGGATGTTTATAGTCTCTGTCCACTACCATTGCCCTTAGGATCCCAGTATATAGAAACAGGCTTTGTGAGGACCTTATATAAGGTTTTTCTTTCTTATGAAGAATCTCACTGATGTGAGTGGGGAGATGTTTATCACTGCCACACAGAAACCCTCCTGCCAAAGAGAAAATTGCTTGCTGACAACCAAAGCCGGAGGAACAGAGAGAGATGGATCTATGGAGGAGCAAACAAAGGGAAAGGGAGACGCCAGCCCCGAGACAGATGTGGTTCTTTTCCAGTGTGAAAGCCACACTTATTATTTTTGGAGTCTAAACAGTTACATGATGGGACATTCTCTTGACCAGTATTTACCTCATTTTTAAAATACAATTTTCATTATGTGTTAGAGCTCATACAATATTCATAAATACAAGTGTCTGCATTGCTTTCCCTCCGACCTAGCCTTCATGCTGCTGAAGTAGAAATAAGATTTTGTTCTTGTTGTTGTTCTTAACTTGCCATAATGTTTGCAAATAATACTTGCTGGCTTTGCAGATTTGTAGAAGGCTGGATCCTCAGATCACACCTTCACTCCAGAATGGAAAGAATGGGACAAACAAAAGGGAGGAGTGGAGGGGGGTAACCTTTGTTTCTTTGACAGAGATAATTGTCGCTCCAGCATGAAATTTTGGCTCACCCTGTGTTTTGAGCAGGTGGACAGATTCTTTGAATCCCTGCCGTGAAAAAAAAACTTACATGATTCTATCTCCTTGCCTTGAATTAATTAAGAGGTTTTAAAATGTTGGAACGTAAGGCTGGAAATATTACACTTTTCTGCTTTGCAAATATATCTGAAAGCTTAGCGCCCAGTGAAACATGCAGAGTCATCTTATAAAAACCTGAAGTGCATCCATATTTTTGGCCAAATTAAGACCTGATGTTTAAGCAGGTGCAGCTTCTCCTTTGTGTGGATAGGGTTTGCCATAAACTGCAGCCTAGAGTTATTGACATTAAAAAGCAGGTGGAATAAGTTTATCCTGTTTTAATTGGACTATAATATTCTCTCATTAGAAGACAAAGCAACCACCTTGGCATCACAGGCACAGAAATCATAATGACTCTCTGCTTTCCAGAAAGGCTAGAAAGCTGCTGCTCTTTTCTTTTCTTGTCTTTTGATCAGGTATTTAGAACAGAAATCTCCCATTATGCTTCTTTCTCTCACAGACCTGATGATTTTTAATATAATTTTTCGACGAGCTATGAAGTCTGAGCTTTTTTCTGGAAGAAAAGAGTAACCATTGTCCCTTGGTGACTACTCAGGCATGTCTGCAGCTTCTGTTGCTCTACCCAAATTAGCTTGACCTGAGACAGTGGGCAAACTCTTGAAATACCGTACAGTCTTTCTCTGAAATAAGAATCCACTGGTGGCATTTAATTTATGTAGGGTTTTTTTCTATGTACAGATATTTATACTTTTTTGATACTGATGATATCTGAAAGGCGAGAAATGGTTTGAGTGTGAACAAAGCAACTGAGACTCAGGGGATCAGTGTCCTCCTCCTCCCCACCACCACTCATTTCTCATCTGACTTTCGAGCAAGTCATTTACATCTCTTTTCATGAGTTTCCCTGTGCATGTAAAGGAGGTTTTACTGCTACTTCAGAATAATTCATTAATGATACTAATATTATTTCCTATAGTCACCTGTATTGTTCCATTGGGATACAGACTCTGTGCCTACGTAGTAACTGGCAGGAGAAACCCTGTTATAATTTGGGCTCTTTAAATGTTTGTAAGTATCCAGCTAGTAAAAGCTTGTTTGTATAATCTACCCTGCCACACACACAGATGTGGCACGTGATCTGGCAATGAAACACTTCAGGTAGAGGGTGATTCTCCAGCTGTCACCTATCATGTGTCTGCCTGTGTTCCACTTTCAACCTCCCTTCCAGTGGTAAGTAAGAAGACAAACACTCCCATTTATAGCAAGTACAGGCTACAGACACAGAGTGCATATGTTTCCAGTTTCCATGCTACAACTGCAATGAACAACCACTTCTCCTGACCTCCTACGGTGCTGTGTTCTCTCCACTCCACATAAGGACAGAGAAAACTCAGTGTTTCTTTGGAGTCCTTCAACACCTTTCAAGTTCAGCCCCTTGGCAATTAATGGACGGCTTGAAAGCTTGCTAGAAAATGTGGTTCTTTAGCACTGCAGCACTTCTTCATTTAGTACTTTGCAAGTGAGTTGTAAAAATTTGCCCTGGAGACAGGGAAATGCAAATATAAATTAGATGGAGCACTAATAACATTACATTACAGAACAATGCAAACCATTTTGGACACCCCACAGAGAAGAAATCCATGCATTCCTTTCTGAATCATCTTTATGGAAATTTCTGTAAACGTGCTGTTATTAAAAGAGAGTAGCAATTATTTCCTTCTTTGGTTCATCAGTTGCAGGGAGGGGGAGAATCGGCAAGGGAATTAATTTTGTTTTCTTCCCTCTTCTTCTCTTTTTCCTCCATGTGCTTGTTGGAGAGTTCTCACATGACAGGAACTGACAGTGTGGAAGCCTCTGCTGGTAGAAGAGAGCAAGAAGGACAGGAGAAGTGGTCAACATCGTTACAGATGGGGCTCTGTAGGTGGAAGTAGTTAAGAGAGTAGCAGAAGCGGACAAGGTTGCAGCTAACAAGGCTACTCAGGAAGCCAAAGCTATTAAGATATGTTGACATAACATTTGCAAGCTTCACAGGGGCCATCATTATGAATTAGATTTAGTATTGATCAGACAGTTCAGCATCGGGGCTGGAGGAAAACTGGACACAGAGTTCTTTACAAAATTGGCACTTCAGATTCTGCCTTCTGATTAACACCGAAGATCAGAAACCCCCCATCTCCGCACTGACCTCAAATCGTGTGACTGCTGTCCTCTTCCTGAGGGCAGGCAGAAAGTTGCAGTCATTTGGAGCTGGTACAATCTTTCAAAATTGCAGTTGCAGTCATAACAAGGACATTAAAAACGTGTCTGCCTGTAAGATACACGTTAAATCCAACACGTCTGCAAATGCTAGCGACTCCTTGCTAATGAGGCCTACTGGAGATTTTGCAAGCGTATCATTCAGGATGAAACCCGGCTGGCTGCGTGTTGCAAGGTGTACCAGGGAAGGGGTCTGGTGATTTAACACACAGGGAGAAAGCAGCTTGTGAGGCTCATGAGATCAAAGGGGATTCCGGCCTTATACTTCAAATTATACGCCCTCTCTTCTAACATTCACCTTTTGCTGTGCAACGCCCATGCCTTCCTCTTTTTTTCTCTTTTATTTTTTTCATTCCGTTTGTTTCAGCAGTGTATTTTCATGCCTTTCCAGTAAGCACCACCAGAGCAGAAAATACCTGAGGTTTATAAGGAAGCCACAAGTAATTCACTGCAGCTGAAAGTTTCTTTGTCCAAAACGAAGGTTTCGCTGCCCTCTCTATCACTGGCCAGTGTTTAAATTCCCTAAGAAAATTGCTTCCAACAGTTTGAAAACCTGCTCTGCACCAGCCTCCCACCTGGGCCCCACAGCACGCAGGGACCAGGTGGTCTCACCATGCTGAACCCCACACAGCAGAGGGAGATGGTGGTGATCCACCTCACCCTGCTCCTGTCACCCGGTAGCCAAATATCCCTCCTGTGGTTCTTGAGACTGGTTCAGACTTTTTCCCTTGCCAAACTGACCCGAGTTCAAGCCCTCAATCTCTGAGGCGTGTGCAGGAGCGTGATGGTGCTCCCGCTGCTGGCTTCTTGCTCATGTAAGAGAACAGCGGCATTGTCCCAGGCATGAGCTCCGTGCCACTCCTTTGCCCACAGCCCTTCTGGGTGGTTGGCCTTCACGTCTTACCACATGAACTGTACATCATGCTAGTCCCCTTTCTACACTTCTCAAAGCATGGTTTGTTTGGGAACCCTGAACACCACACCGGCCGTGTAGGGGTTGTATGCTGTCTCCATGGTGTCCCCCTGTGGCTTGCTCTTCTCACCTCTTCCCATTCCCAGAGGTGGCACAGGTCCTCTGTGTGGTCCCTCAGGCAGGACTGGTTCTGGCCTTTCCTTCCACCTTTCCCTTCTCCCTTCTGGACTGCTGCCTCCAAACAAACATATAAGCGTTTTAAAATGCTTCATGTCCACTGGCAACCAAGAGTCAATCTTTGCTCTCAGGCAACTGTGATCTGCTACCAGGTCTCTGGAAGCAGCGGCTGTTAAAACTGAGAAACCCCAGATGCCATGTCAGCATTTAGAAATTAATGCTTAAAGAAGTATAACCTCCCTTTTCCTTACCAGTGAGGAGAGATAAAGCTCCACAGACATTGAGACCCTGCTGGATTTAGCTCCAGTTCCTGAGGATCTTGCCAGGCTATTGCCACTGCCTTCATCTGCTCCTCCAACCTCTGCCTGCAGGAGAAAGCATCTTCCCAGTGTCGCTTCCCACCTCTCAGGTCTCTGATGGGGACAGGAAAGTGGGAAATGCTGTTTGGAAGGCACACAGAGGAAACCAGGGCTGCTCCGGGGTCCTAAAGGGCAGCTCGAAAGGAAATTAAACATTTTAATTAGGAGGGACTGACTGTCTGCTGATCCCAACAGCATCAGGCTTCAATAACCCTTATGGGGTATTTTTAAACATCCCCTTGGAGATCACCTCCCTCCACCGGCGAGCCGCCGTGATGAATTGTTGTGGAAAGGGGAGGGGAAGCAGCAGGCGAGCGGGGGACAAAGGCTGGCAGGGGGGAGAGGGGCAGCTGGCGTCCTCCCGCCGCCCCATTGTGGCGGGGCGAAGAGGGGTGCTCGAGTGCCCGACCGCAGAGAGGGCCGGGAGAAAGAGGCTCTTTAAGTGAGACTATTCAAGCCTTTATGTCTCGTCTCTTCACCCGCAGTGCCCCAGTAAGGAGCGGAGACTGCCCATAAATTGCAGTTTAAATCCATAATACCCCTGCACTAAACTGTCATCAAATGGTTACAGGTAAAATAATGAGACAAAAATGAAGGCTGGAGAAGGATTTTTATTGCTTTTAAAAGGTCTCTCTTGCAAGATGCTTGCCTTTTTTTTCAAAGACGGTGCTGAAGAGTATTAAGAAGGCGGAGGGAAATAGAGCCCCCACATTTGAAGTGGGGGAAAAAACAATACTTTAATCACCACTCCTATTTATAACGTAATCTTTCTTACATTTTGTTTCAGGGTGTTTTATTCAGTACATCTTTCGCAACCATTTCTCTTTTGACTTTCTGGAAGATTATGCTAAATGTCAAAATGTCTCTATGGGCTCATAAAATAATGCCATAATAAAGCATCATTTTAACTTAGAATGGGTAAAACAACCTATAAAATAAAATGGAACATTTTGACATTAATTGAAAAAGTTACCTGCTTTTCTAGTTTCAGCAGATTCATGTCAGCATTAAAAAAAATAAATTAGGTTACAGTTTATTACAACATGCGATGACCTTTAAGTAATTTTATAGCACTTTATGGTTCTGTTGCAGCCTTCTAATCAGCATTGTGTCTGACGGAAATGATAAGCAGACTTTCTCCTTCCTCCAAAGTTCTGTTAATTTTAATCCTTATGCACAGAGAAGGATTCCTGCTGCAGCCAGGTGAGTCAGTTTATTTTATTTATTTGAGTCTTGTAATGTCCTTTTGATTATTTTTTTTACATTTATTAACATTTGAGAGATTCAGAGCTGTTTTATTGCCAACTAAATGTGAATAAAAACTAAATGTGGCCACTGCAGCATTCAGACCTGTTCGTCTAACTTTGAACACCAGTTAGTTCTGGAAGAAAGTGTGCATAATTTTCCATCAGAAGACTTTCCTGTGCTAGCTGCCTTTCATACAATGAATGTACCCTCAAGGTAAATTTATACTGACACACGTTTACAAAATGTACAACACTGCACAAGCACATACACAGAAACACACACTAGGAGAGTATTTTAATAAGGCTACAAAATTATTTTAGAAAGTCTCTGCAGAAAGACACCCTGCAAGTTTTCCTAAGTGGGTTTTGCAAATTATTTTTTAGAAAAAAGGAGAGAAAAATACATTAACCAAATGCTTCTAGCTGAAATTAAAATGTCCATGATACATTGCTTGAGGATAATAAATTTACCCCTTCTGTTTTTCCTGTGATCTAGTTATAACTGTCTTAGAATATAACAGAAGATAAGTGATTTAAATTAAAGAGGTCAGAACTGAACATTTTGGATAGTTCAATAAAAAGGAAAAGACAAAGGTGACAAAAAACAGCAAAGCAAAGAACCGAGGAACCAAAAAGCCAGCAAGGGACTGGTGCTGCTGCCTTCTTGGTACAGGCTGGTAACAGTTTGTAAGCCAGGGGAAACTTCAGCTGACTGCTTAGATCGGTTTTCTTCCCAGCATATATCTCACCGTTTCTGTTCATGTGTTAGATCTATTATTATAAAGCATTGTAATTTCCACTGTCATACAACTAAGAGAAAATATGTCTAAAGCTTAGCAGTAAGAACACGTAATAGTTTAGGTTCTATTGTCGTCGTTAATCTGCTGAAGCATTTAATTCCTTTTGTTATAATGAAAATACTATATTTCTGTTATCGTGTCCAGAGAATTCTGGTGGAAATTATAAGTTTTCTCAGACAAAGTTGTGTTTGACTATTTCTCTGATGAGGTGAAAGGTCAATTTGCTTATAGTTTCCATGCTTCATTAAAATTCAGCTTCTGTGCTGTGTAATGTGGGTAATATTAATTTTCTAAACATTGATGTACAGCAGCTGCTAACTAATTTCCATAATGGTTGTTCTATTCTAAGGGCATTAAACCTGAAACAAGGTGGATCCAAATGGAAAAAAATGTAGATGATTACTGGCCATCTGCCAAAAAGACGCTTGGGGACATGAAATTTCTGGAATCACTGAAGGTTCATTTTGATCAAATATTCATATTCTGAGCCATGTGTCAACAATTTTACTGTTTAAAGACAAGGAGGTTGTGGAGGGGAATATTGACACCATCCTTCACGTGGGAGTTTGCTTTCAGACTTCTTATATAAAGGAGAATATGTTGTTAAAGAAGAATGGAGTTAACATTAAGAACATTAAGTTGTGTTCAAAGGAAGGTGCAAAAGTAATGAAGACACGAATTTCTTCCTTTGGGAAAAAAGAGTGTGGGGCAAGAGAGGTCATACTAATGCACTCAGCTTTGAAGTCAAGCATAACCATATGCATGACCATTTGGGAAATGCTTCATGTATTTTCATTTCCACAGATTCATTATACTAATGCCAGTAGACAGGACTATGTTTTTTAACTGAGGGAGCCACAGTCCTACATTAATAGACTCACAAGCCCAGGTGGAGTCCCAGACCTGGGGACTTGAATTGGTAAACCAGGCAACATCTTCTGATTGCATCCACTCCATGACCCCCTGCTGCTCGCCTCCTGAAAGACAACTCCTTCTGGTAGAAATCGCCTGTGCATACCGTTTGGTCCCGTTTTGCTTATTGCCAAATAGTTCACCAAGATCCACCTGCGATCGGCAATGAGTCCCTCTAGCAGACTATTTTTCTATTCCTGAGCATTTCACGAACCGCTCGTCATTTTCTCCAGTGGATTTGATAAGCGATGTTACTCAAATACACATCAGCTCACGAGCTGTGCAGAGTGTGGTTGTGCGATTCGTCTTCATTACTGCTCCAGTTTGACTGCACGTCTTGGTTACGTGGTGCCGCTCATGACGGAGGGTTTTCTTCCTGGTAAACTGAGCCAAAACGTGATAAACAGGGAAGATCTGTGCCCAAACAAAATGGTGATAAGGGCTGTTTTGCCAGTGGAGGATCGATTAAAGCTCCACCTATGCTAGCCCTGCTTTCTTGTCCCTTCCACTCCCTCAACGTATGTGCTATCAACATAAAAGCATGGAAAAAAAATACTAAAAAGCTACAGATTAAGGAATTCCTACCACTGGGGGGTCCCTCTGGTCTTACTAAATGCCATTCTAACTGCTGTTTTCCTCAGTAAGGGTAACAAGAAGGGAACCAAGACAGGATTAGACATTTGGGGGCTGTCCCTAGAAGGAGACAATAGCATTCCCAGGGTTTATTAGCTTGTATTCATTGCAGAGATAACCCACCTTGCGCATAAGACCATAGGCAGAAATGAGATTTTATACCTACCTGCTCCTGACTGTGCAGACCCATTCTAAATTGCCAGGGGTTTGCATGTGGGAAATGTCAAATACGGCTTGGCAGTGGTCTGATTTATTTTTCACCTTTAATTTCCCTCCTGTCTAGGCTTCCCTGATTTCAGCCCTGTTCCCCCTCCCTTATCCCTACCCCATCAATGCTTAGGTCAGCCACTGATAGGATTTGGCTATGTGTAAACCATGATGAGAAAGTTTTAATGAACATCAGAAACAACTACCCAGCCTGCCTGGGAACTGCACTTCTGAATACTTCTGTGGTCTTCTAACTCATTTGTGAAGGCCTTTCCCTGCACATGTGCAGGTTGAATTGGGAAGTTTCTCCATCTCTTCATCTTTTTCTCTAACCTAGACAGAGTTGTGTGTTGCAGTGTGAGACATAGGCTTCATACTCTATGCCCTTAACAGAGCAGCAACAATCTGGCTCTTCTGATGCAATACATGTCAACGAGATCCCCATGACAAATACCTTAAAAAGCCTTTATGTTCTGGTTTTATAACATTAAAATGCCAAGCTGATTGCAATGGCGCATCTAGACCAGCTCTGTCTGGTCTAAAGCAAGATTAAATCAAGGTGAGAACCAAGTGACATTTCAGCTTCCAGTTGTCTTAGTGACTTAGCTCAGTGGCTTCCTAAGCCAAAAACTGAGTTTGCACCTTTGTGATTAATAGTCCTTGATGGATGCTTCTTTTGTTAATTTATCTAACTGCCTTTTCAACTGCTTTATACTTGAGCCCCAGTGAAATGAAATGGGAAATGAAGACTGTCTTTACTAATGAGAATCCTCACTCTCTGATTATTTTTTCTATATTAATATCATTTAAACACAAGTATAACACTTTTTGTTCTAATCTTTCAGAAGGGCTCATTTCTGAAATTAGGAGAAACATTACAATTCCTAGCCAAAAATGTAGTATTTTAGGAAATGTAGACATTGTTGTAAATAAGGGCTTTGAACAAGAGCAAGAAAAAAGAATTATTAGCTTTAGATATAACACTGTACTGAAAGATTATCATGTAGAAAATTAATGACTGTGTTTTAGCTAGCTGAACTGACTGTCCCCTTCTGCCCTCAGAGTGGCCGCTTGATTTTAGACCTGTTAAGAGCACTGCATAGAAAATTAAAGCTACCTGTTGGGATGAGCCTGAGGAAAGGGCAGTGGACAGGCAGGGCTGGGGACACTGCTCCTGCCCAGCAGGGCTTCATCTCCATTGCTCTCTCCAGATGCAGAGGATTTGGGGACCACTCCCCACCAGCCCTTAATCCACCCCCTCTCCCCCCAGGGCAAGACAGATCCAGAAATAATGTCCCCATTTTATAAGTAGGAAAAACTGAGTTTTCAGTGTTTATCACAGGAAAATAAGAACGAGCCACGCGGGCATTATTTCGACAGAGAATAAATGAGCTTGTAATGCCAGCACCCGTTGCGAAAGTTATGCTCATGATCTACTCAAAACAGAGGTGTTATGGAAGGAGAGGGAGAACATGGTTTTGTGTTCTCCATTAAAAGTGTTGTTATGGTGCTCTCTGTACTGTTACACATTTTATTAGGATAATAATTTCAGTAAACTACATCTGGCTTTCCTGAGGGCTGTCCCCTCAGGTTAAACAGGCTGTTTAAAAATATCTCCCTGTTTTTTTAAATGTTCCTCCTTTTTATCTTCCTTTTGATGGCTTTTCATTTGAATTATTTCTCTTTTTTTTTTTAAGATTACATTAGCACGTTTTTCCCCTTAATTCTATAATCTTTTCAACTCTAGGCTCCTTTGTACTTTTTGCTTTTGTACCCTTTTCTTCACAAGTCCTTTTCATGTTTCCTCCCTTTTGTTTTTCCCTGGGAGCCTTTATTGTCATTTTATCCTTTATTTTTAGTCTTGAGCTATACAGTAGGAAGTAATGCTAAGAAAATTGAAAAGGAAAAAGCTGCATAAGCCACGTAGTAAAGAACAGTCATATACTGAGCCATAGGAGAACTTACAAATGAAGGCACAGTGGTGAAGCCCATATACTTTTGATCTCTGTGGTGCAATACCCATGAAAAATAAAACAGTGACATTTCCTTTAAAAAACAAAAAAGGCAGGCCAATAAACAAATAAAAACCCCACACCTGTGTGTGTCTATGACTTTGCTATAAAAATGGCCTGGAAATGGACCTCTTTGCAATGAGAATCTGAGCTAAATCCCTCACGCATTGAGATAAATCTATTTTTAAGGCACAGATGTGAGAGAATTTGCCTGGAGACTCCTACCAAGTGAGCAGAACCTGACAGTGACTGATTTTGGCTTGTGCTGGAAGCTGACTTACTGTTTTATGAGTTAACAACTTATTGTTTAAATGCTTTAATGCTGATTTATGCCAAGATTGTCTGCTTTGTATAAAGAGGTATAAAACCAGCTATCTTTTATATAAATCACATTCCTGATAAAGTCTCTTTTCAACTGAGGAGACAAACGTGGCCAATTAATATTGGGAATTTGACAGATTGTTGCCACCATTAAACGGAACTATCTCTGCGTGCATCACATCCCTTCCTCCTATTTTACTTTTCTATGCTGCAACTTAAATTGAAGAAAAATAGAAATTTAAGAGGGGGAGCTCCAAGCAGCATCTCCCAGGGACGAGAGCTACATGGTGTTGAGTCCAGGCTCCCAATCTCACCCACTATGCAGGTGTGAAGGGGAGCTGGGGACATCCAACACCTCCACAGATCACTGGGATTGGGCTCTCACTAGCTTTTATCTCTTCACCAGAGCTAAGAGAAAGACCTTTCTTCCTCTATTGCTCATTGGTTTTGTGCCCCCCCTTATAAATTGCTCCATTAGTGCTGTTGGTTCCCACCAAGCCCAGAGCCAGGGCCAGGGCAGGTCCAGCCTCTGGTCTCCTTGGCTGACCTACTCCTTCATCCCATCTGTTCTGCTCCTTTACTTCTGTTGTCTGCCTCTACCTTTGTACCAGAGCTAATTTTTAAGTATTCGATAGCATTAAGTATTATTAAGATATGTATGGCAAAACTATTAGCTGAAACCAAAGAACAGAATTGGGTTGTGGGGTAATGTCAAATCAAGCATTTTCTCATCAGTGTTTCAACCAGGCAGGATCAGGCAGGTTCTGGGTATATCTAAAGCAATAGAGAGGGTGCCTGGACTGGAATTCAGCTTTCAGTGTTGAGAGTGACTCACTAGCCCCAGCACTTGCAGCCAGCAGGGCAATGTCAAGGTAGAGCCAGTGTCCCATCCACAGGCTTGAGCTGGAGCTCAGGCTTAGGATTGTAACCACTCCACTGCTCATCCTTTTTTGCACCAGGTCACTGTGGGAGGCAAGAGGCACAAAATGTCCAAAAAAAAGTCTAAATGTCTGCCGCTATGGATGTGTGGGGCTGATGTGATCAGCAAGCTGCATCCAACTGTTCTACAAATATGTCCACCCCCCTCAAAAATCATAAATAACCATCTAAGTTAAATTCTTCCATCAGAAACACTGGCAGAATGATACTGTCATAAATTTTTATGGAGACATAACCAGGGATGATGAGTTCTTGGGTTGTGATGTTTATTAAAGTCTTTATTGGAACCTTGCAGTACAGTAACAAATTCTATCATAAAAGAAATTGGGCTGTTTCTAATCAGCAAAACAACACAAAACTGAGATATCTGAAGCAGACACATTTTTTTTCTTTTGATTTCCATTCCATGAAAAACTATGGATATCTTTCTGAAATTTTTTCAATCGTGCTGAATTTAGAGTAGTGAACTATTAAGAATGTGCTTTCTCCTGCCCTATGTATTTCACCACCTATTCTGTAATTATTTTGGTCTGCTTCAGAGGTGACACATCACTCTAGTTAATCTGAAAGTCTAAAATTTTCAATCGTCATGGCTTATAAACTCAAACATAGAGGGGACTGCTATGGATATTTAATATGTCTTCGTGTTCTATTCAGACTGTAGTGTCCTAAATTATTTTTCATTTGAGCTAGGTGTTTAGGGGGTTAAACTCAACTTTTTGAGGACCACGTAGTCGATCATAGGATCCTGGTAACCCTGCTTTCTGTGAGTGATGGTCCCATCACCTGTTCTTTGTCTTAGTGACTTTCATGGCCAGAGCTTTTGTCAGCTTTGTATGGCATCTTGGTGCCAGCATCTTGGTCCTTGGTGGCTGGTGCACAGCTGACGGCTCCAGTTTGCTCCTCATGGCCTCCCAGCAAGAGCTGGGGTTGGCAGCAGCCATGCCAGGGCACTGGCAGAGATAAGGCATCAGGAATGGGAAAAAAGGAGTACTTTGCTCAGAGGTCAGGGATGTTTGTGTCAAGTGCACAGGTAGGGGCATGCAAACCCAGAGTGAAAAGGGACAACCTGGTGCAGTGTAGAGATTGTGGGAAAGACGTGTTTCTTGGGGGAGAGAGGTGTCGGGGATCAGCAATGGGAAGTTCCTGTAGAGAAGGGAGAGAAGGAAGAGGGCTGAGTGGTGCAAAGGGCTGGAAAGTTTCATTGGTTTAGGGAGGTTTGGGGAGACTATGGAAGACTTTTGGTAGTGCTGGGTGATGGCATAGGTCTGCTCCCTCCCCTCTTCTCCCTGGGAATCTGTGCCCTCTCACAAATGGCGTTGGAAAGTGAGGGAGGGCAAAGACATGGAGATCAGCAGTGCAATGAGCCTGTCCCACTCTTCCCACCCTGAAGAAATTTCACCCCCCAGGACCACACCCTGACCCCAACCACAGGGCAGTGGCACATCCAGCCATGTTGGGAGAGAGAGATACCCACTCTGAGTGTAGCTCAGATGGCTTGGGCAGCCAGCTGCCATCCCTCCCTGGAGAAAGGACCAGCAAAGGCAGGCAAAAGGGCCCAAGCTGTGCCAGTCAGGGCCAATCATAATTTTACAGCCACTGAGAGTTATCCATCCAAGGCTCTGCGTGTGCCTCAATTTTGCCCCAGCTGATCTCAAGGTGAAAGGATGATTCAAAATGATAAACTCTGTGTGTGTATCTACTTGTAATAGGGGATATCTTTGAGCTTTGGAGACTGGCAGGTGAGCTGTGGAAAATCACTTTAAATAACACGAGATGTGGAAGCATATTTTACCTGTTTATCAGAATTTAATCTAAACCCATTTATATCTATTTCTGAATAGCTACAGATGCAGAATTGGGGCTTGGAATGAGTGGTGGTTTAGGCTGAGTGTATTTGTCCTCATCTTCCCCACAAACCCCTTCAAAATGCAAATCTGTGGAAAGAAGGTTCATGCTCACCCCAGCATGAACAAATGTTGAAGCTGCTGTCAGATACGCTGTCACATCCCCAGCCACAGTTTTGCATGGGTACACAATGCTCATTTTTCAGCCACAACTTTTACAATTTCCTGCCTAACACAAGCTGTGAAAGGGAATATTCGCCTTTGGCATGCAGATTTTCTGTTTACATGGGCAACTTTTATCTGGGAGACCAGGAGGGGTCCGTCCTCATCAGAATTTTATAAATTCTGCTAAGATTTTTTCATTACCATCTTAATAGTAATATGAATAATGCAATGGAGGTAACTACAAGTTTCCTTCAAACTTGTTGCAACACATAACAGTTTACAGCATGTAATAACAAATGTAACATATAGCAAAACTTCCATAGTTTTTCTTTTCTTTTTTTATTTTTAAGAGGCTGAAAAGCTATAGGGAGTTCTTGTGAGTATGTGCATTGGCATGGTATTCTTCAGTGGGGATTTCACTGGTTAATCCTTGCAGAGATCCACATGTTGTGACAGGGGCTGAGCATGAAAAGGAGCACATTGGAGAAAGTTAAGATGCTAAGGGACTTTTTTTTTTTCCCTGATATATAACAATTTAGTATTCTCATTGTGGTAGTATTATCTTCACGATGAGTAACCTACAGAGAATGTCTTTTCTTGCACTCTGTGACAGAGCTCTCTTGAACCTCCCTTGTGTCCAACATACACACACACAAAGACACCAAATGTTTTCTGTTGCAATCCCCACCAGCTAAACATTGTCTTTGTCCATGAGTCAGCTTTAGTGTAAATTGGAGAAGATTTTCAAAACTTGGGCTGAAACTTGGCGGGAGGGCAGCACCTTTTAATCAAGCAGAGGTGCCAATGTCAGCAACCTCTGTGTGGAGAAAGATGTTGAATTTTAAATTGGACACATGGTAGTCAACCAGGAGGCTCAGTTCTGGCCCAGAGATAGCATGTGAATGTGTCATTAAAAGCCTGACTTTTGATAATATTTATGTTTACCATTGCAGATAGAAAGACCTAGGAAATCATAGCAATATTTGCACGTTATTCTCTAAATATTTTCTCTCTACCACAATATAGTCGTACCCATAATTTACTGCCCTTTCCAACAAAAGACAAAACTTGCCTTTTCTTATGAAATGAGGTCAGGGGATGGAAGGCAGGGGCATAACTGACAAAAACGGAGAGAGGACAAAGTTGTACACTGAGGTACAAGGCAAGGCCAGAGCTTGCAGAGACAACAGAGAACTGGGGGATGCAGCAAGGGGGGTCCCCGCAGAGGTGGTGTAGGGAGAGGCATGAGGGAGCCAGACAGGACTAAACAGCTAGATTTGAGATGGTCCAGAGGGGAGGGAGTGTAATCAGTGTTAATTAATTACTCCATGTTTATTTTTACTCTGTTATTCAGTGCCCCAGGTGCTTTACTGGTAGAGAGGGAGGGCACACTAATAAATTGGTATTGCTGCTTATTATTATGTACTAATTTGTAGCAGCAGTTCGCAGGCTTTTTTTTTTTTTTAAAGCAAGTCAATAAAGATAATATTCCTCAAAGGTGATTTCCAGATAAGAAGGCAGTTTATCAGTACTCCCAAATTTCAGCCAGCTGTCATTAAGTGTGTCTCCTCGGCTTGTGAAGGGCTTTGTAGCTGGGTCAGGGCTGCTGGAGCCGGCTGCAAGGTTGCTAAGGGAACCGCTCCGTCCTGAGATTCTTCTTATGCATCAAACTTTCATCTTGCAAAATATCTGTAGGCAAATCACTGTGAGATGAATGCTAATATGCTGCACAACTGGGACAAGTGGGCTGAGCTAGCTAGAAGGACTGAGTCACATTTGTTTGATTTCATTTTCGTATTAGGTGTGTGCACAGATGCATAGCTAAGAAGACATAAATATATGGTATTACACAGGCATTTGTGCTTCTGAAATGTTGTACTACAGGGACTGTCATTAATAATATTTGACGTTTTGGGAGGGTGCTAGGTTGCTTTGGAATGTGCTGAGAAAAAAAAATCAATATAAATGTTACTAGAAGGACCTTAATTTTGAGGGGCTTTGGATCAGGCTGAAGTGCAGGCAATGTCACTGGAGCATTTCTGTCTAAAATGGGAGGCAACAGTCACTCAGACAAGTGATAGAGATTGAACTGCAGAACTCTTGGAGCTGAAAAATTTTGGCTAAAAGTTTGAAACAAACTTAACCTTAAGAAAAAGGCTATAAGCCCTTTAATGTGTGCAGAGAGTAGATCACATGTCTCTTTTTCAGGTCTCACTTTACCGGAGAGGTCCATAGATAGTCTAGCACACTGCACACCATTTATCTACCTCAAAAAGTGGAAGGGTTGAGTCAACCCTGCTGGGATTTAAACCTTTGTTTCCAGGGTGTCTGGATATTTCAAAGCTGATACTTAGACTACTAAGCCAACCCCTCTGGCTTAGTTCATTATACAGTGGAGCAGCTTATAGTGAACTCTGACCTATAGTGAAACTGTTGAAAGTGAAAATCTGTAATAGTTCCAATGATGGTGCTGGCTTCCAGCAAGACTATAATTGGTTTATAAACAACTGCAAAAGTTGTAGAATTTAGTATACTTTCTTTATTGCTTGGTGCAATTCTCTTGAATGCAATATTTAAATTTTACACAAACCTTCACCTTAAATTAGTCTTACATTGAAATGACATGTCTATGACAAGGGATACAGTCCATCCAGAGAGGACTGTGATTCCTTTTTTGCCCCAGAAGTTCCCTCGTGTTTCCAGCAACTAGTTAATGGGGTGATTTAAGATCAGTAAAAAATTAAAAATTAAATGCTTGAAAAGATTCCTTGTCAGCCAAGATCACTAGCCCTAAAGACTACAGGCTTGAAAGACCATTTGACTATTATAAATTGCTCAGCTTTGCAATTTCCAGGGGCACAGAAGTCTGCTACAGCATAGTCTTGTTTGTGTTTGTACTGACGAGTCTGAGATTGATGCAGTTCATAAAGACAAACAGATAACTTTCAATGGCTGACTCACATGAGCCTTCAGCAGACTGTAAAAAGTAAGTTTTAACCTACATCAGGATTAAGACCTTCAGCATTTCAAATTAGAGTAAATTAAGCTTTTGTCATATCATCTGGTCCCAGTGGAAAATTCGGTTTACAGGCAGAGTCTGGGCATGCTCATCCATATAGGGAAATAGGTGGTAGTGGAAGAGGGGATTATGCATTTTTCTTTGAAAACATGGTTCTTTGAAATTATGTAATTCAGAAAAGTGGCATTATTGTTATAGCATGATAATCTATGGATATAAATGAGGCAAGGTTTGTAGGGAGAGATAATCTTTTATTAGACCTAGCAGATTGTTGCAAAAAAACAGACAGCCTTTCAGCTATAAGAGCCATTTTTCAAGGCTGAAATAAAAGCAGCATCTTTGGTATTAAAGGCAATTGAACAGTTGGTCTGAGTTTAACTTGATTACGTTAAATAGTTAGACTATTTGGGTGAGAAAGTGATTGGTACTTGTGGAGCAGAAGAGCAGAGTGGGCAAGGAAAAAGTTGATAAGGTCATTGGCTCCTATTGGGTAAAAAGGTAAAAAGACACATAACTCATTGTCTCTGAAAGATGAGGGGGCTTGGGGAGGGAATTACGATTTTCAATAAAACCAGTCTCTCTATTTAGTCTATGATTTTTAGTATCCAGCAGGGTTGTGTGTTTTAGTTCCCACACTACTTTTCTGAATATGCTTTGTATCTCTCCCTGGAGGGTTAGGCCTGAGCAGTTGCAGATGGAGTGGCTATTTTGTGAAAAAAGTCCTTCTGCTAACTGGGAGCTTCTGTCCTTTACTGATGATCTCTGTGAGTTTTTCCAGTGTGTGGTTATTGTTATTTTACTGCCATGGAAACTGTGTGGATATCTGTCTCACTGGCTGGTGCGTAGTGTGTTCTGGGATGTGCTTGCGCAGGAGCCAGAGGTTTTGATGCTTCTGGAGTGGTTCATTTACCATGGTGGTCATGAAGGCCTGTTGGCAAGTCTCACATGTGTAGCTCAGATGCAGTAAGGTGCCTAGAGCCATTGAAATTTTGTTTGGAAGAGTGCTCACTTAGTCCACACTCCTGCTTAAGCAGGTCTGTTGCAAACACTAAATCAGACTTCGTGGATCTGTCTAGCCAAGCAAGTACGGAAAACTTGCAAAGACGGAGAGTCACCACCTCTTTGGAATGCCCTATTCTCCTAGTCATTCATGCTGAACTTCCAAAGCTGTGATTTGCTGTCATTGCACGTTTTTGTACCATCTGCTGTCTACCAGAAGACTTGGGCTCTGTTGGCTTTGTAACTCCCCTTTCAGGCTCTTGTAAGCCGCTCTTAGATTCTCCCCTTATGAATCCTCTTTAATCAGACTAAACCAGCCCAGTTCCTTCAATCCCTCTCATTGGCCATATGCTCCAAGTTCAAGACTTGGGGATCATAAGTGTGCTCACCAAACATTCCACAGCTTTTTGAGGGTTCATTCTGAGTCATCACCCATGTTGCTGATGAAGATATTGGACAGTATTAACTTGTTATCAAACCCTTGGGCACTCAGCTGCTGGCTGCTGCCTTGACCTTGAGCCATTGATTACTATCTTTTCAGCCTGGTGGCCCAGAAAATTTTCAGTTCATCTAGGAGTCCATTTGTCGAGCCTATAATTCTCCAGTTTATAGACAAGAATGATATAACCTCACATTTACCATTCTCCCTGCATTCATGCCATCAGTCCTTTCACCACAGAAAGAAATCAGGGTTTCTGATCACAGAATCATAAAAACATTGGAGGGTTTCAGTTGGAAGTGAACTCAAGGTCACATAGTCCAAACTCCTGCTCAGAGCACGGCTAACTTCAATACAGAGATCAGAATGGTCGGGGGCTTGTCCAACTGAGCCTATATATTTCTGGTCATTTCAGTGACCTAAATTGCTCTTGCTATATGTCTGTCTCTGCCTTTTTTATACTTTTGTTATGGTTTGAGAAAACCCGTAACAATCTATTGTCGTTTAGACAATTATTCTATCACCCAATGACCCCTCCCCACCCGGAAAGGGGAATCAACAAACACAACAAAACACAAGGTTGAAATATAAATAGATTTAATAGACTAAGACTAAATAATTAACAATAATACTAAAGAACCAGTATTAATCCCAATACTGATATAAGATACAAGAATTATACTCAGCCAATTCTATCAGCAGGAAGCCGTGCACTCCCAGAAGGGACAGCAAATGGCGGACACTGCGAGCGCAATGGCTTCAGGAGGAAGGGAAGGCCTCAGGGGTCCGGCACCAGGGCAAGGAGTTGTCTGGACCACTGCCATAAAGGGAGAGAGAGCTACGCAGCAAACTTTTCTAATTTATATTGAACGTGACGTTCATGGTATGAAATAATCCTGTTGGCCAGCCTGGGTCAAATGCCCAGGCCTTGCTTCTCCTTGTCCCTGCACCTGGCAAGGCTCAAAAACACTAAGACCTTGAATCCCACAGAGCCTGGCTGGCTATAAAGTAAATATTTTCACAAATTCAGACACTAGAGTCTTCTAGCAGTGCAATTTTCCCCAGCATTAGAAGAAATGTTAGTCCTGTGTCTCTCAACTCTGGACAACTTTCCCATTAGGCAGTAGCTCCCCACAGTCATCCTGGTGACTCTCCCCAAGACTCAGTTTAATATGTTATTATTTTCTCTACAGGGGAGAAATGACATGGTCAAACTGCTGTTCCAGATGTGACCTCACAAGTGTCAAAAAGAGGGAAATAATCACCAGCCCAACTTAACTTACTGGCTATCATCTTGTAATGCAGCCCAGGACTCAGTCCAATTTCATCTCCATAAACATGATTTGCTTTGATAAATCTGTTGACTGCTCCGGATTAACGCCTGTCCTTCATGTGTTCAGAAATGGATGTGCTCTACTATTTTCTGACTGAAGCGGGACAGATAAGCTTACAGTTCTCTAAATCTTCCTGGCCTTTCTTAAAGTTGGGTGTAACATCAGCCCAGTTATCAGGGAACTCCCCCAAACATCATGATTTTATTTTTCATGTGATTTTTCAGCCTCACAAGTGCACCAGCGTATCTTTCAGCACCTGCTGAGGAGTCCCATCCAGCCCTGTGGATTTCAATACACTGTTGGCTGTCCTCCTTCCCATATAGCACTGGTGTGCGCAGAGAACTGGAAGCGG
Organism: Calidris pugnax; assembly: GCF_001431845.1. Classification (NCBI taxonomy): domain Eukaryota; kingdom Metazoa; phylum Chordata; class Aves; order Charadriiformes; family Scolopacidae; genus Calidris; species Calidris pugnax. The sequence goes on along the minus strand of NW_015094506.1, from coordinate 8,877,965 downwards.
GGTTTTCCTGACACAAAAAGACATTGAGTACGTCAGCCTTTTCTGTACTGCCCATCACCAGATTTTCTCCCATTCAGAAATGGATGCACATTTTCTCTGCGTTTCTTTTCACTTCTGTCATGCCTGTAAAATTGCATCTTGTTAGCTTTTATATTCCTCTCCAGTTTTAGCTCCAACTGGGCTTTGGTCTTTCTGGTTTTGTCCCAACAAGTCTGAGCAGTACTTTTATACTTTTCCTTTGCTGTCTGCCCTTGTTTCCACTTCTTATGTGCTTTGCATTTCAGTTCATTAAGAAGCTACTAGCTTAGCCAAATAGGCCTCCTGCCAAAAGTCTCAGTCTTCCTGAACAATGGCCTGAACAAGTGGTGCATGTTGATCTCCAGGAAACTTGCTTTGGGCAATGAACTTGGTGAGGCTGGAGGGGAATGAGGGTGGTGGTGGGAGGGAACGCGCTGCCAATTTGTTTTCCAAAGAAGGAAATATATTCCAACTTTCTTCAAGTATGGATGATAATTCTGTATTATTTTCAAGGCTGGGGTGTTACCCAGGCAGCTGCATACAACTGATGTGACTTTTTGAATGAGGAGACTTTGTATATGGTGATGTGGTGGTTTGGTTAAAGATAGGGTCTGTTTTCACAAAATTGTCTCACAGTTGGCAATTCTTTTTTGGTAGCCCTGGGGAACATTTGGGCAGATGTCGTAAGATTTCCTCAAAGCTAATACATTGGTGTTTCAGGATTTGAGTGTATACCCCAAACTTTTTGTTTTGTTTTAAATGATTGATTGGTGATTAAATGATTCCAGAGGTAGGTGCACTGGTCTTGGTTCTGGATGTATTTTATCTATTCTTTATGTTGCTGGTTGTGACTAAGAAATTAGTGTTTGTACAGAAAGTGATTAATGAAGCTGTGGTAGAAATCAATAGGGATTCTAGGTTTTCAGTCGAGACAATGAAGCTTTCTTAGGTTTGATGGTAGCTATTTAGAATTTCTTTTTCATAGTGACTCCTACAGCATATTATGGGGCCATATTGTTCTTCTAGCTGTCAAAATGTCTGAAGAACGTGTTTGTTATTGAAGGCAAAGTTTGGAGGACTAAGGGTAAAATGCATCTGCTGGTCTTGGTGTTGAGGTGCTCTTCCTATCCTACAGATGCTTCTCTTTTCCAGTCTGTGATTCTTCATTGGTCTGCAAGTACCTGCTACCTTTTTTCACTGCTAAATATAAACACAAAATTTAGAGTAATTGTTCTCTACTTGTTTTCAGCTTTGAAGAGCACTGCTTCTTTTTTGAACCTAATAAAAGATATATCTGTTTTTCTCTTCCAGCTTTATCAGTTGAACTAGTAAAATGTATTACTTATCTCTACAATCCTCTTCCTCTGTCTCAAAGAACATAGTGGAATGGATTTGAATAGCTGTTCCAATCTGTTCCTTCACTTGTGTCTCCTCTCCTTTAGTCATGTGAAGGGCAAGAATAACAAAATCACAGAATCACGGCATAATTTAGGTTGGGGGATTTATTGAGGTCATCTATTCCAACCAATTACTCAAAGCAGATCTAACTCAGGTTACCTAAAGGCCTTGTCCGGTTGTTTTAAATATCTCAAATTTTCTCCATTTTCCACAATTCCCTAAACTACCTGTCCCATGTTTTATTACTCACACTGTAGATCTTTTTTCCTTAATATCCAGTCAGAATTTACATCATTGCAACTTCTGTCTATTATTTCTCTCCTGCCACCTAGCAACTCTGAGAAATCTAATCCATCTTCTCTGTACACTTTCCCTAGGCAAACGAAGGCTGCACGGAGATCACCAGGTAGCCTTGTCTTCAGACTTCACAAATGCATTTCTCTTAACCCCTCATACATCGTGTGTTCCAGTACCAAATCATCTTGGCAGTCCTTCTCTGTCAGTATCTTTCTCATACTGGAGACTCCTAAACTGGATCCAGTAATGCAGATATGGCTTCACTCGTGCTAAGTATGGGGAGACAATAGCTTCCCTTCCCAGGGACTGAAATAAGGCTGCATGGCCTTTAGTTACATGAACCCTCCTTGGTTTTCTTGAACACAGGTGTGACATTGGCTTTTTTCCAGTCATTAAGAACCTCCTTTGATCACAGTCTTTTAGCGTGATGGAGGCTTTGAAATGATATTAGATAAACCTCTTGGCACCTTCACATGCATCCCATCTGGCCACATGGGTTTGTGTGTCCAGTTGGCTGAAGTGAGCCCTGACTTCATCTTCTTCTACTGTGAGTAATGGTTTGTCCACAAAGACTCTATTAGTAAACTCGGGAACTTGGGAGGTCAAATCTTTCTGATAAAAAATAGGTCAAAAAAAGAATTTAACACTTCAGTCTTTACCATGTCCTCAGTCACTAGGTTTCCTATCCCACTGAGCTATGAGGCCCACATTTTCCTTTGCTTTCTTTTTTGCCACCAGTATACATCTTGCTGCCCTTCACATCCCTTGCTAGTTTCATCTCAGTTGAACTTATTCTTAACTCCAACCCTGCAGGCTCATGCAGTATCTCTGTTATCACTCCTGGGTAGCTGTTCCCACTTCATCCTTCCATGCCCTAGCCTGCTGCCCTTGAGCTCAGTCAGGAGGTCCCCACTCATCCGTGCTGGCTGCCTGCTTCATTAGCTTGACTTCCTGCACATCTAAGTGGTGATTTCTGTGCTCTAAGGACGTTGTCCATGGAGATCAACCAGCTCCAGGTGGCCCTCCAGAACAAATAAGCAGTATTTATAAGAGCAAGTCAAATTCCTTTGTTGCAGTTTCATGTAGAAAAAAAATCAGGTCACTAAGGCTAGAGTCAAGAGATTAAATGTTGGAGGGGACTTGTGTTCAGAAGAAATCTTTCTTTTGGCTTCTAAATCTGAGAACCCCAGGCATCAAGCAAGAAAAAAATTTATATTATTCTCTTTTCAATTTATTTTCATCAAAATACTATTAATTATCTCTACTAGAAGAAACCCTCTTTCTATAAAAATGTGCAGTATGGAACTGACCATCAACTAAGAAGCCAAAAGTAATTCTCTCCAGGAGAATATTTTTCAGTTAAGACATCCTAACTTGGAAAACATCTTCTATAAAACTTTAAAAAATTGATGTGGGAGAGACAGCTATGCTAAGGTCTCTTACTTAGGCAGGCTGCTTCTGAAAAGTCTGCTGGGACCCTTTTTATTTGCCCTTGAAGTTTCCTTTCCCTTATGTTTACACATAAGTTTTACATTTTGAGTCTCAGTGACTTGTGAAGATGGTTAAAACATATTCTAGTTTCACATCTAAAATAATATTCATGCCACTATATGTAAGGCTTGATTTGGCACAGCAAAGGTCCTACAAATTAAATAATAAGATTGAAAAATTTTAAAATACCTGGAAAATCACTTCTGAGCATGTTTGTACCTTGAGCTAAATATAAGCAGAATAGAGTCAAGTCAATGAAAACATCCCTGAGACAATTCACAAGATGACACTGTAGGTGTCTCATTGCAGGCACACATGAAAAATAGTTTTGTCTTTAAAAAGTGAGAATGGTTCTCTGTTACAAACCAAACTGCTTTTATTTATATACGTAAGCAATTTGTAAACTCTAACTGTGGCACTGGGATTTGGAGGGAGAAGAGGTGGTGTTGGATTTTTTAAAAGTTAGTAATTCGGTGTCTCTTCTATTTTAAAGAAAATCCTAGAGGGAAATTTCAGCTCAGGCTAAAAAAGTTAACAGCCAAAAGGAGAAACCTGTGACATGGGTCTGAGGATGACTGTAGCTCATGTTAGCATATAGAGGGGTCTGCATTATTGATATTTTTCTGTCTCTACTGCTTTTCTGTCCTCTTGACTTGGCAATGTCCTTTCCTTACTATTAACCATCTCCTCCAGTTTGAGGGCTGCATGAACGTGCTCAGTCCTGTCACAAGGGTGCCACAGACAGAATAGAATGTCCTCTCACTCTGTGTTAAAACACAAAGCTGCTTTCCCCCCATTGCATCTACACTGCTTAAGAATAGAGTAGAAACCTTTCATCACGCATTTCAAGGTTAAGCAAGATGTGGTCTGCTGGCAAGAAATTTAAGCTCGGATTTCAATGACCATTTCTTGTTTGGGTTGGTTGCCAAACCTATAACAAAGCCAAAAACTTTGAAGAGGGCAGGCCAGACGGCATATGGGCTTGCAGACCTCTGTTATGATGCTGGTCATAACTGATGCCAAACTGTTGTGCTTTAATTGTCTAATGTGGCTACCTTGCAGAGATCATATACGCCCAGTTCCAAACCTTGATGGAAACCAGAAATTAAGGCAACATATCTCCTGAACCAGAAGCCATCTGGCTTCATTTTGCAGTTTGCAACTAACACCTCAGTGCCCATCATCCCAAGTCTGGATGATGACTTGGTCCCATTAAAGGGTCTTCAAGCAGCTAGCTGCAAGATATGGCTCGCACTAGTTGAAAATTCATGGAATCAACTAATTGCCTGACTCTGGCAACGGGACATTGAATCCCTTGCTGTGAGCTGTATGGATTGTCCTGCTTCCCATCATCCATCCACCTTTGGTCTTACAAGCCTCAGCCTATTTCTCTGCACAGACGTAGAGAGGTCAGTGTGGACACTGACAACCTCATTCAGCACTGCAGCCATTCATTAAAGGCTGCATGAGACTGTTAGAGGTGAGCATGTTGCAGACCATTTACCGAATGTCCTTACTAGCAATGGTGTAAGTGCTTCTAGGGCAGATACCGGGCTTGTTGGCAGCCCAGATGAGTTACAACAGGAATACAATGTGCTTGCAGGAAGAACATGAATGATCACCTCCAGTGTGCTGTGTTGGCCATCAGAAGCAATCTCACAGGTGCCTTGGTACCCACACACCAAAGAGCAATGCAACCTGCCTGCCTGAAAACCACCACGTACCCAAGTGTGCCAAAAGTCTACCAGTGCCTCCATTTTAAGTCAATTATCAGAGTGCCTAAGCAAAGGCTTTCAAGTGTACTAAAAAACTTCATGTGTCAAGAGAAATAAACCTCCACTTCAGGTCCACCGCACTTCTGAAATAGTTCAGCCTTACTCCTCTAGAAGGCCCCAGCAGGTTAGCTGTGGTCTGAGCACTCTTGGTTCACTTGGAGTGTGATGAGTTCAATTAAATTGACAGCTGTGTTCACCTTTGGCTTAGTGGTTGGTGCTGGGCAATTCCCCATCCAGAGCATGGGAATGCTCCCAGGCAAGAGCCCGGGCTGTGCACTGCTCCCCTGGAGAGATGCTCTTTGGAGGATATTAGAAGCCACCTCTGTTTTCATTCAGCCCAGAAGTGCTCTCTGATAGCTTGTGTTGGGACTGTGCACTCAAGAGTTTGGTGGTGCTTCTCTCTCCTTCATCCTTCTCCAACCGTCACTGCTTCTCTTTTCTTCCTCTGCTTCTCACATAGAGACTGCTGCAGCACAGAAGGCTGCAAATACCTGTCAATGTACACACAAAGCACGTGCTTTTCTGTTGGCTGATGCTGTGTGCTGATGTTTGCAGCAGAGGCTGATGGCATTTTCAGGCCCTCGTTCTGCTGGAGAGCTTAGCTTTTCCCTACAACTATCCTCCACCTCAGGACTTTCTCCAACTGTTTTTCATTGTTTGCTGTGACTGACACATTGCATATTGATAGAACAGTATCTCCTGATAGATAATGTAAACACATGCCATATTTTGAGATCTTTTATTTGGTTTTCACTAATTTGGTTTCTTTTAAATCAGATTTTTAATACATTCTGATGTGGGTTTTAATGAAAGAAATCCAAAACTGCTTCTCAAGCTGGTATGCCATTCTGGGAAAGAGATAGTTGCTTTCTACACATATTTTAAAAATCACTGCAGTGACAGTCACTGGAAGTTCAGAAAAACTGTCATCTTAAACACACATACGAAGAACCAACACGATGCCAGTGGCACTTGTAGGGACTGAGTGGTTCCTTAGTGTCCTCCAAGCCCAGCTCTCTTGGATGCTCTCGGAAAAGAACAATGAGGGAAAACACTGAACTGAAAAAGTGATTTGCAACCTCATTCTCATAAAATGATTATCATTGTTCTTGTAGGCTAAAAAACTAGAGCAAGCACAATGTGCCACTGGGCTAAATAAAAATGCAGTACAAATGGATTTCCATAATCACCGTCAGAAAAATCCTGCAGCTGGGAATACCTAACTTAGTCCTGCAAGGTATTAGGCTACCTTTGATATAAGTATCATGTCTCTGTTGAATGAAATGGTATTTCAAAAATATCTTTTTAATGTAGAGAATCCACCCACAGGACTTGGAGATAAGGGAAAACAATTTTGTGTTCTTTCACCTTCATTTAATTTGAACTTTCTCTGCCATTCTTTTCTTTCTCAATTACTTGGGCACTACAGGCCAGTGTAGTAATTAACACTATTTTGGTGTAGTTTGTATAGATTCCTTTTCTCCCCTCTATAATCTCCATGTCTCACAGACAATGCCTGAATCCCAAGTCTTTCCTCTCAACAGTTTAACTTAAAAAACAAAACAAAACAAGAACAATTTCAGTCTTGCTTTATCATATATGTCAATAGGGTTTAACCCACTTCCATCCACTGAACTGCGGAATTTGGGCTTGGAAAAAAAAATAAATTATAAGATTATCTGGTCTAAAACACATGAACCAAATAGTAATGATAACAACAAAAGAGGATTAAAAAAACCCTCAAATCAAATATTTCCCTATGGTCCCTTTGGAGCATCTGCTCCTCAAACTTCACCAGATACTTTTTCTTTGAGTCATTCCTGCATCCTACCCCAGTTTACGGTTTCAGTTCTTTCCTTTAACACAGCTATTCTTGTTGCTTCAAATCCTGCTGATTTCTTATTAGTGCACCTGCAGATCTTTAAATCTGCCATCACAGAGGCCCAACAAGCAACTGATTGCTTTACAGATTTGAAGATAGATTCTTATTTTAGGTCCCTAAAAATGTAGAAGGGTATCTAGTGGGATTTTTCAAATGCCCATCATCACCTAGCTCTCTTAGTTTTATTTCTTCTGCATTTTCAGAAGGTAGTTTTATCCCTTTGGTAGGCCTTCTAGGTCAAGATGCTACAAAATTAAAAACACAGGGGGAAATTAAAATCCATTTCTGCAAAGCTGAACTTTGGAGCTTCTGTTTAGGCACAGCTAAAAATGGAAATGCCCTAATTCTATTAAGCCATATTGTTTACCTAATAAATAATCTGCAATTTCTGGTTTTAGAAGAAGTTCCAATTTTCTTACCGTTTCTGAGTTCCTGCAGAGCTGATGCATTTTTATTCCAAACTCAAAACCCACATAAAGCAATGAAAGAAAATATAAGTACATGACTAATCAGAACTATGCTTATTAAATCACTAGAAATTGTCCATCTGCAGATGACAAACAGCTGATATAATTTAGAGATCTGCACTTTGGCATATATATTATGAGAAGCCAGGATGACAGCCTACGTTCTCCAAACGCCTATATGTGTAACTGGAACTTCTTACAACAATAAAAATGAATCTATGAATAATTTGTGCAAATTAGGATCATATAAAATGCACAGGTTTTTGTTAAATCTTACAAAGGGACACAACTCTGCCGTGTACCACAATCTCTCAGCAGAAGGCTGAACATGCTTTGGACCACCAGACCTTTGCAAGAAGTATCTTTTTGTAGTGTGTCAGGGTGGTACCTGGCAAACCCTAGTATTTAACTAATGAATAGCAACCACCCCATTTAATTTAGTATAGAATCCTTGAAACCTTGCATTAGGTCCTGGACACAGTTTCAGCTGACAAGTTTTTCCTTTGACATTTCTGTGCCAGTTCTCTTTTCCTCTCCAGCCCATCAGTGAGGAAACTCTGTTGATCTTGGTAATAATTGAGCACTGAAGGAAAGAGATTAGTACAATTAAGCACAAAATATCAATGCAATGGAACAGAGTGGTCTAATCTCAAACATACCCTGTACATGCAGTATTTAAGTCTGAAATTCTTCTTTTTAGCTTGGGTTTCTCAAGAAATGAAGCTTCTGAGAATACACTACATTTTCAGACACATTTCTTCCTCTTTCTCAACAATGTTGAACCCCTCCTCTTTCTCTACTAATGTTGAACCATTTATTGTTAAATAAATATTATTACTTAATAATGATCATGATTAATAGAAAGACAGTGATCTCAAAACATTCAGCTTTGGTCAGAAGACTCCACTATGGATTCTTTGGGGAAGGACTGCAGTGAACATGCAGTGAATCTCCTTCTTCCCATGGAGAGGTGCATTCCAATGCTTGTGGTTCCTTCCCGGGCCCTCTACTAGCATGCTACTGGACCAGAGCTTGTCTGGAAACTTCTTCCTTCCAATGGTCGTGGATCACCAATAGTTAAGGAGAAAGATTATCCTCAGACCTATCATGGGAGTTTTCAACTGGCAATTTCATTTTCTGGAAATTTCGAACAAGTGAAAAGATCAGTATTGGATTATTTCCTGCCAAAAGAATTCAGAGGATGTAAGCAAAACAATTTAGACAGGGTAGACAATATTGCTATGTTAGGCACATTACTCTCAGCCCTCCAGGAGCATGATTTTATTTTAAGAATGCTATTGCAAAATAAGTATACAGGACCTCATCCCTAACATTTCTTTTGCTTCTTGGCTTGACTGCTCCTTGTATTGTCCTTCAGTTTCCTTGCACCATCGCAAGATGGAGTGCAGCAAATTACATCCACCAACAGACAGTCAACTCCAGATGCTAACAGCTACTAATTAGTAAGGGAGAAAGGGAGAATGCTGTTTTGCTACCTGTTGCCATAGCATTTAATAGAGTCTGCTCCCTCGAACCCCACAGTTTTCCATCCCTCTCACTCCCCAGGTGCCATTAGTAGAGAATAACGGTTCCCAAGCTGAGGTCTGCAGATCGCAGATGGGCTGCAAAGCCACACTTTGAAAGGTTTCCTAATTGGTAGCACACACGTGTTTTCCTGGCTGCAGCAGAGTATTAATGCTCCCTCCCTGGCTGGGTGAAAGCGGGTATATTCTCCAGCATGTAAAAGGCCCATGTTAGGTCCAGCTGCTACTTATTGGTCTGGGGAACTAATAGCAGAGGAGTTCAATAGATGAATTTCTTGTTAAGCAGCAATATGTTGCTTAAAAAAAAAAAAAAAAGTTGTATCTAGAGGCAGTACTTCAAAACTTCCCCTGTTCCTGTTATAAACTTTCAATACTATCAAACCAGGACAAAATTTTTAATGTTGTCACATACTTTTAAAACACACTCACAGCATTTGTGAAACATACAGCTACTGTTTGTTTGTGCAATTGTTTTTTGACTTTGTGTCTGTGTTTGCTGAACGTCCATTTGTACCCAGGGAAAGGGATATTTCTTTGCAAGAAGCTTATTGCTGAAAGCCAAGGTTAACCTGCCAGATGTTGAGACTTCAAGACAGAGAGGAAAGAGGTAACTATTACTGCTGTGCCAGCAACACCATGAAATCTTTCTTCTACAAAATTTGTTTACATGGAAAAGATTTATTCAGTTATGTGTTAGGAAATTAAAAGGCTGGCCTGTTTTCTAAATTTATTCACCAGCACAGGTCCCTGATACTGTTTTCGGTCCAGAAGATGGAACATATCTGCTTCAGAATGCTTATCTTAGTTGCATTTGCACAGTAGCAAGAATTTTGTCCAAAGTACCAGTCACAAAGAAATACTAAAAAAGACCAGGAAATCCTAAACAATTTTTATCACCAGCAAAAAACAGCATATAATTTTATCTAACAAATCTGGTTTATTATTTGGAAGACATATCTCTTATAAACATAACTGCCATAAACAGAGTGCATTATGTTCATCACTCTGCGTGAAGCAATTTGCTCCTCTAATTTTTCTGTGCATCAAACACCTATTTTTTCAAACTAAATTTTTATATTCCTGTGATCAGGTAAAATGTTGCACCACTGAAAAAGAACACTTCAAAGAAAAGTTGTTGAACGAAACAGTGTCATTCTCTAAAATCCTGCACAAATTTTCCTTCTACTTTCAATGGGTAATTAGGGCAAGAAATAACCTTCTTCCTCTAGTCCCTACAATATAGTTGGGATGAGTGTAGCTGCAGCTTTTTCTGTCACTGTAGACACTGCAGTGTTCTTGGCAGCCACAGCAGAGGATGAAAGGATTTCCACCTTTTCCCATCCATTCTCTACTCTGGTTTTATGTCTCCAGTTCCCACTTTGTTGCATGATAATTTCATCCACTCCCTGTTGTTTGGCTGTAACTATTCCTTCACTCTCTTTTTCTTTTCCCTTCCTCATGTTCCTCTTCACCTTTGGCTCCCTGTCTTTCATGCACTCACCTTCTCATTTTTTTATCATAAACCTGTGGTCCCTGGAGTGTGTAAGCTCTTCGTATGCCCTCTGTGACTTCTCCAGTCTCTTGGCACGTGTCCATGCAACATTGAGGGGACCACATGTTATGGGAAGCTGAGGTACATAAACACACGAATTAACTTCATGACATTGATCTTAAGAGTCAGCTGATAGTAACCCCTGCTTCCCTTCCCCAGATCTCAGATCCAAGTGTCAGCTATAATAAATCTGGGGTTTGAGCAGCTAATTTTGCTGAAAAGGTTAGCTGGGTCCAAGACAGTTGCTCAGGAGGAAAAGACATTAGTGTTACCTACCTTAATATCTGAGCCAACAAGAAAACACTGGAGTTTCAGAAGATGCCTGGGCTATTACAAGTGAAAATAAGCCCCACTCATCACAGCAGTGAAATCCATAAAAGAAAATCTTATCCCATAGCTTTTCGCTGTGTTGAAAATCTCTTGTAAACTCTATGGGGTAGGCTGATGAGCTGTCAAGAAGAAGGAAACAGCGTTGAATTCGGATCATTTCTCCAAATTCCTGTCTGCCAGGAAGCTTTTTAAGATGATGACAAATGGCCACTCTGCATGGAAAACTATCCCTGAGTTTGGGACCAGGCACAAGAAGACAGGAAAGAGATCACCTCCATGAAGTTCAAAAGCCCTCTTTTACCTATCAAATGCCTGCAGTCTTGCTGAAAAGCACGGCTACAAAATGGTGCTTTGGGCATCAAAGCCCCATGGGTTTTCATTCCTAGTGAGAAGTAATACAACACAGCTGGAAACATCTACCATTTCAGAAGACAATAGTTTTTTACCAAATATTTTTATGTAGGTACCAGGAAGTTGATCTCTTGGAATGTTTCCTCTCAGTGATGGGACACTGCAGAAGGCCATCTCCTAAAGCCACGCTTGGACAGTCGTTAGTCACCCAGTCTCACATGGCTGTGCTTCAATCAAACAAAATAATTACCCTTCTCATGCCAGGAGCTCCCACTGCATCAAGTCGTTTAAATCCAGGGGCCAATCTTCTGCATCACAGGTGTTGTGCTGCCATCCCGTGCCCTGTGGGTCTCTTTAAAAAGAAGGTAAACATCCAAAGTTGAGAAAAAAAAGTATTTCTGGATCATTGTGTTTGGATGTAATACACTGACACCAAGGAATGAAAATCAAGTCACATTCCAATAGAAGAGGAGATAACTTTTCATCATCTGTTAATGCAAAGGAAACATCTCCTGCTCCATGGGTTTTTCTTTCTTTTGTTTTTTTTTTTTTTTTTTTTTTTTTTGAAATTTAAAACTTTTTTTTCAAAAAAAAAAAAAAAAAAAAATTTTTTTTTTTTTTTTTTGTTATGCTGAATATATAAGCTCTGTTGTCAATTAAAATATTTCACTTATTCCTGCTCACTGCTTAGAAATAAAAGCAATGCATTGTATCGATTTAAAGGGAAAAAACCCAATGCTTGACAAGCACAGGACTCGAAATTAGTTCATTAGTCTCCATTCAAATGATGTTTCTTGCTATGCTAAGAAACCAAAGTGATTTAAGGCTTTTGAAATAAAGTTGTTAATTGTTTGCTTTTTTTTTTCTGATACATTTTTGCTTTGATAGTTTGGGAACACAGTGCTAATTGAAAACCTTTCAGAGGAACTCAATCCTACTCTATAGTCTGTGGAGCTGAGACAGACATTTAAACAAAGTGAAATGGAACACATCCAGTTGGGGAAAGGCTGTTATTCATTACAGCAGGGATTTCAAGCACCACATGACCACCCATCTCCAAAATCCTCATTATCTGCCTGAAGTATCTGTCAAACTATGTTTTCTCTATACAAGTTACTAGGAAAGGAAATCACAAGGACTAATCAGATACTGTTGTTGTTGCAAAATACTTGATGGAAGAGATAGAAAGGAGAAATGATCCAAGAAAGGGGTAAAAAGGAAAAAAAAAGGAAAGGAGTAAGTAGCTGGAGACTATTGTTTAGGAATTATAGAAAAAGGCAGAGCAGAACAGCAAAGCTGAAAGGCATAACCAGAATGGCAGTGCTGGCAACAAGGCAATGCACACAGAAAGTATAAAACGTTCAGAGTTTTGTTGGGGGAGCAAAAGAGGAGAGATAATATTTGGAAGAGCATTTAAAAGTGTGATTCATAAAAAGTATCATGCATTCTTAGAGTTAAAGACTATTGACCCTTTACAGGGGCTAAAAAGTTGAGCTGTTTTTCTTCAGTGTAGGTCCAACAGTTAGATCTGGGGTACATAAGAGACTTTCAAAAGTGAAAATTTGGAGCAGCAATACTGAAAACACAGAAAAACACTTGATCTTTTTAACAACTGTGTGCACCCATCGTAGCACTGTGCATCTGCCTTGTATATAAAATAACTTAATGTGTAAGGGCAGAGAGTGTCTGTGCATAATGAGGGAGCAGAAAGGGCATAGAGACAGAATATCTGTGATTCCTTCCCAGCTCTAGAAGCACAAAAATATTCTCTCCATTGCACAGCATCAGAAGCACCAAGTCTGACTATTCTGACTCTAAAAGCATCTGGAATAAAAAGAAATAATAAACAAAAGAAAAAAGTAAACTACATAGAGGTAGAGATCTTTTTTTTAATTGTTTCTGTTTTAATTATTTCTAGTTGCTGTGACTAACCCAAGCAAATGCAATTTAGAAACATATTCCCCTTTAACACAATGTTTAATGTTCATCTGCTATTCTCGTCACTGTATGGTGTTAATGGATACACCATCTAGTGTGTTTTATGGTACATTTAAACCAGACATCTGGAGAAATAGCCATCAGAGTACTTATCTCTAACACCTATTGTAAAAACAGACTTAATAAAATGAGAACAAATAACAGTGCTGGCAATTACCCTTATTGTGTGCAATAGCAAGAAAGGTCAAAAGGTTGTTGGTCTGTATATATATGAACTGATTTTCTCTAATACAGTTTCTCACCTGATTTCCCATAGGTTTTTAGAGGCTTTTTGTTTGAGGGGAAAGGGGGAGGGAAAGTTGGGTTAAGCTACAATATGCTAGCCAATAATTATGTAACTAATATGACAATCCGGTCCCCTTACCAAGTCGTCATTTATGTTAACAAAGAGCGAAAGAACCTGTCAAAAGATAAAAGGTTCAGCAATTTCACAGATTTTACAGATATGTACAGATGTGGACAGGGAAGTCACAGACTCAGCTGCTATGCATTACTATCACACTAAACTTCAGCTATTATTTTAATATTTTTCATTATAGATCAGTTCCAGGGAGCACAATTTTATTGTTTTCACTTTTTTTTTTTTTTCACATGGATTCAGCGCAGAGCTTATATCTGTTATATGCAACTCCAAGCATCCTGATAGTCAATAACTCCAGAGTATAACCAGATAGGAACCAAAGTAGCAAATACAAGGAAATAAGTGTAAATCATTATCCAGGTAATTCTCCTTGTCTCATAGTTCAGACCCAAGTTTAGAGGAACTGCTATGAAGTCCTTTTGCTAAAACTAAAAAGAATGTTTTTTTTTTTTCCAGGATGCCTGTAGGGAAATGAATCTGGATAAAATTCAAACATGAACATAAAGTGGAACAAGTTTTCAAGACTATCTCCCTTATGTATACACTCTGATTCTGGAATGAGAATGCCCTTTTCCTGTTTGATATTAACCCAGCATCTGTGTAGAGAATTAATCCAGAATAGCTATCATAGTTACCTTCCCCTGGTAGACATGCTCCAAACAAAAGAAATTATCTTTTCTTGTAAATTCCAGGTAAAGAGATAATGAACAGGTGTTTTTAAGATACAATTTATCTTAGAAAACCCTTCACCTAATTCAAGTTTATTTCTCTCTAGAAGCCATCTAGAATACAAATACTTGTCTGCATTCATGCTTATACTTTCTTACCTTTGTTTTTAAAACAATACTACAAACATCACAGTACATCCTCATATTGCATGGGCTAAGAAATATCTTATGGCCCCAAGAAAATAGAAACTAGTTCTTAAATACATATTCCAGCTGACTAGCCTACAGGGACACAAGGTTTAATTGCAAGTTTGATGAATATGTTGGTGAATTAAAAAAAAAAAAAAAAAAACACCACAAAAAAAAACCCCCCTCAAACAAACAACAAAAGCTTTTGGAAACTTCTTCAGGAAAAAAACCAGGTGCTTTAAAAAAAAAAAAAAAAAAAAACCCACCAAAGAAAAAACCCCTCTCAGATGAACTTTGTCTACACTGCTCTGCACTTAGTGCCTAAAATGGTATCAAATTTCACTAATGGATTTTTGAAAGTTATAGTCTACTTTAATATCACTTTATACAAACCAAGCAGAACCAGGTTGTTATTACAGAGCAGCCTTATTCAGATCATGTTCATGTTTCTTGAAATAACTTTTTTTTTATTTTCCTTGATTTTACAGAAAAGAGGCAAAAGAACTAGATTAAATTTGGGGAGTATTCTCGTTGCGAGGAAACATCCTGGAGGACGAATGAGCTATTGACATTCTCTCCTCAAGCAAGAAGCTGTCCCAGGAGATCCATAAGAAACAAGAAATAACAACAAAGACTGAAAAACAAATTGATGAAACCAGAGATGGCTGCAGACCTGTAAATAGCTTTTCACACTGTCGCAGTTACTGTTTGAATTGAATAGTTTAGATTTGCAAATTGATGGAGAAATCCACTCATTTCTTAAAAAAATCCTTGTGAAGAACAGATTTCACATTAAATCCAATTTTAAAATAAATACCAATGCTTATAGTTAGTCTGCAAAGTCATACCTGGTGTAATATTAAAGAGTGTTGAGGGGAGAAACTATGACAGAATTTGAAACATTGCTTTTAATACTTCAGCTGGGATCCTTTGTTTCAGTACTCACAAGTTTGGTTTCCAATGCCTTGTATAGGATTAGACTGTAAATCACTCAAGCATGTTAATTAGCTTCTCCTCTAACCTGCTTTACATCAATTCCATGTATCAATACTCTTTGGCTTGGTTTATTAATCTCACATCAGTCTTATTTACAACTGTGAAAAGTCTAATTCATTACACAGAGGATCAGCGACGCTAAAGATCATTATACATACAGGTGTATTTAAACATACACACCATTATAGCAAATTTGGGAAATCAAAGAGCTTGTAACTATCGAAGCCTTTAGCAGACATAAAAATGCAAATATTTCATGAACGTTATTTAGAAGGGAGCGGTGATTAAACCATATTGGGATTTGTCCTTGGTGAAGCCTGCTGTCGCAAGCACCTCCCTTTAATTCTTTCATGCTCTCCTCACTGCAGGCTGCTGTTGATGTGCAGGTTCGAGTCATAAGCTTCAGCATCACTATGAATATTTCCCTCCTCACAAAGGGCACCCTCATGTAAGAAATCTTCTCAACATCCCAAAATATTACAAAGAAACAATAATTATTGCTAATTACTCACTCCCAGTACACTTATTTGTGGTCTACAATTTCAAAAGAGTGAATAGAAGACAGGTGCATAAAATAGGCTTAATGAGAACACCAGAAAATAGTTGCTTTAGCTGTAAATTACTACTTTTACATGCTGTATTTTATTTTTAAAAGTGAATGTGTTGCTCATAAAAGATATAAAATTAGTAGGGCTAGAAACTGAGCTCTTTTATTTCACCCCAGAAAAGACATAACATACTGCCAGTGGTACTGAAAGCTCGCTAACGACATAATATTAATATTCACTAATACCTGGTGGGGTAAATTAATATTGCTTGGCATTAGCTGTAACAAGCACTGAGTCCCACTGTCTCTCTTAAAAAGTTTCTTTCACCTTCTATATTTAGTGCTTGCTGTTATGGTGCAAACTACATCATTTCTCCCACTGTCATTATTTTTCCCTCTCTAACTGAGCAACTTTTTTATTTGTCCGTCTTTCCTTTTGGTCTTCTCTTCTAAGCAGGGATACCACTCTCTTCTGCTTTTTCCTTCCAGGGAAATCCTCCATTCAAGATTTGTTTGTGCCTCTCTGCTGGCGCAAACAGGGGGTTCCTTCCTTCGCTGTGTCTAATTTCCCTTCCTGTTCTGTGGCACCTCTAAATATTGGACTTTTTCTCCAGGCTCCCACCTTCAGGCACTTCCCCTTTCACCTAGCCAGGGACAAAGCCTTCAGACCGCGTGCCCATGCCTTCCTCTCCTCCCCGGCATGAGCCACCAATGTGGGTCCCCTCTGTCTCCTGGCTTTGTTATGCCTCATTTTGCAGGGTGTCTCTGACTGTCAGCTAGATGCCAGATCAGACAACGGAGATGAGAGACAGCAGCTGAAAGCAAAAGAGCTTTAACCTGTATTGAGAGGCTTGCCTTTTAGCTGCAGATAATTCCACCTTGCTTTCCTCATTCTCCTGTTTGAGCACTTCTGCAGCCTCAAGTCAGATCTGTAGATGCAAAAACCTAACCTTTGTCATCAAGCAAAGGCCTGAGACAAAAACATTCTCTTGCCTTGTGAGGATAAAAATGTATTTTGATCACTGTTAATCTGAGCCAGACTCAAAACTCTTCCCAAAAGATAGAAGACTCTTCAATTTTATCAGCTATACTGAAACTCCCCTAACTTTTTTTTCTTGCCAATATAGTTACCAATAAAATAGATTAACTTTGTTACCCTTTGGGGGAAAGTGCTAACATCTGAAATCATTGTGAAGCCATTGCATAGCTGAGTGCCTACTTGGGTTTCTGGAGGCTCTAAGGATATCCCCTGCTCTAAGTTAAGGATAAAGGATCCTAAGATCTAGGAAGCACTGCCTGAAATTCCCTGGTTTATGTACTGCTGTTGGCCTGGGTGACCCGAAAAGCACTAAGCTGGTCTCCAGGTTTATGCAGGTACACAACAGTCCTGGATGAAAAAGAAGCAAGGAATTACCAGAAAAATTATGAAGGCTGCAGCCTGTTTTAGTACCTCCAGCTGTGTCCCATGCACTCCAGGTTACTTAGTGTGGCTGCAAGTTTCCCGCATTAATGTTCATGCTGGATTATGTTTAAATCTTCCTCTGTTTTGTGTATATATGTATACATGGACCTGTGTGTGTGTGTGTATGTGTTCTTTTTTACTCTCTTCTGACTATCTGCAATCACATAATGCCTCTGAACTTCATTAAGTAACCAGTTAGACTTAAGATTCACTTTTCTCAGTCTGCCATACAGACCTGACATTGGTTCTTCAACATTTCCATCCCTCAGCATAAGTAGCAATGAAAGATGTCCTCTTAACTATAGGTAACCTTTTATACATAATTGAAAATTCTACTCTCTTTTAAATTGTAGTCTGTCTGGATATTTAATTGGTCCTAGATTTTAAAGAGCCTATGTTCAACACTGGGTATTTGATAGATCCCAAGAGTCCTGTTGCTGGCAGCAAGAGCTGTCTCTTTGCCTTGTATATACTCAGGCTTAAATAATACCTTTCTAATTGCTTTTTTCCTTCAACTTAACTTTGATTGAGGAAAAAGTCTGTAGCATAATTTGGAAAAAAATTTCCTGTCCTAATTTCTTACAGCCAGCCTCTTGCGGTTACAGAATAGTGCTTGACCAATAGGTTGAATGTGTTGGAAATTCTCAATTCAACAAATGAGACAGAAATCAATACTGTGTTCTCAGCTGTATTCTAGATTAATCTGGGAAAAAAAAGTGTAATTTCAATACGTTTTACAGTCGTCGTATGAGTCTATCTGAAACAGATCCTACAGGATGAAAAGCATTATGTAGGTGCAAGTACCAATAACAAGCAAAATTGTCTTACCTGAGGTACTATATAGCTGTTCTAGACCTCTAATACAATCCTTGTCATAATATCTTCTTACTAAACATATATTCTCTATCAGTTTCCTTGCAAAAGCAAGCCAAATGCAAATTCTTCTAGACATTATTTCAGGATTCATTTTCTAAATGTCATTGTCACATGCTACTGGTTTCTTCCATCAGCTGTCACAGATAAGAGGGAAGTCTTTCTTGTCCTGAAGGTTTCTGCGCACCTGGACAAGGATATCAGTGGCCCTTGAGCTTATAAAGGTACATATGACTAATCTGAAGCATGGGGATTGTAGCTTGCAAAAAGCTCATAGACTCCAGCTTTACATATCCCACAGAAAGTCACACTTTGCGTCACAGAGAGAAGTGGTTGAGATCTCCCAGCTACCCAGGACCAACAAGAGCAAGGATGGATTCAGAGAAAAGCCCTCATAGCCGTTGCTGAGCCAAGCCCCAGGCTGTAAAGGAGGAGGTCTCCTGGTCCTCTAGTGTCCCCAAAATTCTCTTTCCCGGGCATGATCTGCCCATTGCAGCCACCGGATGAATAGGTGGGTGTCCAGAAGGAGGGTGTGCAACCCTCCATTCAAGTCCTGTCTCCAGTACGGCAGGGTGAATAATGAGCCATGCTTCACTGCAAAAGCACACCAGAAATCAAAGAACAAAAATATTTAAAGAAATCAAATGTAGCCCAAGAGGAAAATTTCCTTATTTACCCTGCAGGTGTGCATCTGAACCCAAGCTTTTGAAAATTATTTCTGCCTGCATGTGGAGCTGTAAGCATCAGTGCCCCAGAGAGAGGTGGGAAGCAGAGGGTCATGCATCCACAGTTCCCAAGGCCAGGAATAAATACCCCAGCCCACCTCTGTTCTTTCACACAAAAAAAAATCAGAGCCAGGCACTTTAAAATTTTGGATTTTATCTGATGGTCAATTTTAAACAGCAGCTTGAGCTCAAGGTATTCATGTACAGGAAAAAAGGGAATTAATTTCTTTCTTTCTCCTCCATGTGCCACTCAGGAGTTGTTTCAAATAGGATTATTTTGTCATTCAAGTTTCAAGGTTAAGATTTTCTCCTATTTATGACTGCAAGTCTAAAATCCTTCAAACCAGTAAACTATCACAGTAATTCCAGAAACAAAGGATGCATAATGAAAAAACTGAGCTGAGAATTGAGAATCCTGTGGGCCACGAGGAGTGGAATATATTAACATTCACCTCTAAACACTTTCCTCAGTTGTTTATATATTAAAAATATAATAATAAAAAAAAATCCTTGAAGCATCTATGAGATTGCGTGTTGGTCTCCTTTTGAGAAACACAAATTACTCTTTATATTTCTTCTCTGCGAGGGTTTGCAGCAGAACAAAGGCCCAGTAAACAGTGATGAATGCCTCTTCCTTCTCACTGGGGGAGCAGCTTTGGAGAGCCCACATGCTAATCCTGCCCTTACCTGGCTGAAAGATAAATCGCGGGGTGAAATTCTCTGACTTTCAACCCTACCAACCTCCTCTGGCTGAATGAGCCACTTCTGTTCACATGTGAGTTGTTAAAGCATTTTGTTTTCCTCTTTCATTTTTTGCCTTTGAAGAGGGAGTAAATTGCAACTACCCATGCCTATTATTAAGACCTGAAGAGAAAATGTTTAAATTAAAGATTGTACAAACATTCAAGCAGCAGTGTAATAAGCTCCATTTGGGAGGCAATGTAGCAAGTTCTCTATTTTTTATTTGGTTCATTACTTAAAACTAAATAACAATTGCCAGTTTTATTGCTGCCATTTAACAATGCTGGGATTTTCTCTGCTGGTGTTGAAATGTAGTATGATTTCAATTTTTTTTCTCCTTGACATTTTACTCTACTAGTTTAATATTGATCAGCAGATACATATTGTAATCCCTGCTTTCTGCAAGCTGTAACAAAGCAAGAAAACACACACAAAAAAAATACCCTCTGGAGAAAGCCTAACCACACTGTTCTTTATTTTACAATGAGGCTTATGTCTGAGACTACTATATCCCTCAGGCTTTATCTCACTTGTTACCTTGAATGAATTACTTAATGATGGGAGGCAAACCTTTACTAAAAGGTAATATGGTGATTAAATAGTTAGACCAAAATTCTAGCAAACTACACTTATTATTTCTGAAAAGGACTGTAAAAGGAAGTGCCATCTTTTAAAGCTGCTATTTTGAAATATGTTAGAAACAGATCAGAGTAAAAGACCAATTTTGTCATCAGCCAGTTTGTCTGTCTATGCCTTTCTGTCTACTTTTCAGAGGCTCATTTTATTCTAGTCCTCAGAAAGAAAATAGTATTTGTTCACTTAGAAATTTTTTTTGCATCAAAAAAAACATTTGCATCAAACACTTGCCATGATACCAAACATTTGAACAGAGCTATAGGGCTACCTTAGCTTGGGTTATGAAATGGAGAGAGAGTGCCATGATCGGCTGCCTGGAATAGCCCCTCTTTCATGCAAGATGCTGCAGGTGACCCAAGGACAATTTTTGCCTGCAATGACTCTCTGAGACCTCCAGAGTCAGCAGCAATTTTATTACTTTCATGGATGTTGTATAGACAGAAAAGTGAAGCTTCAGCACAACCCGAGTTAGCTAGGGGACTGGGACAGATGAAAATATTCTTGGATCTCTTTATTGCCGCCTTTTTGGCTGGGACCACAGGCGAGACAATAGGCATGTGCAGCAAAACTGGGGAAGGGGAGCCAGGAGGAGGGATGGTGCCAGAGGTGTGGACTGGGTGCCCAGAAGTAGTACCCATTTAAAGTAAATTACTTCGCAAGAAGGAGATGGCTCTCTTGGGGTAGTCTGTTCAGAAGTCAGACTTCCTGAAACCTTGCAACTTTGGACAAATATTCTACAAGGCTCGTGAGGTTCCTCTTACCATTTTTATCTGCTTGTCGAAATGTCACTCTTGGTAACACCAAAAAATCTTGTGGAAGAGACAAGGTCAGTTTATTGTTCCAAAACTTTTGTTGAAATACAGCAGTACCAAAATTTCCCAGAACTCATTTCCTTCCTGAAGCCTTCAGTGGAAAGCACCCTAGAAAGCAATGTTTGATGTGGTACGAGAGGCTGTGGTTTAGGAACTACTAGAACATGTGATTTAATTTTAGGCAAAGAGAGAATGAATGAACAATGGCTATAACTAAGAACTGGTTGTTCCAGTAAAAAAGAAGGCAGGCTGAGAGAGAGACCTAGTGCTCCTCTGCCATAGGAACAGCAAAATCATTCCTCACAGGACTTCTCTGGACTGTAAATCACTTTATAAATGCAAAATGCCTTGGCACAGTCCCAGAACAGAACAATTCTTGCTGTGAGGAGCTATCAACTTGCTTTGCAAAGAAGAACTTGACATCTGGGATAGTCTATAAACACTAAGAAGAACAAGCTGGGAGTGCAACCAAAAGCACAAACCCATTCTTGCAAAGTACAGATGGGCCTACAGAAATAACAAACCAGAAGGATTGAATAAGTAAGTTACTCCTCTGTCACACCCTCTATCTGTCTCTGTTTTCAACAATCCTGAGCTTTAGAAATGCCAGCTTTTTTAATCTATAAAACCATCTGTGTAGCTTTTCTCAGTGGTATCCTTTCCCTTACATCCTGTGTCATTGGTGTGTCTGTCTCTCTTGATGTTGATAATGTTGTTGGCAGCTTTGCTTGAAGTTTCCTATGAGCATACTTTGAATGACAAAGAGGTGTGTGGGGAAGGACAGGCAATGCAAAGTGAGTACAGAGCTGATTTTTACAGCCATGTACGTATAGAATAGATTTAGTTCTGTCTTGGTCCGTTTTTCTTCAGCAGCAAAATTTTTAAACCATGGAAAATTTTGCAAGAATGGGCGACTTTCCCCAAGCCACTTCCCCCCTGCCCTGCAGGAGGCTCCTTGGGGAGGACCTCAAAGGGCTGCAGAAGTCTGGCTATTGTGATACCATTGTCAGCTGTGTGATGATTTGACAAATAATCCTCATGATGCTGTCACAGGCTTCATAAGAAGAGGGCCCTTTGACTGACTACCTGAGGCAGGGGATGCTCTTAAAATCAGGGTGGGTTTTTTTTAAATAACAAATTAACTGTTTAGCTGTCATGTAATCCTGTCATTTAAATAATAATTTCTGAGCTGCCTGTTTATGTGAACAGTCTTTCTTTTTCCACAGACGAAGAGCCCCAAAGCCACTTAGCTGTAGCCCAAAGTCCAAAGGATTAAAATCCCTTTATTTCCCCTGCCCTGCCAGGAATCCACACTAGCACTTTTCCTTGAAAATTACTCATTTTGCTGTTTATGTCTCTCCGGTGTAGAAATTGTACTGGTTGTATGAGGAGTGGTTAATTCCACAGTTAACCTTGCTTGCTCTTTCTGCCACAGCAGAGAAGGTGGCCTTAAGATCAGGAGGCCAGGGAATAGGATGGTGAAGCAGCTATCGGCTTTAAAAATATATTGTGTCCTGTTCTGCTCTCTTCTATTCATCTCATGCCGTTTTCATGCCATCCAGTCTGTATCATCAGCTCGGTGACTTAACTCTTCCTAATCAACCTCCCTCTAGCCCTTGTCAGGGCTGGGCAGAGAGACAATCAAGCAGGAATAGTGAAGCTGCCCAGACGAATAGCCGTGCGTCTTCAGCACTGAGAATCCCTGCTCCAAAGGATAATAGAGGACAAGACCCCTTTGTGGTCTCTCATCCTGGCACTGGGAGGTCTGTGCAACCCTGTAGAGTGACTGGGCTGCCGGGATCACAGCACTTGTCCTGCCCAGCACCGAGCCTACAGGCAGCCCGTCCACTTACCTCCTGTCTCTGCAGCACCAACGGCTAGAACAGATGTTTACTGCTGGATGTGGACATTGCTCCAAGCCCATCTCCTCGCTGCTCTTGGCATGTGTGGAGTGTATCTTACTGTGCATCAGCCTGCATTTTCCCTGCCAAGAAACAGGCGCTTATTTGAAGAAATAATGAACTGGCTGCTTTCTATGTCTTCAGCTGGCTACATGCAGATGAAAATGTAGACAAGAAAAAATTTGTCCAATGTTTTCTCTGTCTTCGATATATCTCCCAGTGTCCTGAGACATCCATGCTGGCTGCAAGGGGTCTGGGGCTGGATGGATAAGCAGAAGGACTCCTCCCTCTTTCTGGATCTCTATGCCTCTCTCCCCATTTTTCCCCCAAGATTTATAATAGACTTAAGAAACCCTTTCTACCTCATTGCTAGGAAATAAGATCATTCTTATGGAAATGACCCTCCACAAGGTCTTCAAACTCAGCAACCCAGAGAAGTCAGGATTGGTTTTCAACAGCAGATACTCAAAAAGGACTTCTGAGTTCCCTTCTGTGATGGCAGAAACTTGGCAAGTCCCTCAGGAAGTGACTCAGGATGTGATTTGGGGGTCCTCTTCCATCCCCTTGCACAACTGCTGGTGGCCAAGGGCAAGAAGGAAAGGAAGATCTCTGTGGGGTGCCTACAATTTACAGAGAAAGACACTTTGCTTGTCCCCCATCCACAAATGCAGGAAGCTCAGGAACTCTTCAACACTCACAGTGACAACGGCACTGGTGAAGGTTATTCAAAGCCACTGCACTGTCCTGAAGGATACCACAGAGATGAGTCTCCTGTTGGACAACTCCACATTGGCCTACACCACGACAAGCAGACTGGTGGGACGTATTGCACATATCTAAACCATGCATTGCCAAATGATCTACAAAAAGAGATGGGCAAAAAAGTTTTGGCAAATGAGCAATTATACTCTATATTTTTTCTCTCAGAAATTGCCACACAATAGTGCAATTTCAAAGTGCAACAAGATTCTCTTCTTCTTCCCTGAATAAGTCAAAAATAGGCAACTACTCCTCATCCTCATATGTTACAAAGTGAAAAACAAAATAATAAAGGTAATTCAAATAATGCCATAGTGATCCTGAGTTGTTCTCTGAGGCAACAGATGCTACCTTCCAATATCCAAACAATTAGGAACGTCTCCTAAAATACAGTGCTCTTCTTAGTCCTCAGCCAGAGCAATCTATATTCTTATCCAAACAGGATAGTTTAAAGTTGCAATTATTGCAGACAGGGGCTGATGCTGTGTCTCCACAGTATTCCATAATGGGAACAAACCCTCTTTTTCCAAACCAAGGGACAAAGCTAAGACCCTGAGACCTTGCTGTCCTGGCATATTTACAGCCTTTGCAACCCTCCACCATGAGAAGCCCATGGCCTTTTTTATCACTTCCCATCCACCCCCACACTTTATGTTATTGGAGCAAAAAGATCCAGCTCTCCTCAGAGACATCACAGAGTGCAGAATTTCAACCCTCAAGTTGCCTTCTTGCCGTGTCTTCAAACACCTGTCTGATCTTTCCTGACAATGCCGCTGTTACAAGTCTCCAGTTGTGTAGTTATCAGCCATGTATTTAATTGGAACATGCTGGTTTAAATCCAGCTTCTAGCTGCATGCCTGCCATTGTACTTCCCCAACTAATTTTGAACACAAATACTGTTGCTCAGCAGTTAACAAAACTGATTGCAACAGCACAAATTCATTTTAAAATTCATTAAAAATCAGGATCATTAATGCACTACATATTTTTGCACAGCCTGGAAACCTTCTGCTGGCACAGTGTTGTGCTGGGTGAAACAAACCCTGTGCAACAGCTTCTGTAACTTTGCTGACTGGCCCTTCCCGCCCTCTGCAAAATTGTCCTCCTAGCTTCGATGCGATGTCCCTCAGCAAGAAGAGCAGACAAGATATCTTGTATTTGCGGGTGCAGAAGGGAGGGAGATAGAGCATTTTTCTGTAAAAGGTAGATATTTGCAGTTGGTTTTTGACAATTATTTCAGCAATATATTTCTGGCAATAATTCGTCCAGTCAGAAAAAAGCTGAAAAATACAAGCACAGAAAAGCAAAAGTCTCTGGTCTGCCCATCTGTAGATAAGCGGCAAAACTCGTCCTGGTTTCAGCGTTGCAAACTCACCCCAATATTACTGATTGTGGGATACAGGCTCTCCTCCACTGACTGAGTCCAAACTCAGAGCACTTGCCTTCCCAAAACTGTGTTTTATCTGCTAAATTGACATTCCTCCCATTTGAGAGACTTTCTCCAACTTAATGTGACATCGCGTGTTACTCCCACAATGCTGATAAAACCAGTTAATTCCCTTCCTCTGTGGAGCAGGATGGAGGCAGATGGACAATGAAATCCAAGGAAGCAGGGTAGGGCTGAGGTTTTCCAAAACTTATGTTGTACCATTTTCCTTCATGATAATCTGAGAAACAAGATGGGTGTTACACGTCATAGCAGAGCATAAATACCCTGTTCTTCAGGCAAGTAACCAAAAAGTAAAAAAGAGGATGGAGAGATCCCCCCTTGGTCACAGTGACGGTACAGGGATGGCCTCAGAAGCACGGGACAGAGTTAAACACAGGCCAGAGGCAACAGCTAAAAATATCTTTGACTCATCTTCTCATCATCCTCATTTTGACCTTTCCAGAAGCCAGGGGAACTTGCCTGGGATGCTCTGGTGACCCCTCAGCATGATGCCCTGAGTGTTGCAGCCCCACACCACCACATCCAGACCGGACACTTCACCCCCGAGCAAGCTGGTGCCCACCACGTCCGTCACACTTTGGTCATCTCAAGAGCAGCATCGGCCTCTTGGCTGAACAAAACCCAGCTCCTTGAGTCCAGCTGGGGTCACGCAGGGGATGTGATGGCAAACACTGTGCAAGTACAGTTGGCCATAAAGGAGCTGTTGGGACCCCACAGTACTCTAGGTCCAAAGAGGTTTTTGAGGTCAGTGTTTGTGACCAAGTGCCACTGTCACATTTGTCAGTCAATACACTGCATGAGGGCAAAAACTGTTAATCATTCTGCAAAAATAAGTCTCCTAAAAAGCAATGATCACACTAGGAAGATAAGGGGATGTATTTTGTCAGGATCTGATCTTTCTATCTTATGTTTGCAGCCTGTGTTTCTCACCATCTTCAGACCAAAGGGTCTAGTCTGCCTTTTTAACTTGTAATTCCCTAATATACTTACAGCTCATTGAATATTTGAGATCTCCTACCAGAATTTAGTAATGTTATCCTACTGATGTCTAAACGTTGCTATAACTTGTATATGTTCATCTGCAGGAGATAAAAGCATACAGCCACCTAGCAGTGAGAGACACTTGGATTTGAGAGCATCTCAACAGTTCTCTGCATTGAAATCTCAGAGCTGCAATCTGAACTAAGGTTTTAAAATACTGAACAACTTTATTATTCTTTGGTTTGTTTCATTAGCAGGAAAATGCAAGTTCTTTCATGTAGAGTTACTGATAACAAAAGCTGGCTAGTACCGAATGCCCTGCTGAATTCACAGTGGGGCTTGTGGAATGGGATTGTGTAGCAACAAATGCCAACTGCTTAATGTCTCACTGAATTATAGATTTTGGAAGACTGTTTAATAAGAAGGAAAACAGTTAGGATGGTTTCCACTGAATTTTTCATGTGTATAAAAAAAATGGGTCTGGCATTGACAATATATCTCAGGAGGATTAAATTATTGTTTTACACTCCTTGTAAATTTGAGCCCTTACTGGTACATGCATTACACACACACCCCCGCCTTAGATTATGTATAAAGATATAATTAACATATAAAACTTCTGGCAGGTCACTTTTTTAAAAGGCCTAACGCCTTTTTTTTTTTTTTTTCACAGGCAAATAATACTTTTTCCTCCATGTCTCATGGTTTTTCCTCTGAAGGTGTTATCGCATTTCCAAATGAGGAATGATGGCAGTAGGCTTCTTTGCTTTGTACTTCAGTTATTTGTATGATTCTGTGTTTACCATTTAAATTCAATTAGTTTGAATTAGGCCACGACATGAAGCTTTACGCAATTCTGCATTGGTGAAACATGAGGAGGTCCTAGCTCATTCAGGATCCCATCCATCAATGGGGTGGGAGTCACCTTCTGCCGCAGTAGGTATGCTCAGCACGGTGCACAATTAATGCCATGGTATTCTTCTGGATTTATTCAGCATTGCCTTCTGATGGGTTCTGCTCCCAGTGGCTGAAAACTTACACCAATTTTATACAAACTCCTGCCGTTTCCATCCACTCAGGATTAAAGCGAACTGTCTGCAAGATTAAGCTCTACAGAAAAGAACAAGTGAAATAAATGAGAGGGCATCCAGCATCCTGCTAATTATTGTGCTTCTGTATGCGCACGTAGTCTGTGTGTGTGTGTATACGTGCGTGTATATGCCTCCTTATTAGCAGCAAGGCCACTACAAGAACTACTCAACAGTAAAGTCATCCAGGATTTCCCTGCTTCATCTGCTAACAATTTTGCTAGAATTTAACCTGTTGGGCTGAAGTCTTCCACACAGATTTCCCTGCATACTATATACTTAGGGAAATATCCAACTCCAGGCTGTTCATTTTTTTCTAAGAGCAAGTTTAAGGAAAAATATATACCCTGGTCTCATTTTCTTGAAAGGTTAACAGGTCATTTACCGCTCCTGTGCAAATCAACCCAAATTTGACCACGTTACATGCCTTCCTAAGATCACAGTCTGAGCACGCTTAGCACAGGAAAGCAGTTCAATTCCTCAAATTGCCTGTGCTTTCTGGGCACAGTCCCTGCTGGGGTCCCTCCGCGTCCACCCAGCAGCTGCTCCCCAAGCCTGCTGCCACCCAGCTGGGGACGGTCACCAGGGCTGGCACCAGTCCCCAGGGTGGCTTGCTCTCAGTGGCACGGGGACAAAACTGCCCTCTGCAGCTGGGGGCAAGGATGGGGAGGGGGGGAACCGGCTGTCCGTGGATCATGTGCTGTGGAGGGGATGAGCAGACAAGCCTGTGTCTGTCTACAGCACATTTGCCTCAAAGAGTCTGGGAGGCGCTCAGGGCTGCGGTGCCTCCCCCATCAGCGACAGCCACCGGCGAGGCTTTGTTAGATCTGGGCCACATAAAGGCTATTGCTAACGCTATCAGCTTTCCACAAGGGTAATTAGCAGAAATCTTTGGTGGCTGAAATTAGTGGAACCTCTGGACTTTAATCTTCCTGTGTCTTTTCATTCCACCTGAAAAATGAAGATAACAATGTCCTCTCATCTCAGACAGGCGAAACAGAATTCACGGCTATTCGCAAGCCACTTGAAAACAATAGCGGTGACTGCCACCCAAAAGCTGCTGTTGAAATTAATAATTATGTATCCAGAGCACAGCTTGAATAGAATGCAATACCCGAGACATGGGGCCACGTGCTGAACTATGAAGATAAAACAGAATATTGAAAAGCTGCCCAGCAAGTGATCCTAATCCATCCCTGGCACCTGTGGGTAAAAAACGTGTAGCCGTACAATCAAGCACTCATCGTAATGCAAAAACAGAACAGACCTCAATTAATGTGCAGAGGAAAACTTGATTCTGGCATTTCCTAAGTTTTAAGAGCTTGATTTTGTAAACAATCATAAATCATACCCGTTCAACATGTATTTTTGAGCGTGATATACGTATAGGTTTTGTGGTTTGTACAAGTTCTGGTATGTATGCACACTTACTTACCTGCGTTGGCTTTCACCTCATTCTGGAAAAAAAATATTGCCTACAAGTTACTCCTGTAAGAGACAAGCAGACAGGCAGAGAGAAAGAAAGAGGAAGGAAGGAAGGAAGGAAGGAAGGAAGGAAGGAAGGAAGGAAGGAAGGAAGGAAGGAAGGAAGGAAGGAAGGGAGGGAGGGAGGG
>NW_015094506.1:8568682-8848453 GCF_001431845.1 Calidris pugnax | reverse complement strand
AAGAAAGAAAGAAAGAAAGAAAGAAAGAAAGAAAGAAAGAAAGAAAGAAAGAAAGAAAGAAAGAAAGAAAGAAAGAAAGAAAATGAAAAAGAAAGAAAGAGGAAGGAAGGAAGGATGGAAGGAAGGAAGGAAGGAAGGAAGGAAGGAAGGAAGGAAGGAAGGAAGGAAGGAAGGGAGGGAGGGAGGGGAATGTACTACTCGACCTATTAAAGTGAACAGTACAGCTAGTGATCTCCAGTGCTTTAAACAAAGGGATTAACATGAGTGCTTATTTGTATGTTCAGCCTACTTCCAAAGCCAGGCATATTACGTGCCTGGGCATATACTTACCAATCTGATTATGATATCAATCTCAAAATCTTGATCACACACTAAATTGGTGCAACTGTCATGAATATCCTTGGGTGCACTGTTATTCAGCAGTAATTTCAAGTTCAGCAGATCTTTAATTTCAGTACACTGAATACCACAGGGACAGTCCCTTTCAGCTGTGGAGACAGTTCATTCTGTGCAACTGAAACAATCCCAACAGATCGTGTTTGCAACCTTCCTGAAAATTCCCCAATTTGGGGTGCTTGTTTTAGCTACTTGGAAAACCACCCTTGGGAGAAATTCAGGTCTTTTCTGGGTTTTGCTTCAAGGCAGCAGTAGCAGATTAGCCATCTGCATCAGAAAATTGCTGGCCATTGCAGCTAAGGCAGCAGTAACACGGAGGGGGACAGTCTGAAGGAAGAATCTAAATGTGCCTGCAGGGATCTTGAAATATGTGGATCCACTGACTAAAAATCAGTAAAGCATTTGCTATTCACAGTCACTGCCACAGTGGCTTTGCTGGGTTTCACAAGTCGCAGAGGAGGGAGTTATTCTTCACTTGACTCCACTTCTGTCAACTCTGCAGAATCCTGGTTATCCTGCTGCTAAACATCTCATTAGTGACCACCCCAAACACTATGGGGACATCCTCGGTCTGCTGCCCACAATGTATTCATGGAGGAGGACACCTACAGACATACACTAACCTAAAGTACCACACCTGTGGGAACTGAGAAAATACTATCCCAACACAATTTTTTCCTCACCAGAATTCTCCAGCTGGCCGTAAATGAAACGGTATTAATGAAAATGGCCCAGAATAAAAATTCAAAGTCATTATTTTGAACATTTTGATCATTTAGGTTTACTAAGAAATTTGCACAAGTTAATTGGAGGCAGTAAGTTAAATGCAGTTGTCTACTTTTAAATCAAGCCAAGCCTTTTGTTCAGGAAGAATTCACAAATACCTGTAGCACGTACATACCTGCCTTGCAATCCTGATGTTCTCTCCAGTACTGAAATATCTAGCACTCAAAGCAGAAGTAACACAGCAGTTCTGTACTTACTGAAAATTACTGCCTAGGTAGGTTTGTCCGAAGTTTCCCAGTGAAACTACTGACCACCCCATAATCCAAATATGTTTGCATTAAATCCTAAAGCTGTCTTCATTATTAGAAAAAGAAGAAATCTTTCCTTTTTTTTTTGGATAGGAATTAAAGCTTACCTTGCAAACACCAGTGAAGATTTACTATCTAAATTAGTTCCTCCTGTGGTGAACTCCTCAGTGACCTGCCTGTCAATACTAATGAAATCAAGCCATCTTTCCAGTTTTGAGCAGTGGCTTTAAATTCCTAATTGAGTCCTTACGGCCATGTACCATGCCTGACCAGTCAAAGCTCCTATCTCTAATGAATTTAGACCATCTCAAACTTTGAAAAAGGGTGTAGTAGCTACCTCCAAACTTGGTGAAGGCAATAAAATTGAAAAAAATCTAAAATAAATCTGCTTATTTTATCTGCCTGAAACAATTCTTAATATTCCTAACATGAATGTCACAGGTTTTTCAAAGGTAGAATATAGACAACTCATTGAAGACTCCATATCAGAAAGTTAATCCTCCATGGTAAAGCAAAGGAGGAATTTTTACACCTGAGTAATGAAAGTGGGCAGTGAGAACACCCACAGATCAAGAATATTGTCTTAAGCAGACATCTTCTGATTCAGGTAGATTATACTAGTTTCTGCCTTCACTTACTATACCTAAGTATAAACGTAATGTGAGGGCATCTGATTTGCAGTTATTTGGGTCTATTATTGGTACACCCTCCAGTGAAGGATTAATATATCAGAAAATGAAAAGACTCTGTTGGTGATGTAGGTTGTTTGATATACAATGATTTTTAGGAGCTGCCAAACTCCTTATTCCATATGTTGCTATTACAAAAGCATGTATAATGTCAATTAGAGAAAGAAAAGGAGGGTTGTATTCACATCCCGACTTCTAACTGTTATCATTTAAAAGGGCCATGAGGTACCTGTGGGTACACCTCATTCTTTTTCTACCAGTGCATTTAGCAGTTTATTCATCTTGGGGAGAGTTTATTTGTTATTTTGCAGGCTGGACTGCGCTGGAACTTTGCGGGTTGCTGTTCTGAGCAGAGTTTGATTTCCTGCTGTCTCTCTTCATCACCTCTCTCTTTTTGTAGATTCCCCTGCCATTCTCCCGCTTGTATCTCTGAACAGTGGGCAGGCTTTTCATTTTAAAAATTACTCCTGCTGTGAGCTCACTTAACGGGATTGAACATTTCTGATTTTGCTCTTCAGCAGGTCTTTCTGCTTTTGAAGAAAGAGCTCAGGGATAGCCACTGTGTTCTGGCCATTGCAGTTTCACTGCAAAATGAACTTCGTTGACAAGTTTTTTCCCTGCTGCCCCCTTGTCTCATAGGTTTTGAGAAGTGCCGAAGTTTCTGGCAGGCTGGACACGCATTTGTTTTGCCTTTTAATTCTGACTCTCCACCCAAGAGAGCCCCCAGTTCATGGCAGACACCTGCTGGGGCTGGCAGCCAGCAGCACTGGGGCATCACATCAGAGGTCCTGTGCTGTGGAGTCCTTCCAGGCTTAGGACTCCCATGGAGACAATCATGTCACTCATTTTGGGTTTTCCCACCGCAGCACCTAGGTGCTCCCTCTGTGAGGGAGCCTGCTTCTGACAATCCCTGTGGTGGCACTTTCTTCCCAGATGTTGCATTGTAGCCCTGCTGTACAAATGTACTTTGATGCCCCAAAAAACACATGCACTGCTGGTCTTAAGAAGCAGTATCACTTCTCAAATGACAGTTTTTGGTCATTCCTCATTGCATTATAACAGGCAGTGATAGCTGGCAAAACTGCTATTGTTTTCTCTACCTACTGGACTACCACTCAGTGTCATACTGGTGGTAACTACAGCCTGGTAAAGCACCTTAGTCCTCAGAGACTAACTTTTCTTTTGGTCTTTTGGTCCTTCCATCATTCACTGTAAAGTCTAGCATGTTCCATAGTGAATGCCCAGTTGCCCTCCTCACCTTAACGTGCTTACATAGGATAAAGTGTTTTATGTGCTGCATCTCGTGAGAGAAATCTGCCTTGAAGCACAGATATTATTCTTTTACCCCATTTTTTGCTTATTGCATGACAATGTTATTTTCATGGGGGAATTGCAGTGTTCTTTAAAATGCAGAAATGTGAGTTTCCTTTCAGACATTTCATAGTCAGGAACATGCTCCTGGGAAAGCAGAGTTCTCACAGGGAGTGCAAGGCACAGGGAGGACTGTCATTAGTCCAGTTTCAATCCCGGGTATCAAGAGCTCTAACCTGTTATGCCCAGGTCCTGAATAGGAAATTAAAATTATGGAAGCACAATGCCAAGTGGAACACTTTAATTCTCTTAAATATCCTCCTACTGTACCAGTGCACTTCCTTTCTTCAAAAAACAGAAAACTTTTCTAACAATTAGGAAGGTGAATAAAAATCAGAATGTGGAAGGTTAAGGATAACAGAAGTGATCTCTAATAGTAGTTTATCCCTTTTCATCTTCATGGAGTGATGTGTTCCCTCACAATGAAGGTGAGGAATTGTTAATGCCCTCATTTGCATGAACATGGGTGAAATAGCATGGTTAAAGTCCTTTTCCACAGCCATGAGTTCAGGGCTTTCTGAACTATGCTTAAACAATATGGTTTATGGTTTCTTTGTGGGAAGAGAGTTGTCAGCTATGTTACCAAGTACCACAGGGTACAGTGAAAAGAAACAAACTGTGAACTGTGAATTATATGTTACTTGTCACCTCCATGCCATGCAGTTCTTCACCTGATCCATTGGTTTCTGAAAGGTCAAAATTAAGCTGGATGTTTCCACCCCTTTAAACGTAATATTACAAATTTTGCTGTTATTTAAGAGGATCTAGACCTGCTCTCTGCAGGCTTAGGATGCAAAATTACAATATTTTGTCTTTTATATGCCAATTACATTAAAAGTAACATTGGTATAGCCACACTATTTTTGAAACCTTCTTCTAGAAGGTCTCAGGACTACAGACTCAGTTTTCAGGCTTTTACATTACCCAGGAGAAAGCAAGTACAAATGCAGAGGTATGAGTTGTATTAGGGACAAGATTGGAAGAAGAAAAGCCTCCACTCCTCATTGCACTCTCAGCTGCTGACTTTAAGCAGCACCCACACTAAGGGATCACTCCATGAGGCTCCACGGCGTGTGGGAACAAGAAAGATATCTGAGAACACACACTTCAGAGAAAGAGCAAGGAGGGGTTTGGGACCACAAATATAATGAGCTGAGCTCACCTTTGTTACACCAGCACATCTTCCCTGGATCTCAACAGGTTACACAAGTGTAACAGGAAGCTGAGTGTTGCACTTGGCAGATTAGCACTGAAATTTCTTCCTCCAAAAGGAATCTGTAGGAAGTGACAGTTAGAAAAGGTATAAAGCTTATTTTGAAAAGAGAGAGATTTTTTCAAGCTGGGCTAGAGGTTATGACAAACAAGAGTGACAGTGAGATGCAACAGCTATTGAAAGATAAAGATAAACTGAAGATGTGATACAAGAAGATAGATGTACAGTAGAAAGCTGGCTCTTAGCATAGTACCACATGAGGAGGCTAAGAATACTTTACTGCACAATTAAAGTTACAAAGGATAAGGCACAAGTTGCTTAGTGTGCTTCAAACTAAATCTAAAGCTGGTGTCCCTAATCACAAGTGATATAACTCCTCAATGGAAATAAGATTTAGTCGAGTTTTTTAATAGGTCTGCTCTGGAGCATTCTGCTAAAATAAGCACAGAAGAATCAGGTTGTCCTGGTTTTTTCTGAGGTGCTCTTGTCTTTTTACAGAAAAGTGCTCCTTGTCCTTCCTCAAATTGTTATTGTCTGTCATTGGCCATTGCCATTTAAAAAGCAGAGTGTTTCTCTTAAGTGCTTTTTGTTCCCAGAGCACCTTGAACCTAAAAGAAATGGAGGCCTTTAGAAAGCTAATGGAAGTTTCAGGTGCTCAACACCTGGGAAGAGAAGGCTGTGGTTTTCTAGTTTCTCTCAACTCCCCTTTAAGCTATCTTTAATGAAAACATAATGTTGAATTGTTCACACTAATGTACACATACAGCACCCTGGTTCAGCCATGAACCATCTTTTGTTTCTGACATTTGTGACACAGCCCTTTGCTTCTGTTTCAGAAAGCTTAGAGGCAAGACCGAGACTTTCTGTAACAACACAGAAAAGACAGGAATGTTAAAAGCTGTACAACAGATTCAAAATAGACAGTCACCTGACGCCTGTTCCATTCCTGGATTTATGCTGAAATATGGGGGAGAGTGCCTATGCATTTGTTGAATGCATAAATTCTGTGAGACTGTCTGTCAGGTAGGAATCAGTCAGGAAGCCTGGAGCAAGGATACCCATAATTATGCCGTCAAAAGGCTTGCAATAAGCAGCAGAATATTTTATTTGCCATCAATCCTACAAAAAGTCTTTTGTAACATCTGTGTCAGCAGATTCCAGGTCCCAAGAGGTGCCACTTTTTGAAAGCAGCAGAGAACTCAGTACGGGTTTATGGTGTGTTTGCCAAGTGCATTCAGTTATAGGCAGCAGAGGACATTTCAGTTTTGCCTGCATTTGAGGCACTAATTGTTTCTCAAGGTGAGTTGGACTTTTACGTCGGCTGATGCTCATTAATTAATTGATTAATTAATTAGTTGATTTTCATTGTTAGTGACTCCTGTTATCTATTATTTCTGCTTCAATAACAGCTAAACCCTTTGGTCAACCCCCTCTTACCCCAGTGCTCTACAGTGTGCAAAAGCCTAAGTAAAACCACCACCCAGCTGACACAGAAAGCCTGGGAAAGGACATGCTGGTGGGGCACTGCACCACATGGCCATTTCCCCCAGCTAGCAGAGACCCAAGTCAAAACCTTCACGCTGTGGGGATGCTGTAGGTATTGACCAGCTAAGGTTCTTCCCATGAGCTGCAGAACCATGCTGCACCTACATCACCTGTGGATATAAGCTGGCTTGCAACTGATGAGCATGCATTCCTCTGTACATGACATCCTTCTGCATGTCAAGTGGTGGAACTAGCTCAAAGGAAGCCAGTATTTCCAATAAGCCATGCCTCCTGAGGTGCTTTAGCAGAGTGGAGCACTCTAACATAGCCACCATGAAATAGCCAGAAAGTCTCGGTATCAGCACTATTTACTGGAACATTGCTTATGGTGCAGAAGAGTTTGTTGCCCCTTCTTTGTCTGATATTGCAAGGAACATTCACATTAGTAAAAAAGGATCATTCTCTGGCCGTGAGGTCCCCTGGCACAGCATTGCTCTCATCCATATGGCTAAACTCCTTTGCAAAACAGGGGCAAGGTCTGGCCTGCAGTCAGGCAGGTCCTTAGCCTGTGCTTACCCTTGGGTTGTGTCTGAAACCTGGTCGGGGCTTGGGGAGGGGGGGCACTAACTGCCCAAACCCATGTCAGGACCCTTGCTATGCAACTTCCAGTACAGATGATCTCAGGCCAAGACACAGACCCATGCCCTGGCCTGATCTACTAGCGTACACAATGCCATATAATGTCACTTTGTGAACCTTCTGGCTCTGCTGTTCCCATGCATGACAGTAGTTTGAAAAGCTGGACCTTTCAATTTGGTTACTGTAAATTAAAGAATCCCACCTGATCTTGAAGAAGTTGAAAAGATGGTGAAAAGCACAATCTCCTGTTCGCATTCAGAGTACTCATATCTCTCTTAATTTATTTCTCCTGCCTTGATAAACCACTCAGAGGTCAATAGTATCAAATTCAGCTAAATTGTGTCATAAAACGTCTCTTATGACAGTTTGTAGCTACGATGCAATCATCTTAATTTTGTCTCTGATGAATCTGTTTCATTGATCAAGGGTTTGAGTGACTATATCTGTGCCTAAAAAGAGAAAAAAAAACGCGGCCATGCCTTGCTGAAGCTTTTTTCACTGGCTGTTTCATATGGTGCCTGCTCAGTGGAGCTCTGTAAGTGATATGTGAAGCAAAAGATTCTGCTTGTCAGCCTGCTTCACAGATCCACTGAAAATAAACACATCAGACACAGAGCTGAGCTAATGGCACACTTGCTTCTGGTTGCTCATTTTTGTTTCGGGTTAATGTCATGCCCCTGCATGTACCATCTGGAGAAGGGAAAGAAAGATTTAATCAAAAATAAAAATAGCCGGTTTAGGTTTAAGTTTTTCTTTTGTACTATGAAGTGCAGGAAGGGAAAATGAAAGGGTGTCATTTGCTGTGACCGTTGAATAGAATAAGAGCTGTGAATGCCAGCAGGTCTGCTTCTCACCCATGAATCCAGCGCTTCATTTGTTTGGGGGGAAAAAGCTCCGCACACCTTTCCACTGAACCTCAGCAGTGCTTCTTGGTATAAACAATAGCTCATATTGTTGAGGAGGCTTATCGAGAAAGTTATGTCAGTAATGATGGGGATTTTCAGCCGGCGTTCCCTGGGATTTGTGAAGCATTTGCTGCCCATAAGTGTGCTGATAAACTGCTCACTGATTAGAATATTCTATCTGCAGTGCAATCGGGCTCCTGTTTCTCTGACATGTCTCCTCTGTGTCTTAAAAATACCACTAGCACATGAACAGCTTATCACAAGAAGCTATACGAATTCAGAACATGATTCTTTTGCAAGATCATTCAGGTTAGGTGTCAGCATAGACTGAAAAAAACAAGGCGCTGGCAAAAGGTGAACATAACAAGCATATCTCATAATCTTTCAGTGTTATAAGCCTCATTCTCTCATTCCTGCACTTCTTGAATATTTGTAGCCTTCACTGTCCTGGTGTCTGCTTTTGACTGTAGGCTCCTCAGGGCAAGCGTGTCTTTGTGTCAGTAACACAGCCTGCCCACTAATGGCATTCCATGGACAGTTATGAGTGAGCCCGTTACAAGCAGCTGCAAATGCAAATAACAGCCCTAGTCTGGATGCTCTGCTCCGTACCTAGGTGCTTAAAACAAGAAGTGAATCACCTGATTGCTCATCTGAATAATCACACAGGGGACCTGTATGTTTAACGAGTTTAACACAAAACCACTGGCAGTGGTGCAGAAGACCTTCCCATCCTGATGATGTGCCTAACGACAGAAGAGCTATGAGTGACCGCAGCGGTGATTCCTGGATGGAAAACTGCTGTGCCTAAAATAAGCAGCACTGCCTGGCTTCACTTGGACATTGTGGTGGACACTGCCAGGCCCTTGAAAACTTCACGGATCCTTCTCTTAGTAAGCATGGAGAAAGCCAAGGAGAAAAAGGGTGTGCACACCAACACACCCTCGGCACTTGTTGATGTTGTTTTCAGTTGCAAAGATAAAACATTGCCAGTGTTGAAGCCCTCATCTCAGGAGCTAATAGCTGCTTTCTGTTAGGGCTTTCATTTCTTTTTTAAAAGCTCTTTTAAAATTGGTAGTATTTTGCTTTAGAATTGAAGCAGTCATAATATCTTTGTTAAGCAAAGAGCAGTGTCTAGCAACTGAACTTTCCTGTGTTGTCTTAACAGCAAATGTCTTCTTGTACAATTTTAGTTAAAATACATTGAAAACACTAATTTTAACCATACTATGTTTAAAAACTCTGCATTTGCCATGTGTGTGTACACAAAAACAGAGTGGTCCAGCCAGATATCTATGGTTCTATTTTATCTGCTAGATTTGTATTTTATATAATTCATGCAATTTTGGATATATCCAAATTCTCTGGAACCTGGAGGGTAACGACTTACCCACTTCAGAGGACACTGAAGTCCTAACCTGGGTGTGTAGAATAGTCATGGGGTCATACCTTGACTTAGATAACCTCAGTTCAGTTCATTCTTTGACTCTTGCTTCAAGCAGAGAGACCTTGGGGCAGTCCTGGAAGCCATGAAGAGGATTTCCTGTGTCAGACCAGCAGGGAAAGCCACCATGTAGCAGCAAATTCCGGAGCAGATTCCCTTCTCTTCCTGGCCCCCATGCAGAGCCGTGATGAGTGATCTGCCCTACCTTCCTTCTCCAGCCAGTGATATGAGGAACCCACAGAGGAAGAGATACCCTGATATGAGGGGCCCACAAAACAGAGGAAGAGATACCTTTTTTTTTTTTTTCCCCTCAGTATAAGCTAAAATTCCTTCAGTATTTTTTTTTCCTCAGGCCACTCAGGACAAAGATTAAGGGCCTGTGCCACCGCTATGTATATGTCCATTAAAGTACTTGTGCAGGAAAAACATTTATCGTGATGTCTCAAAAACACTTTTCCGATTATTGGTTCTGGTTTTGAAACACTTTTAAATAGGCTCTGCTTTAGTGTCATGAAGATAAAAACCTTTGAAGAAGTTTTTTTTCTGTGAAAAGTTTGTTTCAATTCAGCCTAGGAAACCTGAGAGCTTCATGTATTTATTAATAGCGAGCATCCATAGCCACAGCAGAGCCATCGTGAACAACAGCATCGATATACCCTAAAGCAATTGAGTTCAGCCAAAGTGACATGGGGGAGGACAAGTCATCTCTGACTGATATGGAGACTTCTTTTGAGGGAATAAAACTAAGATGCCTTGACTGCACAAGGAACTTTATGCACTCAGATTACCTCCCTCTGTTAAACCTTCTCACCTACTCAGTGGCGATGAGAAGCCGTCAGGTTGTTCTCTCTGCTCTCTTCTCATCTTGCCTGAGGGTGGGAACTTCTGCTCAGAGTTGGGGTGGCCCCGGTACAAGACTCCAAACCACCAAACCCTTTCTTCTTCTCTTTGTTTTTAGTTGTAAGATCGAGGACATCTTTCCATTAATAAGTTACCTCTGCATTTGAACAAAAAAAATCCTTTTGTTTTCCAGAAAGCAGAGGTCTAGTTCCACACAAGCATTGAAATGCTGCTTCCAAAACTCAGGTCTTTGTAAGCACCATTCCCTTTACGCCGGAAGCACCTGAAGGCTGTAGCTTCTGTGTTTTGAACAGCATCTTTTTCTAGTTCATTATCTGACTCTGCCTCTTCCCAGGGAAGCTTCTCTCCCAGCCCTGGTGAGCAGCTCACCTCCATCTCAGACAGGGGGGCAGTGGGGACACCCAGACTAGGGGCTGCTCTTTTCTGTAGGGTTTGCCATAACAGAGGTTCTCAGGGGTGCTTTTTCTACCAGCACCAGCACCCCTTTTCAGGGATTCAGCCAGGATGTTGCCTTCGCTCACCTGTACCAGCAGGGATTAACCCATCACACTGCCTGACAGCCCTCAGGCTGCCCCAACCACAGGCGGTTTGGACGGTCTCCCAGGCTGGGTTTGGACTAACTCTGCTCTGGGCAAATTTTTCTCTGCACAGAATCATCAAATACTTTTTGGAAATGGGAGAGGGAAAGGCAGCACTTGATGCTCTATTGGTGTGCTTCAGCTCTGCTTTGAAAGCAGAAAAGATGTAGCCTGAGGTCCCAGTTATTTGTGGAGTATTTAATAGTCATTGTCCAAGAAGAGCTTGGGAACAAGCTACCCAGACCATCCTGCTATTCAGAAGCTTGAATGTGGCTTTCATGAACAAGGGAGACTCAACAGCCTGCCTCCTGAAAGGAAGAGCCTTCCTGAATGCTCAGGTCCAAGGGAGGAACAGGATTTAGACATGTGCAGTATTTGCCAGCGTGTGCTGTTGACTATCTTCATCTTCTCAGAGCAAAGCAGCTCCTTGGAACTCCCTCTCAAGGCAAGTACTTCTCTGCATGTGCTGTACAGGGAGTCTAACGCAGATGTTGAGGATGCTACAAGGTGACGAGGAACAAGGCTGTGATCCCCAAGCACACTTTTTGGCACCAGAAGTACTTCCAGTATTTTGAAAGCTTGTCAATGTTATGTCCGTTTTCACAGTTTTCTCAACTTCAGTAACTGCTGGATGACATTATTATATCTCATTTTTCCTGTCTATATGAGAAGGTGATAAGTTCTAGGCCCACATGACCATCAGTATATATTGCTGGATTAATATTCATGCAATACCCATTCAACGAAACAGTTATCTGAGCGCTGCAACATTACCATTCACACAGCAATCATTTTTAAAAGAATAGAGGGCTTTTAGCTTGAATCTCATTGAATCAAAATTACTTATCTGCAAAAATAGACACTATGTTTCAGAAAATGTAATTGCAATTGCAAAACTATTTACAAAAAATTAGAACTGGGTTTATTTTTCACAATGACTACATGACTTCAGCTCTTGTTTTGTGAATTGCTGGCAAATAACGTAGAAGTTTTTCACCTCAATGTAATTCACTGCTGGAATTTGTCGTATAATTTAAACATACATTCTTGATTTATAGTTTTTTCAAGAGAAATTTACAGCAGCATTCAACATTCTTTGTTGAGCTGTTGGTTAATATTGATTGATAGCACATATCAGATGATAGTTTTCTGTTCCCTGATTAGATGACATTCTTATAGTAAGAGTTTTCCAATGCCAACTCTAATGTTTTTTAATTCCAAAATTACTTTTGATGAGAATTCTCTTGTAATCATTCAAAATGTCACTTGTTTCACCTACCACTCTCACTAGCTAATATATATCATATATATCATAGAGTGTTCAAACAAGGAAAATAAAAAGGGAGAAGGCACATCCGAAAGAAATGGTGGTGGAATTTGATTAATTTTTTCGCCTCTACTAACAAAACCAACAGTTTATTCACATCGTTGTACGCACGAATAAAGTTTCAGAATTCTGGATTTAATAAGTCTCAAAAAATGCCTACATGGAGAAGAACAATTTCCTTTTTAACTCTTTAAGAAAGGGGTGTTTATAAGGGGAGTTATTCAAGAGTGTAAAGTTCATATAAACCAGACCTACTAGTTTTCACCCAAGAGGGCAGAGGGTCGGGTGTGACGAGTGCCTGTATTTTAAATGCCTGATCAAACCCTAAAGTGGGAGAGGGAGGGAATTCTGGCTCTGGTCTGGACATAGCTGAAATACCAGTAAAACGAGGGCATTTGCAAAGTTCTAGTCGAACTTGGCACTAATCGCCTGCGAGATGCTGATGCGAGTGCGAG
Source organism: Calidris pugnax (assembly GCF_001431845.1). Lineage (NCBI taxonomy): Eukaryota > Metazoa > Chordata > Aves > Charadriiformes > Scolopacidae > Calidris > Calidris pugnax. Next base: position 8,836,059 of record NW_015094506.1, on the reverse strand, counting down.
CTGATGCGAAGTGAAATGTCTTGCAAACCAGCCCTGTAAAAAAAAACAAAAACCAACAAAACAAACCGGCTTCCTAAATCCCAATGGGATCCCACCTGAACCTCTTCCCCCAAACCTCTCCCCAGCGCCGGAGGGGGAGCACGGACGCGCTAGCTTCCCCGGCCAGGATTGGGAAGGCAGCTGGGTTTCACGGGGTTGAGGCCTGCCGCGTTATAGCGGCACAATGTCTCATTTACGGGTTTTTTTTTTACTTTATTGGGGTTTTTCCCCCCCACCCCTTTCCCGAGGTACCGCAGGCCGGGCCGGGCCGGGCGCGCAGCGCCCCCTGGCGCCCAAGCGGCCCCGCCGCGCTCCCTCCCGCCGGCGGCGGCTGTGTTCGGGGCGCCCGCAGGGCTGAGGGACAGCGCGCCGCCGCCTGCCTTTGTCCTGACAAACGCCCCTTCCCCGCAGGCGGGTGAGGAGGGCTGAGCTCCCACAGCCTCAGCCGAGGTGTCTCGGCTCCTCTGGGCTTTTCTTCTATCGCGCAGGAACAAATTGTCTCGGATTTTTTTTTAGGCCTCGCAGTTTTGCTCGCGTCGCTGCTTCTGCTGTCTGGTAACGAGGGGGGTTCCAACTGCCAGCTGTGCACCGTCCCACAGCCATCTCTTCTCCATGTGAGCCTCATATGGCCATCATAAACTTGCCTCCAAAAGGTGATTTCATAACTAACCAGGTTTGCATGTTTGCCGGACCGGAAGGTATTTTTAAATACACAGAGTCTTTACAAACAGAGTGGAGATGGTTTTAGTAAACTGTGGTCCCATCATGCAACCTAAGAACCTGATCATATTGAGTCCTGAGCAGCTCATCCCACCTCTGAAGCTGGGATGGAAACAGATTCATAGAATCATAGAACAGTTAGAGTTGGAAGGGACCTTAGAGATCACTGAGTTCCAACCCCCTGCCATGGGCAGGGACACCTCCCACCAGACCAGGTTGCCTAAATGATGCCCATCCGGCCTGGTCTTGAACACTTCCAGGGATGGGGCATCCACAGCTTCTCTGGGCAACCTGTTCCAATGCCTCACCACCCTCACAGTAAAGAATTTCTTTCTAGTAATTAATCTAAATCTCCCCTCTTTAAATTTAAAACCATTACCCTTCCTCCTATCGCTCCACTCCCTGATAGAGTCCCTCCCCATCTCTCCTGTAGGCCTGCCTCCGGCACTGAAGATTCAGGGCTGATGAGGGCTGTGAAGCTGCAGAAGGCAGCACCACCCTGCAGAATTGTTGTGGTTTTTGACCATTTTTTACCCTCTATGCAGAGCATTGCAATCCCCATTGCTACAGGCAGCATTTGGTGTGGACCAGACTGTCAGAGGGTGGCTTCTGCAGTGACAGTCACCTGGAAAATCACCTTTCAGGCATAGGAGCCCTGTCACAGAAACACAACACCATTTCTCCTCAGAGCTGGAGATGAGCCTGCCCAAGTCCAGATGCTGGACTTTGTCAGCTAATGATGCTAGGCTGAGAGTGGGGCATCAAAAAGCGAAGTGTGGGAGGAAAGCAGCCTGTGAAAGGGCAGTCATTTGTTGGTCAATCAGGCAGATGAGAAGAGGGAGACAAAAGACTGCTGCAGGTTACTGAGTAGGCAGATGTTTCACATATTATTTGTACAGCTGAACCATTGATTTGCTGCTGCTGTTGTTTTTTTTCCCCCTAAATTAATGTTTCTTTCCTCCTCCTCTTAAAATCGGTTTTGTTTCAAACACAGGCTCAACATTCGCAAAGGGGGAAGCATAGTTTCTCAAGGGACACCAAAGAAGTTACTTCTTGTTCCCAGTGTCAGAATTTGGATGTGAGGCTAAGGAAAATTTTAACTTTTTGAGGCCAGCCTTCCACTGCTGCTGCATGGGTTAGCCTTGTCAATCAGCAAGGTCATCCTCCTAGAGGATGGACTTCTGTGGCAGATCCCTCTGAAAGGCCTGATGAGCTGTAGAAAAATTGCCAATATCCAAGGACATCCGTGTGCTATGCTAGAAGCCATATGCTGTGATTGTCTCCATGCAACAGTTCGCTGCCCCTTTATAGCCCTTTGTGCTTAAGAAACCTGTTGTCAGGGGCTTCCTTTCTCAACAGTCCTGAGCTTTCTGCCAAAGTTGTCCTTGTTCTTGACTCTAGGCCATGGCTTTTTGCCCACCTAGCAAACTTCTTAAACAGCTCCTGATTTTCAGACATTTTTTCCTGTCTTGTATCTACCGTCTGGTCAAATTCTCTTAATATTCCTTAATGATGAGAAGTTCAGTTCTGTGAAGCTCCAAATATAAATATTACTAGCCTGGAGTGTCCTTTGTTTGTTCATAATGAATGTAACCAGACCCTATAAGCCTTAGGCCATCAACAACTTGTAGTTCTAAAATTAACCTATTCTTATGAGTTAGAATGAGTCTTCAAATAGATAGCTGTCAAGTGCAATCTCCTTTTGTGGAGAGAAAAAAAAAAAGGGAAAAAAAATATAAAAATATTTAAATCTCTGTAACTCATAATGTTTTACTACCAGCTGCATGAGATTTCCAAACTTAAGTTCCCTATAATAATGCAATTTTCACTCTACAGTGCAGACACTTTAGGTGTAGTTCATCCTACTTTCTGTTTTGATTCAGTGTTTTGTAGCAGACATCATCTCTTCTTTCCCCCTCGCTCTGCCAGCATCCCTTCTGGAGTTTATCGTTTGCATGTTTTCACACTCCTACAGCTACTGATCACTTTGAAGGGGGTAGTGCAGGGTGCCATCCCTCCCCCTCAGTCCTACCTACAAGAACCATACCCTGGGATTAGAAGATTTCACTCACGTGAATCACCCTGTTAATGATCTGCAATGACAGTTACATCAACCCTCCTCTCATCAACGAGAATTTCCAGGTCCTTTGCACAATAACTATCCAGCTCGCATTAAGGCATGAGCTATTCAATTTCTTCCCTTCCCAGCCAGCTCCCGCACTGTTCAATACAAACGTGACTTCCTGAGTCTGAACTACATTTTCCTTCCTAGTATTCTTCATCTTTCACACCCTCCTCGTTGCTTCCCTGATTAGACTATCCCTTTCCCCTTTCTTGCTATATTTTCTTGTCCGGTGGGGAAAGTAGCCCTGCAGCCCTGAGGCACGATAGCTGCTGAGGGAGAGCAGATCTATAGCTGGCAGGGAAGAGTTGCCCATATCCCCACGTGCAGATTTTGGGAGGTTACCCGACAGCACAGCTAGTGAAGACTCCTGTTTGTTCAGCACAAGGCGAAGCTGATAGCTGTGTTTTCCTGCTGAGGCTGAACGCTGTGCATGGCACATGTGGAACCCTGAGCCACTCCACTGAGAGTAAAGCAGCGTGCAGTGTGGCTCTCTATAGCCTCAGGAGAGGCTCCAGTCCCAGAGGTCAGACTCCTTCCTTTTGTTAGGCAGTGCATGGGAAGAAAGGGAATGTCTCAGTCAGCTGCAGCGTCGTCGTGCCCCAGGACCCTGAGTCCTGCTCTGCCACGCCGGGCTGTCAGGAGCTCCCTCTGAGACCACCGACACCAGCTCTCTGCTCTACTTCCAGGCTTTGCAGTCTCTGCTCAGGAGACCCACGGGGGAATTAATGCCATTCCTAACACAACACTGCCCAGGGCTAGGCAGCTTCTTGCAACGTGATGCAAAATTATCAATTTGCAAATATACATTCAACTATAAACCGCCTGTGGTTAGAGGGGTCCCCCGAGAAACTGTGGGAGGTGTGTAATGCCTTATATCCTGCATAAGCAGGAGATGGGGGAGCTTGTAGGGAGCCTCCAGGCAGCCGTGTAGAGAGGGATCAGGGACTCATCATGAGAAAGGAAAGATGGTGGGAAGACCATGGGATTCAGTCCACCAGCCCCCTTTTGGGAGAAAAGGGCTTTCCTTTCCTCCCCTGTTTGCCACCTCTGCTGCTCCCTGTGCAGAAGAGAAAAGGAAGACTGCCTCCTGACCAGGGGCACATCAAACCAAAGGCAGTTGAATCTTCCAGCTGGTGGATCCCAAGTGAGTGAGTGACATTCAGCCTGAGCAGCACAAGCAGAGCAAGAATCAACATGGCAGATGACAAACTCAGTGTCTCTACACACAGCTTCTGCGCTACTGTGGTAAACAGGGTCCATTTGGCTTCCTAGAAATCTGAGTCCTTCTGAGATCCACAGAAAATGGTGTTTTGGAGGTTCCCAGGTAGGCTATTTTGCCCTCAAAAAGGCAATTCTTCAAAGTGATATCTATGTCTATTTCCTTGGCCATCTATTTTGGCCTTTAGTAGCTGGTACTCTATAGATAGGGTATGACCAACACACAGCCAACGCCAGAGGGGCTTTACTGCTTCAGCTGCAGTGGTGGCAGCAGAGTCTTGGATTGAATTTGACACTTTGGATCCTCAATACAGTTTATTCTATTTACAGAAACTTCGAAACTTCCTTGAACTATTCAGTGGTATTTTAAAGTTTAGTTTAAAAGTTTATTTTAGACTCAATTGGAAATATTTCAGCATGCAGGAAAAAGAAATTCAGAATTCGTTCCATTTTCCCTGTCCTGGCTGTAAATCAGCTCTTCCGCAGTGGGATTTTTAGAGCCTTATTACTTTGCACTCCAACAGGTCCCCAACTTCACATTTACATTTTTCATTTCTTTAAATAGATGTCTATTTGCCTTTAATTAGCTTCACTGAAAGACTGGAATCTTCTGTGAATGTACACAAGCAATGATATCTAGTAACCCCTCAGAAATCTCCAAGAGAAATGAGCAAAGAGGCCAATTTGGATAATCCAACCTGGATTTAAGGCCATGATGAATGAATGCACTTGGCAGTATAGTAAATCCTCCAGCCTACCATCAAATTGTTTTGTATCCTATGATGGTTTTAGTTTCTGACATTCTGGGTGACCAGAAGCTTGTTATTACGAGATATCTTCATTTGGTGCAGGTGTCAATGCTTCTTGAAAGCTTCCCAGTGAAGCAAATGGAGGCCCCAGCTTTTTCTACAGGCAGTTTTATTTATTTAGCTGTCATTTTCTGTGGTTTCTGCCTTGGAAGAGCTGAGACGGCTTCAGCAGTTGATGACTCCTAAGATATCTGAATGGATGAAAGCATGGCTTTGTATCAACAGAGACTGAGAGCTGGGACTCCTGAGTTCCACTGCTTCCTGATGGAGGCGAAGGATAGGGGTCAAACAATGAATCAACATTACGCTTTATTTTGACATCTGACAACAGTCTGGATCTGTTGATCTGAGTGACTTTGTAGCTAGTCACCTTCCCTTTCTGGGTATCAGATAACGGCAATAATCAAGAAAATTCAGAGGACGTGTTAATTAGGACCAACTCGTCTTCCAGCAAAGTAGCATCTTATGACTTCTGTTTTGGATGCCAAATTCTGCCCCACATCTTCATGAGATGCAGCAGCTCTCAGGATGGTCCACATAAGCATTTGGATTTCACATCGCTTTCAGAAGTTGGCTGTTAACAGGCTACTCTCACACGTAAGTGTGGAGCTGTTTGTTACTGCCCTGCTGCAGGACTAAAGCTTTAAATAATCAATGTACAAAAAACACACATATCTTTGGGTATATGCAAAATAAATATAGAAAATATCTGACATTTTCACAGTAATAGGATGTATGTGAATATCACACCACAATAAGATGACTACTGCTAGTTAAAACATGCATTTTTCCCCATAATATTATCCCAGTATTGGATAATTCATTTTAAGAGAAAAATATGTCAAGTGAATTTGGATATGTTGGAAATTTGCATTTGAGCACCATTCTACATAAAAGTCCTTCCAAAGCCCTTGAATATAAATGAATCTAAGTTATTTCCATAACACGTTGAACCATTATGCCAATGAATGAAAAGCTCCTCCTAATGCTGTCAATTTATGTTCCAGTTTGTGTAACAGGAGAGTAATCATATTGCAAAGTTTCTGAATCGGGAATACTCACATACACAGTGCTGTATGTTAGCCTAGTTTAAAATGGATTTTACTTATTCTTGTGCTGAAAAAACTGCAGCTCGCTGTAAATATTTCTGCAATGATGGAGAATTTCTGTTAACCACTTTATGATCAGTCACATAAGATTCGGAAGATAGACTATTCCTAATTTTTTCATCCAAACCAATAATCCTATCAGATTTATCAGTAAATATTCTGAAAATTTTTTTCAGAAATTATCTGTGACACCTGCAGTATGTTCTCACATACAAGGAACAATAACATTGTCAATAGAAGCAACTTAAAAATAGTGCTTCATGTAATGTAAAGTTATATTTATTACAATTTTGTGATATGCTTCTACCTATTAGTCTAAAAATAAAATCAGGAAAGCTATTTAAAATACATCTCTAGCTGAAATCATCTGCATCCTGAACTATTAAATGTAGTTTTCTGAATAACAAAGCTAAGTCCAAGCTTGTTTTATAGCCTCTGGGGCTATTCTGTCAGAAGTTCAGCTCTGATAAATCAGCTTAGCCTACCTGTAGGTCCCAGGGACAAAGAAAATATAGAGAACTTTGTCTGCCAGCACAAGACCAGATATACTATCTTGTCCTGCAACCTCAGCTGTGCTATACAGCTTAAGAAGCTGGGATTAGGACTTTGTGAGTGTTAGGAGACCTGGGGAAATGGCAACTTTCTAAATGTTTATTGATTAGTTCACTTTAACCTTCCTTCCTCCAGACTCTGTTTAAGTTCCCGATAAATTTATTTTCTCCATTAAATCTGTTTCTCTTCTGAGACATCATTTCTCTTCAGAGATTTATTTCGCTTATTTGACTGTCATTTACTTTATTGTTCATTCACTTTATTACGCTGTTTTCCATTTTTTTCTACTACCATTAGGTCTGCAAAGCCTAGCACCCCAAACCGATCTTCAAAGACTCATTCCTGAGGCAAATGAGAAATCATATGGTCTGGAAAGTTATTTGATCAGGATACCACGAGCCGTTCCAAACTTACCACTTGAACAAGATGTGATAAACTCTTCCACCAATTGACTAAGGAAATATTTACCTCCATTTTGGGGGATCTGGTAGCATGGTCCAGGTTAAACATCTATCATTTACCTATTTTTTGCAATTACCATAACAGGTGAGGTTATTAACTTTTTAAATAATCTTTGCTGGGAGCCCAAGAGGACTTCTTGGGCAAAGCAAGGAGAGTGAGAGGCTGAGGGCTAATGAATCCAGCCAGGATTCTGCAACAGAACTTTCCCATACCAGTTTTGGAGCCAGCTGCCCATCAGCCAAAAGGCCCGTTCTTCTCTTTCATTTCTGGATGCAGGGTCAGCTGTCTCAGCAACGCTGCCCTCAGGGGTTGACCATGATTCCACTCCTCACTGCAAGAGTGCAAGTGGGAGGCTCTGTTCAATCTCTCCCCTCACCATTCTCCAAATCCTGCCTGACCAGGAAGACACTCATTCCCAAATCTCTCCTCTTTTCCCTTTAGAACAACACCAATGAATCAAGACTACAACCAGCCTGTACTCCCAAAGGGAATGTGAGGAAATTCCGTTCTGCTGTCACAATAAAGCCTCCAGGAGTCAATATTTTACCAAGAGTCTTCTCTGTCAGTCTCAACAGTCTTCTTACTTATCTTTGTATACATAAATCTTTTGGCATAAACCTATTTGTATGGAAACTATCTTCCATGAGCCAGATGGCCTTTGTGTGTATTTTAGCACGACTGACAACAATCTGGGGAACTGGACAGAAACGAAACTTCTTTTCACAACTACTATCGGTGCATTTTAATGATGTAAAGCTTCTAAAAAATATCTATGATCAGATAGAACAAGGCTGGCCAGAGTTTTCTGAAGAAAAAAAGAGCATATTCATGAAGAGGAGAAAGGTACATGACACCCAAACTGTGCACCATCTATCATTGCTTCTGGTACGCTTTCAGAAAGGAAATTGAAAATGGCTTTGCTTTCGCATAAAGATTTTTCAGCCCACATCATGCATTAGTCCCCAGGCTAGATCACCGTCAAAAAGCCTGACTCTCAAGCACTATAAATGTCTTAAATTAGGACAAAAATATTTTGAAATATATTTAGTTTTCCTAAGCTTTAACATGCCTGAAAGGGGCAGGTAGCAGGTGCAGAAAAAATGATGAAATCAGAGAACAAAAGTGAATTAAAGCCCTGACTACCTGCAAACCAACCCTACAGTACCCCAGGGTCTGATTTGTTAAAACCATTTCATTTTAACGCTAAATTATCTAGATTTTAAAAAGGCAATACAAATAAGATATGATCAAGAATAACAGGAAGAATATATTTGTGTAGGATATTAATGTAGACATTTCCTGCAATTCAGCAATTTGTAAGCAACAAAATAGGTCCCATTTGCATTGAGCTTCTGACCTGCAATATAGCTATAAAGGTACCTCTGAGATTTGTCTGTTCTCCTGGAGCTAATCTGCTGGCTTGATTCCTGGAGTTTGTTGAGGAACATGATATGTATTGCATGATAAACACCACATAGAGGGTTTCCTGAGAAAGATCTGTCTCAAAAATAAAATAGTGACATTTTAAATGCCAAGGATTATCAACAGGTGGAAAATAAGAAGTTAAGTTATCACTCTGTTTGGATTTCTTTAATGCCTTTAATCCAACAATGAAAATTCAGGACGGATATGTATGATTGCGTAAAAAAGAAGCCTAGTTCTTTAACAAAAAATCTAGGTGAATCCTTTCCTCATGCCATTTTCCTTGAAGAACATTTAATATCCATTTATTTGATGTGCACAGAAATCCTAAAGGACCAGGAAAAAAAAAGGGTTCTTATTTATAACCTGATTGGAATTGGAATTACTAGGAATGATATGAGAGAGCTTGTACTCAGGAGATCTGTGGACTGATGTCTTAACTGAATAGGTCCAGAGAAAAGAATTAGTATTAGCCACAGACCTTCTCAACACCTGGCCAAATCAACCTCCAAACCTTGGAGATTTGTCTATTCCTATTTAAATATGACAAGACCTGCAAAGGAAAGACATGTATTAAGGAAAAAGGAAAAAAAAAAAAAGGCCACAATTAATACTAATAAACATCACATTTAGTTATCTGAGCAGATTTGTTAGAATCTGACTAATCTTGGAGAATAAATTAACTTTTCACACCAAACAAGTCTGTCCAATGTGGAGAAGCCCTCAGTCCCCTGCACTTCACCTATTCTTAATCTGGACTAAAGGACTTCAGACTGCAGGGTGACTGTCTGATTCCACCAAAACTGGTGGCAAAGCTCTCACTGACTTCTGTGGAGCCAGAATTTCAGACTGGGATCTCTATCACCATTTATGCTCAGCACACTGCTAATAACTTACATTTACACACAATCACAGATGCACGCACACATGCACACACAACTGCACCGACTTTGTACAAAGCCCTACTACAAATTGGAACATTACTGGCCAGAGAGAAAAATCCTTGGGTTTCTAAGGCAACAAATTTCCTGAAGTCCAGCAAAAACAAAACGTTGGCATCCTGAAAGTGTTCCTTTTGATTTGTGTTCCAGCCAAAGAAGTAGCTGCCTTGTTTCCTCATTAGCTTTTTAAATAAGAAGCTTGAAGGGCAATAGCATGTCTGCATAAGAACCCAGGGCAGGGCTTGTCACAGTGAGGATGGGAGTCCTTCTGCCCTGCAACGGTTTCCCGCATCAGTCAGTGCTCTGACTTCAGAGACCAGCCCCATTAGCATGCATACCACCTGCACAGGGTTTATTTGTAGAAGTAATGTAGAAGCAGAAAATGCATAGGTTCTCTGCTTGGGGAAAGAAGAAGGTGCGCTGTTCAATGCATTCAAATTAGACTGCCTTTATGGACAGAAGTCCTACTTGTGTGATAAAAGGCAGGGCATTTATCAATGTTCCTCTTTCCTATTGCTATTCAATCCTTTATGAAACTCAGCCTGAAAACATCTGCTGAAACTTTCTTCCTCTTACAATTTACCTGTTCTAAATAAAAAGAACTTTGGATAGAGCTAAGCCATTTTCTCCTTTCATTGTTAATACTGACTTTGCTTTCCAATTGCTGAAATCTGTCTGCAGCTCACTGCTCTCCTTTCTGAACATGTAGTTCCAAGACCTCCTTTTTTAACCAAAGAAGATTCACCTGGGGACTGTCTCCTAGGAGATTTAGATGAAGATTTAGGCAGAACATCACATTTTAATCAGATTTATGCATTTCGCATACAAATAAATTCTCATGTAACAATGAAGGTCTTTCTATTAATAAGAAAATGTTAAAAACAGAAAATACTAGCATAAGAGGCTGGCAGACATTTAAATCTTATTAAAAATTAAAGCAATCAACAAGTTCATAGTTATTCCAGAGTGGGAATCTGATTTAAATAGAGTTTTGATCTAATGCGATACCACTAACGTCATTATCTGAAAAATAATCCAATGAGTACTATTTATGTTATACGACAGTCCTGTATGCAACACTTTGGCCAAGTAAATACAAAATAAACTAATTGGACTGAACCTAAAATCCCCAGTTATTTAGCGTGTTTATTGCATTTGCTGGGTGTTTTATTTCATTTCCATTTGACAAAAATGTCTGTTAGTTAAGTACAAAGACCCTGCTGATGGAAAAAATATTAAGATAGTATATATCTGTGAAAAGAGTTTTAAAAGACTTGTTAGTGCGAAGGTAATGAAGTTGCCTTGTAGCTTTTACCTGGCTTTTTTATGATCTGTTTGTAGCTACAGCTGGATTAAAAAGGGATTTGCTTCGAAATGCCTGTTTTCCCTGCACAAAATTGGCTCCCTATGCCTGCTGCAGTTTGAAACAAAACCCCTTCTGAACAGAAATTCCAAATCTTCCAAATCACATTAGGAAGGAAGAACTTGGTATCAAAAGGCCAAGCTGCTACTATTTCTTCCTGATGACTCTCATTTAACAGCCATTAAAATGCAAATAGAACTATGATTTTCAGATCACAAAATTAACATTAACAGCTGGAATGATTGATTAAAGGTCATGGCAACTGTATAACTTAATTTCTTATGTAATTGTGTTCAGTTTTCTGCAGATTGTTTGGATTTGTGAATTAATTTTAGCTGTTGCTGAACAATGACAGGTGCATTTATTGCTCTCTCACTTTTGTTAATATCTTCCTGTGTGAATGATTCCCTTCTTTCCAGGAACCAGAAGAGCACCCAGAGGGGACACTCCAGAATTACTATCTTCAACTAACGGGTTTTGCACCATATTAGCAGCTCTCTCAGAAGTTTTTTATTGACCCAGACAAGACCAAAATGACAATTCATGTGTAGCTAACGAGTTAGTCCTCCAGGAGCTTTCTTATGCATGTGTTTACAGAACAGAATAAAAATGGCATATAAGTTCCCAAAAGGCTTTAGGCTAACAGCTCAGATCCTATCTGAGCAGACCATCTTAGATCTGGCTCGCTTTAGTGGATGAAATAAGCCACAGGTAGACCGACTTTCATATTACTTTTGAGTCAAGGTATCGATAGGATGAGAAAGGAAAGATTTCAGGCAGCACCTGCCTGTACTGTTCCTCAGATGTGCAAAAATGAAAACTCAGCTGTAATTCTTATTCTACAGCAAGAGCCAGAGTCATTTTTCAAAAGCCCTCAGAGCAAGATCTGCAAGTGCTCACCACCCACAAATGCGGCCAGAATTTCAGAAGAATTCAGCTCAAGAGTTTGAAGTTTTTTGAAATCTACCTGCTTGTTTCAGTGCTCAGTCGGAGCACTGGCTCCCAGCGACAGGTGCTAAGCATTTCCAAAAATATGACCCTAGTGAATACGACTTGAGGCCAGAGAGAGTCTAAGCTGGCATAACTTGTACCTGATCTCACTCCCATACCCGAGCAAGAACACGGTATCAGCTCCAATGCCCACACCTCTCCCCAGTGAGAGCTCCATTCACCATCTTCGGTTGCTCAGTCCCGAGTCTGCCTGCTAAGACATGCAGCTGTTGTGTCTATTGGGAGCCAGATGAGGTTACCAAAATATTCAGCATTTGAAAAGATCTGTCAGTCTCAAATCAGGGCGAGACAAAGCGGCGCAGAGATAAAACATGACATATTTTATTTTTTCCTGCCCTTGGTACCGCAGGGGACAGACCTCTTTCAGGACCATTGAGATATTCTCGCCTCATAAACTCCTTGGGTTTGGAAAAATCCAAGGCAGTGCTGATGCACCCATTCCTTTCCTGGGGCAAAGAGTAGCTTTTGAGGCTTCTGCTCTTTCAACTGAAGTTTGCTCTAGAGCATTAGAGAAGGTTTATGGAGCGCAGGGGAGGCAAAGACCCTGGCCTGTGTGTGCCTGCGGGCAACTTCCGACCCCGTACTGGGCTTTTGAGTCCTGTGTTTTCCTGACAAACTCCCTCTCGCACCCTATTCTTTCAGAAGGAGAAACAGCAGATCTAGAACACGTGCATCAGGGCAGGGAGTGTTGTAACAGCAGTGAGATGAGCAATTCCCTACGCGGGGGGAGATGCTGGATAATTTTTATTTTTGTAGACTTCCGCAACTCTTCAAGTATGACGGTTTAGCTAAAAATCCAAGCCGCTTCAGCAATGCCCAAAGGTCTAATTATTGTTAAAATCAGGAAATGGAGAGCCTGAAATTACCCTGTTCAGGCAAATGAGAGCAAACAGGAATTAGAACGGTTAGTTTTCCACAGGCAGACAAAAGGACTGAAATGAAATTAGCCTTTAAAGTTTTGTCACAGACGGCAGGATAATGAGTCCTTTTCTGTTTAAATGAACTGAGTGGTCTCACAGCAAAAGTCTCATCTCAAAGCCACATCACAGCTCTCGTAGTCATTATTCTCTGCTACCAACCTTCTGAGATGGCTCACACATGAGGGAGAACAGAGTATCTTGACACGTATGAGAAGAGGATTTTACCTTGTGGGTTTACATCTAGCACTTGTAAAAACCTGAACTTTTGCCCTTGAAATTCTTTGTTTGTCAGTCAAATACAGATTGCATGAGGAGCATGACAAAAGCAGTCCCATAGCCATTGTCCACATGGCATTATCCCGATACAGAAGGACTATCTCTAGTGAGGAGAAGGTAATTATTTTCAGGCACACTAAGTCCTGATTTCTATAGTAAAATTGCCAAAGGGGGGCATCAATATAGGTTATAATGGACTTGACTGCTCCCACATCCCACCTTTTACGTACGCTATTCAACAGCTGTCAGATGGGATCCTTTTGGGTTATACAACATTATCATGGATAAACCAGCCTTTCTTCATGTGAAATTCAAATAAATCAGTCACATTTTTCAGGAGTTCATTAACATATAGAGAATTCAACCCATTAAAAAAATTCAGTGTTATTGTTGTATATACTTTTCATTGTGTAGCTGTCAGAGACTGTTAATAAAGTACCGCAGTGGCTTTTTCTCTCATCAGTATAGCCTTATAGACCTATCTCCTTATAGATCTATCTCCTTACCTTTTATATCTATATAAAAATTTTAATTTTAAAATTAAATTTAAATTAATTTTTAAATATCAATCATTGATATATAGGGCAAATTGATCTGTATTTAAAAAGCTTTGAATTTTTACAGTATTGCAGTTAGTGGACAAAAGAACATGTACTTTTGCCTCCATGGAAATACTTGGCAAAAATACTCTTGTGAAAAATGTGCCTACTGGCCCAAGAATATTTTGTGTGTAGCAAACAAAAGACAGTGAGAACGCCTAAGAACATAGCTAAAAAGAGATGGTTCAGGAACACAGAAAAACTTAAAGAAAACTATTATTTCAGGACAGGAGATTAGTACTGGGTAATACAGAATTTTCTCTAAGTGCAGAGCAATGTTTTGCCCAATATCAGTACGACCGGAAAATACAGTTTTAAGAATCATCCCAATTCAATGAAAATGTCCTTTTGGCTTAATCCATCTGAGTAAATGATTCCTCATTTGCAAAAACAGTAAGGCTAAAATTATGCAAAAAGGTGCAGTTAGATATATATATATATTTGAACAACCAGAAGGATTAATTAGCTGTTAGTAGAGCACTCTTGTGGAACCAGAAATATGGATGATTCAGACTCAGAAAGGGAAATTTTTAATATCCTAATATGAAATCCAATAACCTTTTGATATGCATGTTGACAATGCTCCTTTTTCTTCAGTCACAATTTTGCTAAGTTGCACTAGTACTGAGCCCTTGGCAAAAATGTTTCCTTCATTATGTAAGTGATAAGTAGTCATATTATTATTCATTGAGATTCCCTGAATGGCTTTATTTTTGCAAGGACCTGCTTGCTTTGAAATATGCTTCTCCCTTTGTTTTGCCAATATATTCAGTACCTGTGGGTTTTCTGCGTATGTGGGGGAAAGTTTTCATATGGCAGGCATTTGGGTGGTTTGGATGTTTTATTGCTTTTCTTCGGTACTCTTACATATTTCATCAATTCTCCTGCAATATCCCTCTTTCTAATTTAATCTGTAAGTCAGAAGCAGAACTGCATTTATAGTACATTTTATACATATCATCATCTTGCTGCTACTTGCTTTCAATTAAGATAAAAAGCCCATATTTTTGTGGTGTTGGTATTCGTTCATATTTCTGGAATTGCTCATATTTTCATTTAAGGTTTTGACACTCTTCTGAAACACTAGCTGAAGCCTCACAACCATTCTAGAAAGAAACGAAGGCTATAAAGTAGAAATAACTTGCCCAAATGTACAAAGTGAGGATCAGACTTGAGATTAGATGCCCTGGTTTCAATCCCACCACACTGAAGCCTGCAGATGATCTGCCATTGATTTCCTTTGGCTTTTGACCAGGCTCTGGATCATCTGTCTCTTCTCTGATTTCATATGGTTCACTACTGTAATCTTGCTGGGGATTATGAACTTCACTCTTTTCTAACATTACAGTTAGTGCATGTCTGTGTTATGAGAGTCTTCAACTATGAGCTAGGGGGAAAAAAAAAGAAAAAAGTAAACTGATCCTTGCATGGATAGAAATAACCCTGGCTTAAATGGAGGGTACTGCAACCACATCAGGTAATGTTTGAGCATTTTGCTAGCCACTGCTAGAGAAAGCTGTCGGAGCTTTCTTTCACTTTGCTGGTAATTCTGAGGCTGATCCCACCTTTGACTGCCAAACAATTCTTGCATGTGGAGAAGACATATGCATTTTTTTCCCTTGTCATTATTTGACTATGGATTTATTGAATGTATGCATCATTTCAAACACTATATTGAATACTTCCTCAAAAATATTTCCGTGTCTGCAGTTTATGCTTGAGATTCACTGTTTGAAATGTCATGGTCTAACTCTTTGAATTGAGCATATAGATTTCTTGGCATGTTTTTATGCCCTGATTACATATTACAACTTTTAGATTAGTATTTCTACATTAAAGGCTCACATTTTCGAATCCATTATTTTTTTTACTTATTAACTTATTGGTCAGTTTATCAAAATTGTCTTAAAATATGAGCTTTCAATAAGCAATCTTGCCAGAAAGTTCAGTGGCCAAAGTTTCAGTTTTGAATGATGATTCCGGCTGGAAGATTTTAAACCATCCAAAGAGTTGAACTGCAAGGTTGTTAATATATATAGAACATTTTTAAGGATATTTACCCAACCCTTTTAGCTATATAAAGTACCAAAACTACTATTAGAGATGATAGATTTCCATACTGGCTGCAAGACAGAGGAGACTTTTTTTTCAGCAGATTCCTCTGCAGAATGAATCACAGAATCATATCAGAATTATAACTGAATCTTTTGACATCACAGTAATGTGATCAGTGTGATTTGATTCCTCTCCTCTATCTAAAACAAAGCACTTGTAGAAGCTAGAGAAACTAAAAGCCATATGCAGCCCTATCTTGGGGAATATAAAGGGGTAACATTAAATCATTTTTTTCATAGTAGTTCTTATAATTGGGAAAAGAGTGTATTTTTGTGTGCGAGAGACAGGGCTTGGGGACAAAAGAGGGAAATTCTGCAAACATTTGTTCCAAAGCCAGTAAAGCCCCTGTGTTTTATGCTTATATTGTAACTTCTTTGAAGTTCAGACTATCACTTAGTTGTCTGCTTTCACTATATTTTGAACACTGGAAGTGTATTAAGTAATACTGTCACACAACCAGTTATTATTAACAATAAGAACAAGCAAACCCAAATTTGATTCATATGATTTGCCAATCTGACATCTTTGCTGTCAGTAAATATTCATGCAGTCAAGCTTCACTTCCACCGATGTTGAAAACATTGATTTTCACCTTTGAATTCTGAGATATTCAGGAAAAAAGAAACACATTTAAGTTTGATTGTTATAATTTTCATTGACGTGGTTGATTACCTAAATCACTCAATCAGAGAGCAGAAACAATGCATGCGACTTACATAATTAACACCAGGCTGGAAAGCAGTAAATGTTTGTGACACTTCTTTGTGAACTAGTCCGATGCAGAAAAGATTTTGGGAAAAAATTCTTAACTATTAAAAACATATGAAAAGTAGACCCCACTTACTCCCTTTTGTTCACTGATCTTCCTCTGGATTAACAGAAACGCTGGTAGAGCTAGCCATGAAGTAGTCAATCACCCTTCTAATTTGCTTCAAATTTTTAAAACAACAGGGTTTCTCCATGTTGCTTAATAAAGACTCAGCTCCCAAAGGACCCTGTGTCTCAACCTTGCAATTGGCAGGGGCCAGGAGCCATGAAAGCTGTTTGAAAAGAGGCAGCTGCCAGCATCACATAACCTGCCTTGACCAGCTGGTCCCATTATGCAAACAAGAGTGTCCCTTGGCAAAGCAATCCAACAGGCTCCAAAGTGTATGGCTGTATTTCAGCTGGTAGCTTTGAATGAAAAAAAAAAAAAAAAAGGTTGCTGAAAGGAAAAGGTGCTGTGTATGAGTAGTTTTCACCTATCCTCACTCCAGTGTTGATGGGTGAATGTGACTCCAACATTTTGCTGGAAAAGAGACCTATTAATTACAGGCATCAGGGTTGTCCTGCAAAGCCAGCATGGACCACATGCTGGTCTGAGGAGTGAACAGTCTTTGGAGTGCCTTAGCTGTGACTACAATCGCAGTGATCTGTTAATTTTCACATGAGAAATACTTTAAAACCATTTCTCTCTCCTGTGCGGCTCTTACAGAACTGCTAACAAGAAGTGCAAACGTGTGATGATCAACCTTCCCCAGACCCACCAAACTCCAGACAAGCTGATATAAAGGCAACATTTTAGTGGGGCAATGAGACACCCTCTGATCCCCCTTTTCAGTTTCCAGAATACAACCTAAGAAAATACTAAAAGTAATGGCAGTAATAAACAGTGTAGCTTGAATGGAAAACTCAGAAATGTAGGAAAAGGAAAAGCAAGATGAATCTGGACTTACTGAACAAGGTTGTCTTTTTTTTCAACCTGGAATTATCTGGTTTTTTTAATGATATTTCCCTAACAATCCCATAACTCCACAAGTATAATTACCAGCACTGCCCTAGAGAGCTATCCAGGCAATTCTCAGTGGCTTCCACAGACCTGTTGGCAAATCCATCAGCAGCATGATTTTGTACAAAAAGATTGAATTGCTATCAAGAAGCAAGATGCAAATTCCTTCCACAAAGTAGAACTAATCAGTAGAAGCTCTCGCCTCTTGATGCTTTGCCTCAGACCACTCCTCAGACAGGCTAATGCTGGTAATGCAAAAGAAAAATCATTCTAGCATATCAATGTTGTCAACATGCATTTTTACCTCTCACTGTCCTGATCAGTGAAGGCAGTTTATTTTTTTTGTTTATGCCGCAAAACTGGCTGCAGAAAAGAAAAATAGAATCTAAAGATAGAGATTCCTGCTGATGGAGCTTTCAGGAACCACTGGAAGACTATTCTCTGTCTCTCACAAGGCAGCAATTCAAATTCCATTGCCACTTAAGCATCCAAAACCAGGCTGTGATTGTGTACACAGTGAGTATGTCTAACACTAGGTTCTCCAAAGAGTGCATCCTTTTTGGTTTAAGAAAAAAACTACTGACTCTTCTGTTATGAAAATAACCAGGCATATTACAACAAACATATTTTTTGGACAATATACAGTAATTTTCCCTTCTTTCATATAAGAAATAGTTCCTCAGACGCAAAATAAGGCCTTCCTAAATTTATGAGCCACTTTGCTTGTTCTTTCTTCTCTTATCATCATTCATAAGTCATAATGTAGCAGATGCTGTTCCCTGTAATTCCAGACTGAAAGATGTCTTTCACTTTCACAAAAATTTTTTAGATTCTGAAAATGCTGAAGTTGGTGATTTTAAACCTCCTACTTACTTTCAAAGTTGCTGAGGCTGCAGAATCACTCTCTGCAATGGTTACCTTCTTTAAGCCTCTCCCATATATCAGTAAAATAAGGTAATATATCAGTAATATAAGGTATAGAGTCTTCTCTTTATTCCGTTGAGTCTGGAATTAAGGTGAAAATTAGGCTTACTTTACAGATTTACAGCTAGAGGTTTTTTCAAACAAAGCTAAGAAACAGTACAATTCCACTGGGTATTTAAGAGAAGCCATTTATTGGATTAAAATTTAAGGGGTTGCTTTATAAAGTATGAATTGCTAAGTGGTATCACAGCCAGACAGCCAGAGATTATGCCACTGCTGGAGATACACTATAGCAAAATAAGATAGCAAACAGAAATCTTGTCTACTGTGAAAACTGGATGTGAATCCAAAATCACAAGTATAAACAGGAGACCAGCAGTGAGAGAGACACAACCCTTTAGCCGTTTAGCATCTGATTCTCTCATACTTTAGAGAGAAACTCCTAGAGCCACCTACTCTTTATAAACCTGACAGAGGTTCTCTGCCAAAAAAACCATTTTTGTAGGTCCATTTTGCAAAGTTGTGTGTGGACCAAAAATAATGACAGCAGGAAATGGCAAAATAAAGCAGAGTTTAATGGAGATTGTTGCAAGGATCAGAAAAGAAATGGGTGAAAACATTTTGCTAGAAAATGAAGGTGCATAGAATAGCTGTGAAGGCTTTTGTTTTCTAGTAAAATACAGGTATGCAATAATATTCCTTTTCATCCTTCAAGACACTTCGTCTTTAGCTTAAAAGCAAAAAACATCCTCTCCATTTTAAAAGTTTTCTAAGGAATCCTTCTCTCTTTTCTTTCCCATGGGAAAAAAAAAAAAAAAAAAGCTTCTGCCAAGGCATAAAATATTTGATATTTCCCAGGTTTAATTTGCAGTGCAACTAAGAAAACAAAAAGCAAACTTCCTTGAGAACACTTTCAAGCTTCTGGCTCTCTGCCTCTCTTTCTTGGTGCAGAAGGACTGGCCTCATGGGATTTCCTGGGAAATTTGCCTCTGACCTCAGTGGGCACATAGTTTCACATTCCACCTCTTTCGCTCCTCTGTACAAAAGGATTTTTGTCCTCCCCGTCTCCTTGCAAGGTTGTCTTTTTGTTCCAGGCAGGGACATGGGATTTCCTGGGAAATTTGCCTCTGACCTCAGTGGGCACATAGTTTCACATTCCACCTCTTTCGCTCCTCTGTACAAAAGGATTTTTGTCCTCCCCGTCTCCTTGCAGGGAGGGATGTATTTCTGACATGCTCTCATTGCCCATAGCCTCCCTTTCCGGTCAAAGAGAATAAAAGCTGCAGAAACATTTGTCTCTAAATCAGTTTGACACTGAGTGGTGGATGGAACAGAGTGCCTCGTAGTGGGTGGCATCACATATGGGAGGATGGTGTGGGGCAGGTCAGGGGAGCCAGTGGAGGAGCTGCTGCCCAGCTTTGAAGGACCATGTCTGGAGTCCTGCTGATGTGTTCCAGCCCTTGCTCAGCCTGAAAAAAAGGGGGCTGTGCTGGCATTTGCCAGTGACACTTCTCTTCTGTCAGCTCTTCCATTAAAATGTCTTTCTAGAAGATACTGGTGTCAACATCCCCGACACCCAGAGGTGTGACACTTTGAGGAGAGAAGTACCATTTTCCTAAAGCAGCCTGAAGGGGAAACACCAGTCCTGCATTAAAGAGGATAGCTGTCTTCTAATCTCAATCTTTGTGCAGAGCTGATGAGCCAAAAGCTGATGAAGCAAAGGAAGATATTTGTCTAAAAGGTCAATTGTTCCCCAATTATCACATTATTGAAGCTTCCTTCAAAGCCTCAGGCATGGAGAAGCTGTCAGGTCCTGGAAAAGTTGAGGCCCCATCCTGGTTGTCCTTCTGTCCACCCAGCTCTACAAGCACACAGCACTAAACAGTATCCTAGGTCTTACACGTCCTCCCATGCAGTCTTGTCCTTCCTTCTCCTTTTCCCATTAATTGATGAGCTCTTAGATTTGACAACTGTTATCTCTAAACAGATGTTAGCACACAGAAAATGTACCAAATCCAATGTGGAGAAAGTATCAGGATATTGTCATATTCGATGTCACTCAAGTGTCTTTGATGTCATTAATGTTGGCAAAAAGTGTTTATAGTGTATTTTATTTTCAAATCAGTCTATTTCCCTCACATCTAGTTGACTTCATAGCACAACAAAAGTTACCATACTGAAAAATTCCAGTCTCATTTTACGTACTGTTTCACAGCGTCTCTGGACCACTTCAGTGTTTGGTGACGATGTATTACAGAAGGTTTCCCTCTAAGAAACTCTGACTACTGCCTCTTACAATATTTAGGCTGGGACATTCATTTCCCAAAGTTGTTTTAATTTTTGTTATTCCATAGGAAATGCAGTGCTCATATCCAGAAGCTTCTCATAAGTGAGTTGAAATGTTTTCCAGATACGGTAAATGCCCTCCTTCTTTTTGTCCTAACGTCAACCCCAAGTTTTACTTGTGGAAGTATTGTTCTTCATTGTTCTCTTTGTTCTGTTATTTCATTTTCTTGCTGAGAGCTGATTATGTGCTTCTGCCAGGAGGGCATTTTAGAAATGTATTCTTTGATGACAGTTACAAGTTTGTTTGCCTTAGCAAAAGTGGGGAAAATCTTATATTCTTTATTCAGGAAAATTCCTGATGGCTTCAGTATGAGGTTTGCTAAAATGTAAAATTTAAGGTACTGTATTTTTTGAAGACTGCCTAATCTGAACACACCACAATATACTGAAAAAACTCCAGTGTTGACATACAAGCTTGCTGCTGAAGACTTAAATCTTCATGATTAGCTTCAAGCATATGAATAGTTAATTCAGGAATTATTCAATACTTGAAAGGATACACCAGGCTGTGATTTGTACCTACGTGTGTCAATATGCAGTCTGTCCTGATGTAAGGTCCCAAAATAAAATACTCCATTTTGATCCAGAGAGGCAAACTCTAATGTTTTTCAAAAATAAAACAAGTTTCTTAAATCTGTTGTTATTTCAGTAGCACAGAGTACTCCCTTGTCCCTGCCACGGAGGTCCTATCTGGTTTTGGGCAGGGCATTTAGACTAAAATGTTAAAAGGGGATCACTATGTGCATGTTCCACACATACAGAATGTGCAAAGTGCATTTCTGGGGCCAGATCTGCAGGCACAGCTGGAGCTGTATACTAGACCTATGGCTTGAACTCACTCATTTCAATAAAATCATACACTTAAAAATGTCAGGCCCTGGGTATTATGAGCAGGTCATGCAAACGGCTGCTGAGTGCTGTTGAGACTTACCCTTTCTGTATGACTGACCTACTGCATCAGCCAAGAACTTGAGCTACTAGGCTGTCAACAGATGCTTGTTAAGAAATACTCCTGTATGATATACCCTGTAAAAATATATTTAGGTAAAGTGTTCAGAGGTTTAATAAGCTGCTTTAATTGCATGAACACTTGCAATTATTTTTAAAAGAGTTCCCCTTTAAATAATTTACTTAAATATATGCAAACTGATGAAAGTCCTGTTAAGACAAATATTTACACTCAGATTACCAACACCTGAAGCAATAGTTCCTTAGAGAAATGGTGACCTTATTAATGAATTTCAGTGATGCAAATGGTATCACTATGCTACTGCCAGGACTAGGTTACATCATTTTCGCAGCAAGGTCTAGGCAATGTAAGTGTAATTTATATTCTGCTTTACTGCCAGGCCGTAGCTCAGTTTTGTGCTATAACAGTTTCTGTACTTTTGTGGCACATCATCGTTCATGATCAAAGAAGGTGGAAGTGCCAAGTTTGAAATGGCTTGATCAAATACAGAATTCACTTTCTGATTTTAGCTCTACACAGCAGCAAAGAAAAAGAAGTGATGTACTTCCAGATACAAGCTTGTGTACAGCGTGAGAGTGCCTGTCAGAATCAGAGAAGTAAAATATAAGAGCACTTTAATTCTCTAAGAGAGCCATTACAAAGTTAGGGAACACATTGTAAGACTAAACTGAGAATGCTTGAAAGTGGAAATGATCTTCAGGTGTAGTTCTAACCTTAGCTCTCTTCCACAGCAATACCAGGCTTTCAGGCTCTGTGTACCTTTTTATCTGTTACACAAAATCTGCTAGGAGCATTCTCTATGATCTTTAGAAGTAAAGCAGAGGATTCAAAGGCTGTGCCAATATAGGAATGAGATTGGATTTTTCCCATACAGAGCAATTCTGATTTCTCTGAGGGCAGATATGAAAAGCTTGTTGCTCAAAACCAGTTGCAGACTAGAAAGTGTGTGCATTCCTGGATGACTGCAGCAGGAAGAAATATCTCAGGAGACAATCCTCCTCCAAAGGAGTCAGTTTCCTCAGACCCAGTAAACACCATATTACATTGGCCCAGACAGGAAGGCATGTACTGTAAACATGATTCCCACAATACTACCGAAACCTCCACTGAAACAAGAAACCAAGATTTGTGAATAATTTCCTTTGAATAGTGATTTTCTGTTTTCTTGCCTGGCATATGGCAAATCTGTCAGGTATGTGCTGGTCAGCAATAGATAACAAGAGCAAGCAATGGAGAGAAAGGAGGCTTTTGGTAAGTGAAATAAAGTAACAAATATCATCGGTGACTTTCAGTGTTTGCCTTTTTCACAATAAATACTACTAGTGATCAGGACTCTTCAACTTTCTTATTTCATATTTTCTCCCAAAGTGTTACATTCTTCTTTTTAAAATAAAAAAAAAAAAAGTGAGTGGATATGCCGCCTTAGTTCTCTAAACATCCGGCATTTTCTTATTTTCTTTTTGAGCCATGTTGGTCAGCTGTAATTTGCCAGCCAAGTCACCCGATTTGAGCTGTGCTTGTTTCCTAGCTGAATCCAGGTGTGAGTGCTCCCAGCATGAATACTGACAGATGAGTGGAAAAAATTGCTTCCTGAGAATACCTGCACCTGTCACTGTGTTACTTGTCACTAGGTTTTCATTTTCTGAAAATGTTCAGAAATGTTTGGTGAATTTCCACTGCAGGCAAGCATAAGGAAAGAAGGGTGAATTCAGCTGGAGGAACTTCATTTCCCATTTCACCCGGTGAGCCTTTCAGCCCCAGCACATGATGTCCTTGGGGTCTTGAATTTAATCAGAAATTTCATAGAGGAGACGCTGCAAAGTGTGGCAAAAAAAGTTAAAGCATCTTTTAACACCTGGGTGTCCATAGACCTGAACCAACTGGATACCTTGCCTGACTTATCTGAAATGTGAACAAAAGATCTCTCTTTGCTACTCATTGTGGGCCCAATATGTGAAAGAGGAATGGTCTTTACTGAGAATTTCAGAGGTGAGGCCAAGATTGAGTTTATAATGGAAAACAAGTTTCGACCTTTGCTATGCAGAGCCAGTAGCCTCTCCGTAATACAACTGTCAGTTCAATTTTTGTCAGCGATATAAACATGGAATTGAAATAAGTGTTAGACTAGGATCTGGATGAAAGTTTTAATCAGATGAGCACCTGCACTCCAAGTCTTATTAAACCGTTGAGACAGAAATTATGTGTGAAACATTGCCATCCAGTGGCTGCTTGTACAATTTCCAACATTTGTGGAAGAGAAAACCGTTACAGACTATGGCATTCCTCCTCTTTTATGAAACCACAGCAGTCTCTGCATTAGCACCACAATTCTAGACAGAAAGTTCAAATACCAAGGGTCTGCGGTTCTTTCAAGCTGTGCACTTTTTGAATTTCACTTCTACTTTAAATTTCACTTCTACACCTATGGTGTATCCCTCAAAAGAGGATTTTGCAGCTGAGGGGTGAAAGGACAAAGGAGTGAAGTAGCCAGCCAAAGGCCATGCAGACCAGATCCTGAAATCACAATGAAACATGATTTTTATGGCTCAATGTCATTGCTCACTCCCCTTTAACCCCATCCTGCCAGTCCTGTGCCTTGGGTGCCCTGGAGTTTCCTCCTTCCTGAAAGCTCTACCACTGTTTTTACCCTGTTATAGGGGATTGAAACTTTGGAAAACTGCACATGCTGCCCCTGGGAACTAACTTTTCTGCTTTGCCAAAGGACATCTAGAGCAGGGGCAGGTAGTGACTTCCTTCTGCCTCTTTGTAGCCCACACTCAGAACTGATGTGGAAGGACCACAGTTGGTCTTCGTTAGTACTAAGTCCTCTGTCCCTCTCTGGAGCTACCCTGGGACTTTCAGTTGGCCAGAGGGAGTTAGAGGCACAGCTTCAGAAATTCAACCGAGGGCTTAATTTCTGTGGAGAACACTGCTGGTTGTTAATAAAAGCATCGTCATCACAGTCACATCTTTGCAATGGAACTGCTAATCCATAGGAAATGAGATTGAGAATAGCTGTATTAGTTATTACTATGAGTCAGTTCCTTTGAGTCACGGCCTTCACTGGGTGGAAATTAAGAAGCTCTGCTCCTCTCCCAGGTCCATAAACCACCTGGTTCTACTTTCTTCTTATCACCACATTCATCTGATCTCCACCAGGTTGTGCAGATCTGTTTTCTCATCCTACGCAGACAGTCATCACGTTGCTATACCTGGAATCCCATGACAATGAAGTCCTGATCCCCATTAAGAGAAACTGATGCCCATAAGTACAGCCATCATCTAACCGAGCTGCAAAGCAGCCTTTGTAGCATAAGATTAAAGCTTGTTCCTCGGCTCTATAGAGTTGCAGCATTTGGACCGAATGCTACACATCCCAAAGGACACAAGACCTTTGCGGGTAAATATTTGCTCTGTCTGTGGTATCAGGCTCTATATGGCAGCTAAATTAAAGGTCACACATTACTAAAGTTAAAAGGGTTAGTACAAAAATGTAATTTATTTTGTTAGAAATAAAAGTAACTATAGGATTGCAGTACTCAGGCAAGTCAAAACAAAGAAATTAAAAGGTTTGAAATGGGGCTGTACTCCTAAATTGTTCCAAGTTTTTCCTTTTGGAGATCTGTCCTGGCTAGCTGAACTCAGGAGCAGTCTGGCAGTCCTATTAAGCATTATCTTCATGGAATAAATCAAAAGGACACTAAATAACATGTCGCTCTGGGACTGATTCGTGTAGCATTATCCTGTCTTATAAGTATGCCTTATAGATTATACAGCTATGCATCTAAAGAGTCAAATTCACCAAGCAGTAACCCCCAACCATTAAGAAGAGGAATACATGAGTCTCGCTCTAAACCTGCAGAACGTCAGAGGATTATAGTATTTAAAGAAATCATCAGAGCCTTTCTAGGCTCTCTGCTTTCTTTGCTTTGCTAATTAACTTTTATGTAACTCATTGTATTACCTAGCTGCAACAGGGAGCTGGCACACTAATCCGTTTGCAAGGTGACCTCTGTTGTGTGCTATGCAGATTGGGATATTGATATGCTGTTGTGGACTGCAAGACATATCTGTTTCTGTCCCTTGTCTGTCACTTGTAGGTACAAAGGGAGGAATGGCTGAGAGTCTAACAAGAGAGCTTGATCCTACCGTATCTCCAGACTAATGCGGGGAACAATGAGACTGGGATAACCATCCTCACTTAGACATTATGGTGATTGGCTTCGTTACCCTGCCTGTGATTGATCTGTGCTTTGAGAGACTTAGTCAAATCAAAGCTCTAAATAGACACAGCTTTTGTGATTGTTAATTTTAAGGCAGGATTCAGTGCTTTTTAGCTCCTGGGCTTATCTTTGCTCTCTCTGCATTCGAATCTATATAATCAAAGCCCCTTTGGGAGCTGTGACTTATTGCAGTCAGACTCACTGCAGTTATGGAGGCCCATAGAAAAGATCAACACTTTTTCTTAAGTCCTCTGGACTTACTGTAAAGGCATCTGAAATGATGATCACTATAAATATTGTTCAGCGGGATTTACTCTGCTGTGAAAAAAAGGCAGGTGTTAAAGTTATTAAAAGTACGTCAAAAGTTTGCCACTTAATACCAGACCAGAGGTATGTTTACCAATGATAACACCAAAAGTGAGAAAAAAAGTTCTACAGGAATTAGGATTTGTCAGGTTATTTCAGAAAGTTTGGGATCATTTTGGGAAAACCAATTTTTAGAAGAGAAGGATGTATGAAAGCAGCATTTCAGCAATCAGACTCTCTAAATCCAAAATGCAGGAAACCTTTCTTGCATGAAATAGTGTGTTTCAGTTTCTAGCATTATCTTTTAAAGAGTCAGTCAAAGATTATAGAGTTTACTTGCCCTGGGATCGCAGGTGACAGCAGAAGTGTGGACACTGACTTTTAAAAAGTCACCATCCCTGGAGGTATTTAAGAAACGTGTAGACATGGCTCTTCAGGGCATGCTCTAGTGCCCAAGATTATTGGTTTGTGGTGGGATGTTGTGTGGGTGGGTGATGGTTTTTGGTTTGGTTGTTGTTGTTGTGTGTTTAGGGGGTGGGGGGTGGTGTGGGGGTTTTTGTGGGGGTTTTTTTGTTTGGTTTTTTTTTTTTTTTTTTTTTTGTGGTTGGACTTGATGATCTCTGAGGTCCCTTCCAACCACTACAATTCTGTGATTCTGTGATTCTGTGATCTTTCACCTGCACAGAGCCCCTGCAACACCAAGACCTTCCTGCCATTTCCAACACACAATTTAGAATGTGCATCTGAACCTCTTCCTTTCTTGTACAGCACCCCACATGCTTTTATGCCTGCCAAAGAAACAGGAGTAATAACAGATTTTAGGAGCCTGTTTGTCATTACACACAAATTACTCCCACAGAAATGATGTCCCATCAAAACAATAACGCGTATTCTTCCATCCCCAGCTACAAAAAAAAAAAAAGAAAAAAAAAAGAATATTAATTCAAAAGAGCTATGCACAGATTTCTAGTGGTGTTGAGTGTTCCTGCTGCGATTGCTACAGCAGTCTTTTGAGCAGCCCAAATTTTGTAACAACTTGCAGGGGGAGGAGGTTAAAAGCCAGAAAGATGTAAATTAATTGTCTGGAAAGTTCCTAAGTGGGTTTTTTAAGTGTAGATTTCCAAGAATGTGTTCTTTTAGAGAAAGAAGTGATTTTTGCTGAGAGCAGTGAGTGTTACTGATTTACTAAAGTTGATATTGGCTAGCTGCCTGGTTACAGTCCCAGGCACAGAATTATTTGCCTCCCAGGCTGCCAGCATTAAGTCCTTCAGCTCATCTCTATTTACTTCAGAGACAGCCCAGGAGGTAGGAAAATAGATGCAGGCTTTCAAAAAGGAGTCAGGCCGCGGACAAACTGGGGAAAAAACAGTTACATTCACTGGCAGTCCCAATTTTCACAGATTTATTCCAGATTCCTCAAGTCCACGTCCTGATCCTGTGAAAGAGGATACAGAGGAGTATTGCTGTGTCTCAGAGAGAAGGGAGATGTCATGCAAGCAGCTCTTTGTGCTTATCATGGGAAACTGACCCGGTAGTTTGAAAAACCTTCACAGCCACCAAGGTTATTAAAACTTCATAGCATGAAGGTATCCCTGCATACAGTATCAGATGCCCTATGGGTATCTTGATATGTCAAGATGAGGACTGGGTAACACCACGCACTGATGCAGCTTCACAGTTTGAAGAGGCTTTTGTAGCTGATGTAACCCTGCAGTTCTTACTGGCCTTGCTACTGTAGGCTTGGAAAAGACCTCATAACATTCAATGCAGCCTCCTGTTATGAAGAGGCATGCATTCATACAGCCTACTCTGAAAAATTTTGGTAGAAGACATAACATTGCTCCAGAATCTGTTCCAGAACATTAATACCTCTATAGCTAGATTTTTTTCCTAATATTTAGCCGAAGTAGTGTTTGCTGAAACTTGAGCTGCTAACTTCATTGGTCTCTGCTGTTAAGCAGGAAGAAAAATTGATCGCTGTCCTCCTTAATAATAATCTTTTAAATTGTACAGGGTTGAAAGGTTATCAGCATTGCATCTCTCCAATCACAGTTACCTCTTTTCTGAAAGAAAAAAACCCCTTTCTTCTTTCATTTTTCACAGACAATGTTTTTTACACATCTCTGACTACTCTTGTTGCCCTTTTTGGGTATGTCTTCCTTTTAATGTGTGGTGCTTTGACCTCTCCAAATGATGTCACACCAGCACTGGAAAGAGTAAATTCTGCTCAGTTCAATGACACTTTTGCTACTACATCCCAGAGGGAGACTGATTTTCTATGCAACAGTATCTTACTGATTTTTTTTCAGTTTATGACCCAGTATATGCCCCACACCCTGTTCTGCAGCTCTGCTATCTTGCCAAGCATTGGCCATTTTGTGCTTGATTTTGCCTTATTATAGTCTTCTGCATTTAGTTCTACTCCACTTCATTTTGTTGACTTTCTCCACTCAGGCTGGTTCTCCAGTTGGTGCAAAGCCTCCAATTACAATTGCAGGCACTGTTTTAACCTGTAGAGATTCTGTTGGTCAGCAAGCATCCCAGTAAAGTAGGACCAAGACTGGAGTAGAGCTTCCCAGGATTATGGAAGGCCCTCAGAAGCATGCAGAGGAGAAACAGCAGTAATGTTAGAGATGCAACACTTTCTATCGCTGTATTAGTTTCCCTTCGTTGTACCTCTAATAGCAAAAAAATTTAAAAAACCACAAACTCCTCCTTTTTTTCCGCTAGTAATGTCCCTCAAGTGCTTTGGTCTTTCAGATATTAGCATCTGCCCTCAAATAAAGGGCTGGATCCCCTGCATGCTCAGTGGGTCACAACTGAACTGATCCCTTTCAACTGACAACCTCCTGAAAGCAGTTCACACGCTAATGCAAGAGAATGTCATAGTCCAGGAAAGTCTTTGTAACTCAATGCACCTATTAGCTCTTGAAAGCACACTTTATTGTACTCATGAGTAGAACAGGTTGCTTTTAAAATATGACTGTTGTTAAGAAACTTAGATACCAAGGTAATATACAATTAGATACAGTTAATGTACAATATTAACCAGTAGATGCATAAACTAAAAATAATACCAATGCCCGTATTCAGCAGATCTTTGGATTTCAGGAGAATTGAGTTACCATCAAAGAGCGACAACAGAGAAAAGATATCCTTGGACTTCGTGAAAAGACTCAAGTTGAATACTATTACAGTAACAGGCAGGAATCAGCATAGATTACTGTCCCAGTAGCCAAGTGATGCTGTTTAATAAAATGCCTGCACAGATACCATCTCACAGCAGATGACACAAACATTGCACAGTGCTGAATGTTCTCTTTGTGGACAATGGGATGATCATGAGCCAGCAATGTGCCCTTGTGGCCAAGAAGGCCAATGGCATCCTGGGATGCATCAAGAAGAGCGTGGCCAGCAGGCAGAGGGAGGTCATCCTGTCCCTCTACTCCATCCTGGTGAGGTCCCATCTGGAGTACTGTGTCCAGTTCTGGGCTCCCCAGTTCGAGAAGGACAGGGAACTGCTGGAGAGGGTACAGCAAAAGGCCACAAAGATTATTAAGGGCCTGTAGCATCTCTCCTACAAGGAGAGGCTGAGGGACTTGGGTCTTTGTAGTCTTGAGAAGAGAAGGCTTAGGGGAGATCTAAATACTTAAAGGGAGGGTGTCAGGGGGACGGGACTGGTCTTTTCTCGGTAGTGCCCACCAACAGGACAAGAGGAAATGGGCACAAACTTGAGTATAAGAAGTTCCACCTAAACATGTGGAGGAACTTCTTTACTGTGAGAGTGGTAGAGCACTGGAAGAGGCTGCCCAAAGAGGTGGTGGAGTTTCTTTCTCTGGAGACATTCAAAACCTGCCTGGACAAGTTCCTGTGCAACGTGCTCTAGGCAGACCCGCTTTGGTGGGAGGGTTGGACTAGATGATCCCCAGAGGTCCCTTCCAATCCCATATCATTCTATGATTCTATGATTCTTTCTCCACCCCATAGCATAAAAAGTTACTGCATACTTAGATACTTATAATATTTGAACTATGCTCACTGAAGACTAAAGAGAAGCCTTTTTCCTCTTCTGACTCATCCTAACCTCCTTGTATTGTCTTTAATAATAGCTACCTTCAGGCATGTCCTGTACATAAGTACTTGTGCCAAATGTGTTTGACCAAGTAGGCAGAGTATTCATTTTATGAAGACCATTTATAAATAAAACATTATGCATAAGTTTCCTTTCATTTATAAAATATGCCACAATTTAGTCTTTTTTGGACTGTGTTGCACTGGCCTAAGATCCTACAACTCAGTCTCACCTCTGTGCCTGGCAAGATTATGGAGCAGATCCTCCTGGAATCTCTGCTAAGGCACATGGAAATAAGGAGGTGATTGGAGACAGCCAACATGGCTTCACCACATGCTTGGTGGACAAGGGCAGCGCAACAGATGTTGTCTACCTGGACTTATGCAAAGCATTCGACACTGTCCTGCATGACATCCTGGTCTCAAAATTAGAAACTAATGGATTCAATGGATGGACCACTCAGTGGATAAGGAGCTGGCTGGATGGCCACACCCAAAGGGTTGTGGTCAATGGCTCAATGTCCAATTGGCGGCCAATGACAAGGGGTGTTCCTCAGGGGTCCGTACTGGGACCAGTGCTGTTCAACATCTTTGTTGGAGACATGGACAGTGGGGTAGAGTGCACCCTCAGCAAGTTTGCCAATGACACCGAACTCAGTGGTGCGATCGACACACTGGAGGGAAGGGATGCCATCAAGAGGGACCTGGACAGGCTTGAGAGGTGGGCTCATGAAAATTGCATGAAGTTTAACCAAGCCAAGTGCAGGGTCCTGCACCTGGGATGTGGCAACCCCAGACACAAATAAAGGTTGGGCAGAGAATGGCTAGAGAGCAGTCCTGAGGAGAAGGACTTGGGGGTGTTGATGGGTGAGAAGCTTAACATGAGCCGGCAATGTGCACTGGCAGCCCAGAAAACCAACTGCATCCTGGGCTGCATCAAGAGAAGTGTGGCCAGCAGGTCACGGGAGGTGACTCTGCCCCTCTACTCTGCACTCGTGAGACCCCACCTGGAGTACTGTGTCCAGCTTTGGAGTCCTCAACACAGGAAGGACAAGGATCTGTTGGAACGGGTCCAGCAGAGGGCCATGAAGATGATCAGAGGAATGGAGCACCTCCCCTATGAGGACAGGCTGAGAGAGCTGGGGTTATTAAGCCTGGAGAAGAGAAGGCTCTGGGGAGACCTTATAGCAGCCTTTCAATATCTGAAGGGAGCCTACAGGAGAACCAAAGAGGGACTCTTTGTCAGGAAGTGTAGTGATAGGACAAGGGGTAATGGTTTTAAACTGGAAGAGGGGAGATTTAGATTAGATACTAGAAAGAAATTCTTTACAGTGAGGGTGGTGAGACACTGGATCAGGTTGCCCAGGGAGGTCGTGGATGCCCCATCCCTGGATGTGTTCAAGGCCAGGCTGGATGGGGCTTTGGGCAACCTGGTCTAGTGGGAGGTGTCCCTGCCCATGGCAGGGGTGTTGGAACTAGATGATCTTTAAGGTCCCTTCCAGCCCAAACCATTCTATGATTCTATGATTCTAACTGAAAAACTATCCAGAACTGCATTTTACTTTATCACAGAGAACATCCCTGGTATAAGCGGGGGATTTCCAACACTATCTCTGTTCCTTGTGACTTTCTTTCATTCACTGTCTAGGATAGACAGTAAAGGATCCAGAGATAATATGGTTCTACTTTTAATTTTCTATAATGTGCTTTGGAGCCTGACTTTTGTTTCGATCATAGACTGAAATCTCTGCAGCTAATAGCAACTGAAATTCCAGTGCAGCCGAAGGAGAATACCTACTTTTGCACCAACCAGGGGCTTGATCACAGAATCACAGAATCTTCTAGGTTGGAAGAGACCTTAAAGATCATCTTGTCCAACCGTCAACCTAACTGACAAAAATAGACACCCACACAACAAACAAGGAGCATCATCACTAAACCATACCTCCCAGCACTACATCAACCCGTCTTTTGAACACCTCCAGGGATGGTGCCTCAACCACCTCCCTGGGCAGCCCATTCCAATGCCTGATAACCCTTTCAGTGAAAAAATTTTTCCTAATATCCAGCCTGAACCTCCCCTGGCGCAACTTGAGGCCATTTCCTCTCGTCCTGTCGCCTGTGACTTGAGAGAAGAGACCGACCCCCACTTCTCTACACCCTCCTTTCAGGTAGTTGTAGAGAGCAATAAGGTCTCCCCTCAGCCTCCTATTCTCCAGGCTGAAATGAAACCCCACCACGAAACCAGGAATCAAACACTTGATATGCATGCTCTGCACACATACCATCATCACTGCTTCTAGTTAGAATGTGTATTAAGAATGGTATGAATTTTATTTTATGGATCAATTGTTATTAAAAATAATTACACAGCATTAGGCAGCAGCCACTTTCAAAAATGTCATTATCACAACTGCTGGATTCATCTAAAAAGGAATACCAAAGTGATTCATTTACATTATGGGGGAATAGGCTGCAAGCTTTGATTTCAAAAATCAATTTTTTTATACAGAGAAAGAAAACAAATGTATTAAAGTGCAGTGGCTTGTTACAAAACAGCCTCAGACAGTTCTGATGACACATCATTAACGCCATCAATGGATGAGAAGAGCCCAGACAGTGGTCCACTCGAGCGACCAGTACCCATGCAGGCAGTACTATGGGAACAGCAGCAGTGGCAAACATTTTCTGAAAAATCATTGTGCAGATTTAAATATACCAATTCACAATATATGGGGTGTCTCAGACTCAGAGACCTCTGTCCCATAACTGTCTGGGAGACTCTTGCCCACAGTTGAGTGCTGGCTCTCAGCCATTGCACTTCAAATGGTATAACAGCTTAAACTATTCCTGCTGTTTCACCAAAACTGCGCAAAGTGATGCATTAGGCGATGAACCATGTCAGCTGGGAAACCATACCATACCATACCATACCATACCATACCATATCATACCATATCCTGAGCTACAAAGCACCCACTCATGCTATGGGTACAGCAGCTTCCCCATTGGAGGGGCAAGGCAGACAGCCTCAGGTGATGCTTCTGAATCAACTGCCACAGCTACGTCTGCCACGGCACAGACATCACTTCATGCTTTAGACTCTTGTGCTCGGTGGCAAAGGGTGGCAAAAGCTGCAGGGCGAATATAATGAAAGTCAGATTAAAGGTGAGCTAAATCAGTCTAGTTATTTCCCTAGTAGGGGGATTAGCAGTGTAGTATGAAACACTATTTTTCCTGTGAAAGCACATAGATTCAGACTACATAGAATTGTACGCTGCAGACATTTGAGTACTGTCTAGTTTTGATTCACGGGTCACATATATTACAAAATACAAAGAATCTGTGATACCATACTTGTGAAAGAACTGTCAAATTTCACACATTCCTTTTAGTGTAAATGTGCCGGATGCAAAGAAAGCCATTCCTGAACTTAGCGGGATATCAGATGTACCTAAAGATACATTTGGGCCATGACTGTGTAAAATAAGTCTATTTTTCTGTTGCAAATGTAATTAGATACGTGTTATATAAGTGGATATTGATAGATATGCTCTGTATGTTAGTAAATCAGCAATAATAGACTACCAGACAAACTACTGTTCTCTGCAAAGGGAAAATGTTTGTTTTCTTGCAGTTTAGTTCTGCTTTCACATTTGCTCTTCTAGCTCCTACAGACTGTTCTTCTTGCCTTGGCAAAAGATCACTTGTGGATTACTCTTATTTTGTTTCATAGTGAAATACATAATATCCCACTCTGAGGAAAGTAAAGTATACAGCTTGCTCTAGAAGAAAAAAAAAAGCTGTGCAGGCTGAAACAAAATGATTTAAAATACAGACACCGGAAGAAGAAACTAAAACCAGTCCTGCGGTTCAATTTTTTTCTGATCACAGAGAAAAACATGTTTTTTGGGAGCCTACTGAATGATAAACACAGAGAGAACTGAAATAAGGCCAAAGGGCTTGTTAGTGGGATAGTCTATTTACCTGCAAAATAAGCAAAAAAAGTCTAATTTTAAAAACCCAACTGAAAACTTACTATTCAAATATCAAAGACAAACCAAGAAAATGTTGCATTTCAGTGTCATACAAGGAGTTCCAGCAATAGAAAATGAGTATAATACAAAAAAGAACTGAAACAGGAAATAGAAGAAAATGCAGCCATAAAACAAAAATTGCCCATGTTCCTGTAGGCATACTGGTATCAGAGGTAAATCTTGTTTGTCTCCCTTAAGTTGGTTCTATTTACTGAAACTGAATCCTGGATAGAATTAGGCTGAGCAGAAATTTTCTTTTCATTGGTATTATTGTGCGTATTTTTCC
The DNA here is from genome assembly GCF_001431845.1 of Calidris pugnax. Classification (NCBI taxonomy): domain Eukaryota; kingdom Metazoa; phylum Chordata; class Aves; order Charadriiformes; family Scolopacidae; genus Calidris; species Calidris pugnax. The sequence continues at coordinate 8,801,447 of NW_015094506.1, read as the reverse complement.
AGACAAATTAATAACAGCTCCTACTTCTTCAGCAGCTGAGCTACATCCGTACAGAATTCTAAAGAAATGTTCAAGTTATTTTAAGCTGCAAGGATAAAGATTTCAAGGTGGTCTCTTAGGCAGCTGGAATCTCCATCAGAAGACTGGCTTTCGATTTCTATCCACAATTGTCAGCTGCACAATGCAGCACAAGCTGGTTGTGCTGCTAAGGGTACATCATGTCAGCAAAATCCATGGCTAGTGAGTATATTACTGGTGTTACTGTAATTACTTCTGCCCTACTGTGGTAGTGCCTGTAGCCTCGGGACCTCACTGCGTGAGGTATTGCGTAAGAATATGAAAATTAGATGGTCAGGTGTTTACATCATGTTAATACAGGCAGTGGCACAGGGGAGTGCAAGGAAACAGTTAGATGGCAGTACTCACTGAAATAAAAGGTGTGTACAGTACAGTGGATGTCAATCCAATCTTGGGATTTGCCACAAAGAGCTTCAGACAGGATTGTGGCGTACAAGTTTAAACAAAATACCTTTGGACAACAAATGAACTAATGTAGCATCATCCCAACAGATTTACCTCCATTATAGTGAGCTGATATATCAAAATAAATGTTTGATTGCAGTGGTTAAAACAGTAAAGTGTGCATCTGCTTATCCCATATACAGAATTAAATTGAGATAAATCACAAGGCTCTACACTTTTTTCGTCTTTGTTTTTGTCAGATCCATAAAAAGCAGTCTTTATCAAATTAAGTCAGCCATGTCCTTCATGTACACGGCTGATCTCACCTTTCTACACTACAGTGTCAAAATATGACAGCTGATCATTCTTAATTTATTTTTAGAAACAGATATGAAATAAATAAAAATCAGCCTTATTGTGGTAAACTTTGCACAAACACAGTGCAGGTAGTCCTTGACCCAAAAGGGCATGTGAAGAATGGGGAGAAAATATACAGACAGCTAAGTGCAGGTTTAGCTAATACCTTTTGATGCACAGAACAGGGCTTTCTATTACCTGCTCCCAGAAAAGCCCAGCATACTTTTCACTGCTGTCTCTCCATTTTGCTCTTTCCCTCCATCCTTCTGTAGCCCTGATTAAAACTGACAGACACATGTGTTTCCCTAGATTCTCTTTTTCCTTCTGGACATGTTTGCCTGGTGGATTTTGAGGAACTGCAGGGATTTCCATGTGTCTGGGTAGACAGAATTGGTGGCACACTGTTGCACATGGTCCAAAAGGAAAGCTCTGAGTAGAAATTTTGGTGATTTCCCATGGTATGAGTGTACTGTGCCGGTCCCTGTGCAATGCTCCAGGGAGATCTTATAGCGGCCTTTCAATATCTGAAGGGAGCCTACAGGAGAGCCAGAGAGGGACTCTTTGTCAGGAAGTGTAGTGATAGGACAAGGGGTAATGGTTTTAAACTGGAAGAGGGGAGATTTAGATTAGATACTAGAAAGAAATTCTTTACAGTGAGGGTGGGGAGACACTGGAACAGGTTGCCCAGGGAGGTCGTGGATGCCCCATCCCTGGATATGTTCAAGGCCAGGCTGGATGGGGCTTTGGGCAACCTGGTCTAGTGGGAGGTGTCCCTGCCCATGGCAGGGGGGTGGAACTAGATGATCTTTAAGGTCCTTTCCAACCCAAACCATTTTATGATTCTATGTCTGTGCAGCACAAGTTCAGCATGTCTGACATGAGTAGCAGAAGACTGGTGATACCATTAGCTCCTATCCTGCTTTGGAGGCTGGCAGCCCTGGGGCCTTGCCGCTCAGCCCTCCCTGGGCATGCTGCTGGAGATATTCAAGGTGAGGCTCAACAAGGCCCTGAGCAACCTCGTCTAGTTGGTGGTATCCCTGCTGACTGTGGGGAGGTTGGACTAGATGACCTTTGGAGGTCCCTTCTGGCCTAGACCATTCTATGATTCATTCTATGATTAGCATTAGCATGGCCAGCGGGTGGAGGGAGGTGATTCTGCCCCTCTACACCACTGAGACCCAACCTGGAGTACTGTGTCCAGCTCTGGAGCCCCCAACATAAGAAGGACATAGACCCACTGGGGACAGTCCAGAGAGGGGCCAGGCAGACGGTCAGAGGGCTGGAGCACCTCTCCTGTGAAGACAGGCTGAGAGAGCTGGGCTTGTTCAGCCTGGAGAAGAGAAGGCTCCAGGGAGACATAGCTGCGTTTCGGTACTTAAAGGGGGCCTACAAGATGGAGAGGGACTATCGAACATGTAGTGTAGCGAAAGGACAAGGGGTAGCGGTTTTAAACTGAGAATTTAAACAAATTTCAGCCTGGTCCCCTTTCAGCCCTATCCCCTTGTGGCCCGGCCCACCCCATTGGGCTCACTGCCCTGCAAGGTACTGGGTAAGGCCCAGAGAACCACACTGCTGCAGGCCCCGCGCTCGGTTCAGAGTCATAATCCTGATTAAGGAGTGCTAAGAGCGTCCGGCTTCAGAGGCTTTGTTGCACTCCCTGCACTTGGTTACATTTTCAAGGCAGGTTTTTATCCCTGTGCCCCAGTGCAAGCTGCAGGATTGTCTGCTTCCCTGCTGACACAAAACGCCCCCCCCCTCCAGGACAGAAAGACTTTGTCCAGGCTGATGGCTGCGGCTCCCAGGTGTATGTTAAGGAGAGAATAAATCCCTGGCAATGATTTTCAGAAGACCTGGGCGCCCGCAGCTCCCCGGCCTCAGCGGGCAACAGGGATTTCCAGCTCACTCCCCTGCCGGCCTGGCTTCCCCAAGCAGACACTGGCGCCAGGTCACAGGTGGCCACCCCTCCCCATCAAACGCGGCTGAGCACATTTTGTGGGGTTTAAAATGGCCAGGCAGGGCACCGGAAAGTGTCCCCGGTTTCCGGCGGCAGCTGAGGCCCGCCAGCCTGCTGGGAGAGGGCGAGTTTTCCAGGCTGACCACAAGATGTCCTCCCTACCCCGGCACACGCCCTGCAACGCCGCCACACAGCGCCAGCCTGAACTCTGGCTTTCCCACAGGGGCGGGGAGTTTTCAAAATTGTCTTAGAGCTAAACTAACTCTTCAGTTTAATATTCGCGATGATTTTTTTTCCCCCCATTGCGGTTCAGTTTGGGGTTTTGTATGCTGAAAACAGGGGCGGCCTTGAGCTGCCCGGCTGCAGGCCCATTTGCACTCCCTGGGTACTTCAGGGGTTGTTGCTCACCTAAACTGTGCGGCGTGGCTTTGAACATAGACTCAGATAAAAGAAAGACTTTATACTAAAAATCAGAAGCAGATAGAGAGCAAATAGTGTATTTGCAGTACTAACATTTTGGCAAAATGTTCCACGTCCAATTAATGAACTCTGATTTCTACTTCATACACAGAGCTCACCGGTTGGCACCACGCGCCCCATCTCCCCGCTTCTCCATGCTGACCGACAGTGCCAGCCCCAGCCAGAGAGATGAAAATTTAAGTATAAAACCAGAGACAGTGTGTGATGGACAGGGAGGACAGCACGAAACAAAGAAATGCAGCCAGACATTCTGTACATTGGGCTGTATCACAACCACCGCATAAGGCTGACAAGAAAAGTAATGAGAGCATGCTGAAGGTCAGTGTCAACATAGGCCACCATCTGTTTTAAATTCCAGTTTTAAGTTAACACTGCTTGGCTTCTGTACTCGGCAACCAGACTTTTCTGTCCCCACAGGCAGATACAAGTAGGTGGAGGAAAGTACGTCAGTTATTTTTGGATATGGTCCAGTGAATCCAAGCCTAAAAGGGGTGACGTCCACTTGCTGTGAACAGATCAATTTTATGTATTCATATTAAAAAAAAAAGGTAGTTCTGCCTAACCTTTTTAGATTATTCTCCCATAGCTGTGGAAATGCTCCCATATTAGATTTAGCTCCAGTGCAAAATTCATGTGTCGTTGCATGACATTCACAGTGTTGACTTTCTTTAAAAAATGTATTTGCATTCAAGGATAGAAAAGGGAATAGAGGCAATAGTAGTATAGGAAAACATGCCCAACTGTTTTATAATTTGGGAGTAAAATATTTTTCACTATTAGGAAAATGAAGAAACAGTTTCATTATCTCAATGTGGTTTCATTATCCCAAATTTGACACAATATTCATACAAATACAACTGACTATATTTCAGCTGTAAAAGCTCAGTGGTAACAACACTTGCACAGATGTAAGAGTATCTTGGGCAATATGAAAATGTATCATTTACTTACTAGAAAGAGAAATGGAAGTTATAAAAGCTCAAATTCACCTTTGAACTTTAAAGAGGTTCATTCCAGCTCCTGCTATGACAGTATTAAATTCCATATATAATTAACCTTTAAGGACCATAAGGTTTCCTGAATAAGTGCTTTCCAAAATCCTGGTTGGGAGAAGAATCTCATGGCCTGACACAGACTATGGAAATTTTAATTCCTATTAAAGAAGCAAAATCTAGACCAAAGGTGAAGAACCCCTACATACTCTTCCACCTCTCCGAACAGGCTTCCAGGCTTATAAAAAGACAGCAATACTGCTCATTTTAAACACCAATACCACATAAACTCTGTCTTTAAACATTTACAAACTGCAGATTATCAGAAGCCAGGAGCATGTGCTGGGAACTACAGTTCTTCGTGTGCACTTTTATCACATTCCTTCCCAATTTGCCACTGTACAAACCAGCATATTTTGGCCAACTGAGAATGAAAATGTGTATGCTATTTCCGAGCATACTTCAAGGAATGGCCAATAATCGTGGCAGGCTTTTCAGTATGACTGTGTGGTGACTGGGAAAGCAATATGAGGTTAGAGTAAAACAATGGCCAGCAGCCTCAGGAAAGTGAGCAGCCCTCTTCTGGTACTTTTTGCTCTTCTCTGAGGTTACTCAATGCAGTTTTCCTCCTGGCACATTATAGGATGCTCTAGATAAACTGGGGCCAGGTCCTGAGACCTCTTGAGTATAGACACCAAAACTGGGCTGAACACTATGGAAAGTACTTGTAGAGACAGGAGGACAAGTCTGAGAGGAGGCACTGATCCATCCTATATCAATCAAATATTCATTCTTCACTGATCAGAGTACCTAAATACTGAAAGTTCCAAGTCCTATCAAACACAATACTGTAGTCTACTGTAGTCTACCCAAGACTGACATAATCATATTGCTTTAAAAGAGATGTAGAGCTGCAGGCGAAAAAAAAAAAAAAGACACTCGTCCTGGTGAGTTATACAGGTATTATCTTAGCAGTATAATTATAGTAGTGTAATTATGTAGACAAGTGCTTAGGTTGCCTTTGTCAGTGTCTCTTTTCTTTTATATAAATCCTCACTATAAAACACTATTCAAACCAATGCTTTATAGTTTCAGAGTATGTTGAATAGTAGGAGGTTGTGGTTTGGCTGCCAAGGAAATTAGAGAGATGAGTACTCTCCCTGGGTAAGAACAAAGGAGTCAGTTCAATAGCAAGCTTGTTCAGGGAATTGAGAGTAGTTATTTCACAGCTTCTGACCCTAGATCTTCAGAGTCACTGTTGAGGGGAACCGAGCAGATGCTGTGTTTGTGCTTTGTCCAAAGGCAAGTACAATGAGGTGCAACTGCAAGTCTTAAATGTAGCAACCCAAAGCTGGAGAGAGTGGGAGAGGGGGGTGTATGTACCCCAAAATTCCTGATAATGGCATCTACTAATGCATGCATTCTTAGACTTGTTTCATAAAGCAGCCTAACTGCAATGTGGGATTTCTATTCAGCTAGTTCATGACTGCTGCTGTATGTCTGAGAACCTGTATTTCCATGTTTGAAATAGATAGGGTTTAAGAAGCCCTGTGGAGACACCTTAGGAAATGGGAAGCTAATGCTGTATACATACATTTGCAGATATACAGATGTCTGTCTAGAGACAGGATCTTTTCCACTGAGAGAATGTAGAAAAGCTTCTTTTCTTGCAGACTAAAAACTCAAGTTGTCACAGCAAAGACATTTTGAAATCAGTTTTCAAAAGTCCCGATCTCTTTGAGCTTTTACCTTTCCACAAAGTTCCCTCATATTCCCCAGGCCTTGCTACACCAACTTTTGGGGTAGCTGGGCAGCTCAGGGCTGAACACAGAGGATTTCCCCATTGCTGGCTCCTGCCAGCCCTGAAGTGAGATACTTAAAAACTGAGAACAGAGAAGCTCAGCTTGCAAGGAGACACACGCCTGGATCTCAACTTGCCGTTGCTGTTGCCCCTTGCTTAGTCAAACTGGCAGGTTCTCTCTCACACATGCCTCCTCAGCAGACAGCTCTATTCAATTTTTGCTAAAACATCTTCCCATAAAACACTTCAGTTTTGATAAATCAGCGCTTTCAGATGAAAAATAGTTCTACCTAAAAATAAACAACTAGCTTCAGCTTTGAGAGATGTAGATTAGTTAATTGTATCAGCAAGTGCTGACTTTGAAGCTTAGATATAAACACATCCTTAATACCCAACCAAGCTCTGCTAAGAAGAGAGGATGATTTATAGAGCAATGCAGAAGCTGGCAGGGCCTGGGGCTTGAGATTAAGCCCTAGCTTAATACTTGTTGATATTACTGCATCCTGTGCCTCCCAGAAGGGGTGATACAATACAGCAGAGAGGGACCAGCTTTTGGCCGTGCTGTTTTCCATTCCTGGTAATTATCTCCCAGGCCGAGTTGTTCATACTCTGCACATGTGTCTGCTAATGACAAAGGATCTGTTACAGTCACACTAAAAACATTTAGCAATCTGTCCTGAGTAATAAGTTAGAACAGTGTTTTTCTTGTTTCCCAAAGAAGGTGCTTTGGCTTGGGTTCACTTCACAAATTACTTTCTAAATGCTTTTATCACAATATTTTGACCCCTAAAAGTGAACTCTAAAATTCAAAGCTGTCTTCCTTGCTTGTTTCAACTAAAAAGGTTTCTTTGTATGCCTTCTTTGAGCAGTTTTCATGGGAAACACTGACAAGCTATTTGACTTAGTTAAAAGGACACCTGGAAGGTTTAAAGTTCATGCCACCTGGCCACCATGTGGATTATATTCTTGTCATCATGAATGTTAGGTAGAGAAAACACATCAAGAGCAGCTGAATATCTGATCCTGATTCTCCTCAGTTTTATGCAGCCCTGCACAGGACAGGGAGCACAATCAAAGCCACCTGCAGCCCTTGGCTCCAACAGACGCTGTTGCTGAGAGTATGTGAAACTGCACTGGCATCATATTGGCTCAAAAAGTGTAAGTTAGGCATATATGGTCCTGCGACTGTGAACATAGAGAGAGTGCTACCAGGGCAGTGGCTGGAATATAGATTTATAAACTCTGACAGATTTCTGTGAAGTGCTCTGATCCCATATCTGCGAGTTGTGCAGCTAATTGGCTACATGTCCAAGCGCTGGCATTTTCCGTTTGGATAATATGCAAAAGTCTACTCTTACAAAGTGCATCCTAATCATCCAACATTTAATTACTTTTAATTTCCAAATAAATGCAATTAAAATTGAATTTGGCAATATTATGGGGTTTTTTTAATCGAATGCAACACCTATTCTATACACTATTCAATGTGCATGATCTTTCAGAGCCGATAAGCAGTGTACCAAAATGTCCATATTGCAGAGAGCAATCCCCATGACAGCTGAAGAGAAGGGACATCCAGCACTGGTCCACAGACAGGTGGTTATAGTAGATCCACAAGACCCCACCGCCTCCTTCTCTCAGTTGAGGCTGGGTGAGAAAGACAGCTGAATCCTTCTGTGGCCCAGGATTGTCTGTCCCCATCACATTGCTCTGGTGGCTGAGGGGTCGGATCACCACACAGACTCATTGCCAGTGCTACCCCATAACTCACCACATGACATAGTACCAGCACAGCAGCTTCACTCCAGTAGCTCATGAGCTGCCCAAGGCTCAAAAATCACGTTTGGACATTCTGGACAGAGGATATGATTTATGAGAAGTTCTGGAGCTTAAGCCACTCACTAATCAGCAATTTCCCAGCCGGACACTAGGGAAAGGATGGAAGAAGAAATTTTCTGTCCCAAAGCACCCTATAGTTTAGCCAGTCCACAGAACCTGCATTTCTCTAAAGGCTAAAATAGTCACTTTGGTGACTAGAAAATTCTCAAGGGGATTTGATAAGCCTCTGCGGCCCCCATCCTCAAGACAATCTTCTAGTCCCTGTAAGCTGTGGCAAGGCAGTGTGTGCTGCTCAGGTAAGACTCATATGCCAAGGCCCTTTGGGACTTGGTGCACAGTAGCCTATCTTATCCTCATTGCACAGCAAAGCTACATTACTTGCTGCACCTGCTGCAATGATAAAGAACAGCTTGCCCGAAGCATACTTTGATCTCTGTTGCTATTTTTCCTTTCTTTATTCAGGGCTTTTTGTTTTGCTTTCTCCCAGCTTGCAAATCTCTCCTAAGTACTGTCTGCAAGTGTAACTACTGCACAATTTAACTATCCCTCTGCAACATTTTTGAAGCTATTAAAGCATGCAGAGATTCAAAAAAAGGAAGAAAATCTGGTCCAAGAAATGGGAGGACTGTTGAAATTACAGTGTAATATTTTGAAATTCTCCTTGGAGAAAATACATTGTTGAGAACAGCAAATATATGTGCTAGCTATTTAGGAACTCCCCCCTTACATATCTTTGCCCTTGCCAGTTAATACACTGAAGTTTAATTGGATAGTTATTAAACATTGCTACTTTCTTGCCCAAATAATATTAAAACTTAATGGGCAATGATTCTTTCCTATATATTTTTGTTCATTCTATTTTTCTCTTCCCCCAGGCTAGCTGGGTTTAGCTATAGAGCCCTATTCCCCTAACCTCACAAGCCACCAATTCCTTTTTGCATCTTCATTTTTTCCCTGTTATCATGCATTTCTGTCCTGTTGTGTTTTTATTCCTCTCCAGCTACCGTGTAATTTTTCCTGAGCAACAGCCTTACACAGGCTTAATTCTTGACATAAAGTAATAACTCCACAGAGTTTGTACACGCAGATATGTGTTCTGAGGCTTTAATCTTGAAATGAGTACCAAATTTAGAACAAATCTGTTACACAAATTAGCCATTCATGTAACTTTTTCCTGGTATCCTGAGACAGCAGTGCCATATGCAATCAATAAAAGCCAGTTGTCTCTCTGACGCTCACCGCAGGTGAATAAAATGCAGAAGAAACACACTGAGATCTCATTTTCTCCTCATCACCATCTATGTCAGCGGTGAAGAACTGGTTATAATTAGAACCCTTAGATCTTCTGAATGTAGGTGTTGAATGACTCTAGAGCTTTGGAAGGAGTTGCCTGGAAGGATTTGAGAAAGAGCTGGGTAATAGTCCTCCATCACAATAGCTTGTTAACTAGTACCACTATGGAGGGAATGTATTCTATGCTGGTAAAGATCTATACATACCTTCTGTTCTCCCTAGACGCATGGGTGAATACTGAAAACTTGACTCAGCCACACAAGGGAATAGTGAAATTCTTAAAACATGTCTGAATCCACAGGCAGCTGATGAGTTAAAGGATTTTTACAAAAACAATTAATAAAAAGGTATATAAAAATGTAATATATATAAAAAAATTATTGCAAAACCTTAAAACACATTTATGATAGAAAGCAGGGACCCACATCCCTATACATTTTAAGTTTCCTTGTTAAAATGCTGCAGTTTAGTTCAGTCTGAGTTATTTGGGTCTTTCAGTTTACAAATCTTGACTATAAAGAGCTTTTCACCAAAGAATGCTTGACAATGCTTTATCATTTATTTGCCTTCCAGTAAACTTCAAGGTCAACTGATGAGCTGTTTCCCTAAGTTAAAAATCAAAATTGTTCAGACTTGGCTCTGAGTAGAATATTATTGATCTGTCACGTCTCGAGAAAGATGCTGCATGACCTCAACCCCCTCATAACTTGGATCAGATTGAAAGGGTTTTGGAAGTTGACCACAGTAGGTATTTGTAGGCTGATCATGTACTTGGATTTGTAATGGCTGAACATGGGTTGGCTTCCTTATAATTTGTCTTTCTATCATTGCCATACCTGTTTTTCAGGTACAGCATTAGCATATAGTGCCCTATAACACATATGCAACCTAATGAGGCTAATGAACACAGAAGTATTTTAGTAACTTCAGCTATTCTGCTTTCACTCTTTGATAGATAATTGCCGTAATGGAGCACTTCACTATTTTGATCTTGTAAAGCATGGAGTTCCATTACAATTGTACACTAATCATGGCAGTCCTTGCTCACATGAATAACTCTTTACAGACTCTGCTCCAAGATACTTTGCCCCATGCTTTCTCTTCCTGTAGTTTCTGCTACTTCCACTTCCCTTTTCCTAATCATAAGATCTTAATGTAATTAACTGAAATAAAACATTAGTATGCCGTATCTCTCTTCTTACCCTCCTTAAACCGTCTTCAAGTCACCCAAGGAGGGGAGTGAATAGGAAAGTTTTCAGAAATAATTTCATAGGGTCAGAGGATAATGCAGGATAGAAGGGACGTTCAGAAGCTGTCTAGTCCAACCTCTTGATCAAACAAGGGTCAGCTATGGGATCAGACCAGGTTGTTCAGGTGTTTATTCCATAATATCTTGAAAACCTTCAAGGATGATGATGACTACACAGCCTCTCTGGGCTCCTGTCCCACTTCTTCACTATCTTCATGGGGAAAATGGCTTTCCTTACAACCATTCTGAACTTCTCTCATTTCAACTGACATCCCTTGTCTCCTAGCTTCCCACCATTCACTGCTACGAAGATCCTGGCTCCACCTCCTCAATCACCTCCTTGTAGGTATGGGAAGCCTGCTTTTCAGTCCCCTGAAGCCATCTCTTCTCCAGGCTGAACAAACCCCATTCCTTCAGCTTCCACTCACAGGGCAGGTCCTTCAGCCTCCCTACCACAGTGATGTTTTGCTGAACTTGCTTGAGTTTATTGTTGTCTTTTGTTTTGAAGAGCCCAAAACATGTACTAACTAGGTATGATTTAACAGATGCTGGTAGAGGGAGATAAATACTTACTTCAGTCTACAAGCTGTGCTCCTGTTAATACAACTCAGGATGCTTTCTCTGCTGCCAGGGCACACTGGCTCATGTTCAGCTTTGTGACTGCCAGTACCTTCAGGTTCTTCTGCACAGAGCTCCTCACAGCCTGCGAGTCCTCCAGCTTGTATCATTGCCAGTGGTTTGTCCTTCCTAGGTGTAGGACTTAGCAATTTTCTTTGCTGAGGTTCGTGAGATTCGCAAGGTTCCAGTTGGTTCATCCCTTCAGCCTGTCAGAGGAGCAGCCCAAACCTCCAGTGTATTCAACAGCCCCCTTGATCTGGTGTGGTCCACAAACTTGATGGGGATGCTGTCTGTCTCCTCTACAGCTCTAGAAACAAAATCTCAGGATGTAGCTGGAAAAAGAGTATGGAAAGATACTGCTGGAAAAGGTGTGAAGAAAAGCCATGGGACTAAGAGAATATTTTAGACTTACAGATATTCATATCTAATTGTTACCTCTGGGAGTCCTAATTCTTGTGTGTACAAGGGGGCACAGCAGGACGATGCAACTGTTTTTCTGAGGACTGACATATATTGCTATATTTTTCTGCAGACTTAGAGCATTATACATAGGCAGAGACCTGCACCAAGACCTACTTTGTCTCAAGAAATTAGTAAAATCACTTAAGGAGACAATGAGCTCTTTGTTCTTAAGGAAACTAGCAAGACTGTATTTCCTGATCACTTCAGTCTTGTGATGTTTATTTCAGTACCATGGAGGAGCACCAACTTTGCACTGACCCCTCCGGGGCTCTGACTAGAGACCATTTGTCAATTATTTTTGTCAATACTCTGGTTCATACACTTCTTTCTTCTCATTAACCATCAGCTTAGCCTCTCCCAAGTATGCCAGGAAGATGATGCAAAGGTGTGGGGAGCCGAAATTCATATTTGCAAAGAACTATCTCCCTAATGTTTTCATTTCAGAGGTACTGTGGAAATACAATTAAAAATCAATGACTACCAACAGAATAAATTTCACAAAATGTACTTACCAATATTTCAGTCATGGAGAATTTTCTTACGTGGCCTCAAGGTGTCATGGTTTGTAATGAGAGACAACATCTTTTATTTTTGCAATTCATATAGCTGGAAAAAAATGAGACATTTTCTGACAATGTAAGCCTTTCATTTGTTCTGAAAGAGTGTTGGCAGAAGACCCCCTGTTATTGCCTGATGGAGGTATTCATATTTAATGACAAGTTGAGTGTATTTCATGCACATCTTTGACTTCTGGCACTCGGGCCTCAGATCTCCCCAGTCTCTGTCTCAAGTTAATATTCTGCAATAAAGCTGCTTAGAAATAATTGAAGCTTACTGACATGTTCTTAAATCATTCCTTTCCTAATCGTTCTCTCTCTCCTATGAAAAGAATGTCATCAGTTATACTTGAAGACCAAGAATCTACACCAGCAAATCACATAATCATTCAGATCCTCTGAGCAATCTGATCTAGTTAAAGATGTCCCTGCTTACTGCAGGGGGGTGGACTACATGACCTTTAAAGGTCCCCTCCAGCCCAACACATTCTGGGCTGCAATATTCACCCAAGGGGAGTGACTGGATAGTTTGACTAGCAGTGTGTGTTATTCTCCGTCCTGATGTCCTTGGTTTCTCTGAACTTTTTGAGCACTGTTAGCCACTGACTAACCCTGTCCTAGTTTCAGTAGATCTAATGATGCTGCTTCTTTTCAGTCTTGGTGTTTTCTCCTTCAGTGGCTGAAACAGGTTGTCATGCTTTAGGCCGAATTGGCCTATGACAGCAACAGATGGTGTCCCCCCACTTTCTCGCTCCAGGAGAAAAAAGGGGAGACATAAAGAGATTTACGAGTTTAGAATGAGCTAAACTACTTTAATGAAATATTAATATTAAAATGAAAAAGGAAATAATGAAATAGCTAGGATATAAAACTGTATCAAGCTCCCAGGATGATGTCACTGGCAGGCACTGGGGAAGTCCCAGACTGGACAGGTGCCTGTCTATATTGCAGGGATGTCTTTTCCATGGAATCCACAATCCTGCTGACTGAATGACTGAGTTCTTCTTATGCACATTAAGTCTTCGGATACAAATTTCATATTTGATGGAAGTTTCAGGTTCATTGTAAGCATATGTGTTCTCAGTGACTGCACACACCATGAAAAATAGTAAAATGTATTTACTGTCGTTGTCTCATCTTAATTCTCCATTATGATCTCCAAAGTCAACTGCTGCTCATGCCACATGCTACTGTAAATCCAACACTCCTGATGACCTGAGACCCACCACACTGCTCTCCTCTGCTTTGTTCTGTTAGTAATACTTCTTTACTGTTCTCCTTGCTGCTGGCTTCACAAGACTGAGTTCATTCCCAGTGGTTGATGCCCTCTGTGTAAGCTAATAGTGAGGGGAGGATGTGTCTTAAAACTAAGGGCTCTTAAAACTGAACTGTAGAACTGTTGAATATTAGTGTGAGGTTTACTTATTTGGTAGATCTTACCTTAGCTCCTGGATTTCACTGGCAATAGATCACTACAATTTCTCTCACCTTCTGTAGTTATGTAGGCAAATACACTTCCTTGGTGATTACAGCAATAACCTGGAGAGAGCAAGAAACTGGAGAGAGTCCAGCATAGGGCAACAAAGACGATTAAGGGATTAGAGTATCTCCCTTATGAGGAAAGGCTGAGAGAGCTGGGACTCTTTAGTCTGGAGAAGAGAAGGCTGAGGGGGGACCTTATTAATGCTTATAAGTACCTAAAGGGTGGGTTGAAAGAAGATGGAGCTGGACTCTTTTCAGTGGTTCCCAGTGACAGCATGAGGGGCAATGGGCACAAGCTGGAACATAGGAAGTTCCATTTAAATATGAGGAAGAACTTCTTTAGGGTGAGGGTGACAGAGCCCTGGAACAGGCTGCCCAGGGAGGTTGTGGAGTCCCCTTCGCTGAAGATTTTCAAGACCTGCCTGGATGCAGTCCTGAGTAATGTGCTCTGGGCAATTCTGCTTTAGCAGGGGAGTTGGACCAGATGATCTCTAGAGGTCCCTTCCAACTCTGACAATTCCGTGATTCCGTGATCTCTGTGTGAGCTGTATTTCAGGCCTGGAGTCCTGGGAAAAAAAAAAAAGGATGCAATGGTCTTGAATTGTAGCCCTTATCTTCTTTGTCCCTTCATTGAAATTAGGCCCTGACAATCAGTGGCAAATGCAGCACCTCAGATCTTCTCTGTAACATGATCAATATACCAAGCACGTGCCCCATGTGGTTACGTCAGTGAGTTCTCCATCACATGCCTCCTTCTGTATCCTGTCCCATCCCAACATGGAGTTTAACACATTGGGTCTCCAGGAAAATGAGAAATGGTTTATAGCACAACTTAAAGAAAAGTTGTAAATGGGGCACTCTTGCGGCTGCCTGACTTTTCCATACTTTCTCCAAACCCCTCCTGCCATAAGATGTACTCCCCCTCTGAGTTCCTCATAAATGGCTATATCTAGGAAAAAATAATGCTGTTTGCAGAACATCAGAAAAAAATCTCTCCCATTTCGGGCTGTAGAAAAGCAAATAGTGGATATATAAAAGGTCAACTATTTTAAGGCACTTCAAAAGATGATGAAAAATATCTCCCCTTCAGAAAAATCCAGGAGCCACAGCTATGTCAACTAAATGCATGATAGAAGAACTCTTTGCAATACAAATACTTCCAAAACCTTTTAGAGTCTTTCTTATGTTATCTTCTGTTACAAACTTTTTCTCTATTCCAATTCATCTGCATTTAGAAAGCAAGGAGTAACTAGACATGTAATGAAATTAAATCATATCGCATCTTTAGTTGCTTGAAAGCAGTCTCATCTATGAAAATGTATTTGTACTCTATACATTTATTTTTACGATTTGCAACGATGGTACAATGCATACATCTTTCTGAGCACAATGCACTTCAGTGATTCTTCAGTGGCAGCTATTAGGCATCTGCTGTAAAAATGACACTATCACTTGCACAAAACAATCAGTCCAGCAAGCCAGTTCAGATGTCCTCTGGATAAAGTCTTTGATGAATAGAGCCTCTTATCCTTCATTACCAATCTATTATTAATAATGTTCTCTGTGATCATCCAGACACAAAGAATTAAGACAATAACTCAGTAAGTGAATACCAGAGCCTTTTCTTGCCCAGTGGAATAACAGTCATTAAGATTCTGCCAAAAGACCATTGCTTCAGACATAATGATGAGCAATTACCATACAGGCTTGGAAGGTGTTTATACATAGTATATTAAGTAAAAATATTCCCTTTTCTTGGGAATTGTCATGTGGTACCACCAAAACTATCCATTAAATAACCTAATGAAACACATTTCAATATAAAACAATCTTCATTCCCAGTGTAACTATCTCTTTAGTAACAAAACACCAAGAATATAAATTAAAGCCTTTGTGTATGACCAGCTTCCTGTAGACAAACTTAATGAAAGAAAAAAATGGATCAGGGTAGCTAATATTTCTGTGTTGCTACAATCATGAAAAACTTTAGGAAGTAACTTCTTGCAACAAGGAGGGGTGTATGAAACAAGCAAAATAGTAATTTCAAACAAGCTTAACTTTATCTCACCTGACTTCAGACATTGTAGGCAGCCCAGAATAACACCCTACTGGCCTAACACTGAAATTCTGCCTTCTGTCTCTCTACTGACTGTATAGGGAGGGAGTGTTCACAGTGTGCTCATTAAGTATTGCAGTTAGGAGCTAGGAGATAAGTGATGGCAATTTGGGCACCGCCGTTATGTGCACGCAGAGCGAGAAGATGAATGTAGGCACAAGAACCTGTTGAGCTGATCAGATCTCTGACCAGTAAACTTTTGACAATGTGCATGGCACTCCTGCCGCTGTTGGACTGCCCTGATACCATCACCCATGCCCATCCTTTCTTTGTACCATATCCAAGCATTTAGGATTAGCCATGAAACTGCCCTTCTTGATGAGTAACTTCAGGCTGCTTTCCCTTTCAGAAAGTGACCTGGCACAGGGAGAGAGCACGCTGCACAATCACTGTCTCTTGGCTGTATCATTTGAACACATGAAGGAAATGTTGTGGTTTACGGGCTGCAGAAACTGTAGTCACAGCTTTCCAAAATTCATATCCTCTTTTCACGAGTTCTGTGCATGTTTTTCTCTCTATAAACATAGCTTTCACTACCTTGTCTTTTTCAAAAGCCATGAATTCTCTTTATTTCACTCACCAAAATCTCAAACTAAGTTATTGTTTTACCACAGAGGAAGTTTAAATATGGAACTAGCACAAGGCAACACCCAAATTCTGAATGCATCCTGAAACACAAAGGTATTTGAATCTGAGATATGTATCTATCCACAACATCCTTCTCCCAAATATCTCAGCTGAAGTTCTGCATCCGGTCTGCAGAACTCCAGTGCTCTTCTGTCCCTCACTAAATTGTAGGTAAACTCAGATCTAGATCTAAACTTTACACACAAGCCTGTCTCTACTTAAGAAAACAGAGATATTATTAATTTGCCCTGTCGTGCCAATTTTTGAATACAGTTGTTCTTTCACTTTCAAGTGGAAGTAAAACAGATTGCTACACTCTGCAGTTACAGGAGGTAGTGTATGATAAGAATACATGTTGTAACAGGATATCCACAATCCATTAACCTAGAAAAACCTGTATTATTTTGGTTTTTTAATCTTTCATCCTATGAAAATACACTGTTATTCTACAGGGATGGTCAGAAATTAAGAACTCTCTGCATACTAAGGATTTTTTTCTGAATAAAATTGATGACCAGAAGATTGATCAAATGACCCATTGAGCTATCTTCTGATATATCTTCAGCCCCGAATACACATCTTTTTGGTCAGATTCCCAGGCTGATCTAAATAGTCTTGTAAAGCTGCATCCCATCCAGATGATGGGCACCATAAAAGTGATTCTGTACCCAGCTTTAAGAATTTACACAACCCTAAGCATCAAATGCCTTGGTGCTTGGCAGTTATCCTGAAATTATCCTTAATATAGGACAGATTAAAACAGAAGCAAACCTAAAAGCTTGGTTTCAGCATTTTATTGGAACTGAGCCCCTTTGAAAAGTACTTGCTTTCTTGCCATTGTTTAAAAAAATGGCTTCAGAAAAATATACACTCTAAATGTATTCCTCATAGTTTACTTAACAGGGGGTTTGTTTATTAGTGGTAATTAATTACTATTATAAAATATTAATTATAATTATTTGTTAGAAATCAATCTTTAAAGCACTATAAGTATACATTTTTATGTCTCTACAGAAAGCAGAGTTGCTTTACAAGTAGCTAGAAACCGAAAATTTTACCTACTTTAGCTCCTTTTGTCTTCAATTTTATATTTTCTGCAAGCAATTTAAACATGTTTCTGGCTTCTGAATATTATCTTCACTCTTCATCCATCTTCTTGCACTGTACAGGCCTCATTAACATGCACCTAATCTAGGAATGTACTAAGAGTCAGGTTCTCTCATCAACACATATTGCTCTTGACAGTGCTTAGCTATAAATAGTCAAGCTCAGCTTTTAGTCATATGATGCAGAGTTATGAATGACTTTCCATTCTTAATGCACAGTTCAATCATTTGCCTTTTAAACGCTGATGAAATTTCTTGTATTCTTTCTTGGCTCACAAGCTAGCTTTATTTAAAAATTGGTAACTTATTACTGGTTCAACTGATTTTTAAAACAAAAAAGCATTGTCCAAAACTAGTGGGTTTTGTAGAGGTAAAACAAACACACGTTGTGGAAATGCCTGGTAAAGAACTTGCTGAATAATACAGGACTTTCTCACATGAAGGAACAAGATTCAGAAATACTAAAGTTCATATTAAATGTTTTAGAATAACACGCTGACACACACAATATATTGCTTATCTGATGGTGTGTGTCCGACAGGTTAAAGAAATGTTCCAAGAACTTGCAGGTGTGCGGAATTATGTAAATAGACCTTAAGATTACCAAGCTATTATGCTTAAATACACTAGTAACTGAATCATAGAGAAGTCTTCATTCTGTGCTATACAAATAAATATATATACTATTCAGAGATGTACAGCTCTTACTCATAGTATTGTTGGCTGTGGGTTTTTTGAAAACTTGAAATAACCTGTCTGAAACAATTCTAAAAAGCTGACATTTCAGACTCGGTAGCCCAATAAGTCCATTAAAAAGTTACCTAATAAGTTTGTTTAACTTCTTTTGCTTAAGCAGAAGAGTTTGTAGGATCAGGATTTTCCCCATGTCAAACTTGGCAAAAATTTGGTATCTTCAGCTGAATACTGTCAGAAATGCAAAATATTATTGGTATTTAGCACTGAAGTACTTTGAAAAAACTGAGTCTTCATGCCATTTAGAAAACAATGGTTCTAAAAAATACCTTTAAAATTTCCCTTTTTACTTTTCCTAAACTAAATCAGAAAATATTGTGTCCCCTCATCCATTTAAACAGAAAACCTACACCGTTTTTTCCAATAGGATTACTTAATTTACTGAAAAATTTGACTTTTTCCTGTCTTCTTCTTTTCATAGTTTCTAAAGTGATACAATTAAAAGTATATTAGTGAACCAACCTGAGAATGTTCATACAGTGAAGTCAAATTGACCAAAAAATATCCTCCCTTTTTGGTTCCAGGCAACAGTCCTCGAACTCTCAGTTATTATTAACTAAAAGAAGGGGCAGGAGCATTCATTCTTTTGGGAAACCTACCAAGTTCAGTAATGAGGACTTAATGCTGCAGAGATCGGGAACTGGGATGCAGTGATGATGCAACTTTAATAATCTTCCTCTCAGGCAGTCTTGCTACACCAAGAATGGACAACTGCAGGCAAAAGGATCAGTGTCATCTTTTGCAAAATCCCCAAAATGTCAGTCCTTCCCATATGCATAAATAGGGGAAATGATCTAACTGCTTCTCCATTTCCTGCTCCTCTTTATCGTTTCTTTCTTCTCATTTCTGTATTTATTATTAATAACAAACGGACAAAAACGGCCCTTAGCCGCACATCTGGTTCAGCTCTGGCAAGAACTCTCAGGATGCAAGTGGCAACAGCTGCCAAGTGCCTAAATCTGAAAATGGAAATTCTCCTATTAAAACTTTCTGTTAAAGACTAACTGTTTTTTGCTGCCAAGTGAAACAGGCCAGTCCCATAGTTAAGACATTGTTGTAACTCCTTTCCAAACACATACTAGCAAAATTGCTGTCCATGAATTCAGTTAAGAGAATGAGAGGGAGGGGAAATGAATGATGTTTTTCTCCAGCCATTTTGACTCAGATTTCTGGAATTTCATATTATGAGCTGATTTTGTATAAGCTGTTAAAAGAGAGGATTTTTTTTCTCTAATTTTTAATATAACCGTTACAGAAAGCAGTAACCTCAAATTTCTGCTGTCAAGCCAATTTTGAAAGTGGTTTTATTGGACTATAAAGTAGAGCTTTTCAGAATGCCACCAGAGGGAGCCAATGCAATTGCAAACTTCAAACTAGTTCTTTTATGAAAACAGAAATATCATTGTCCTGCAAAACAGCAGACAGCAAAGAAATAAAGATTGTTGTTATAAAGCACAGTGTTTTGGTCTTTTGAAGTAAAAATCACACATAATGAGGAACACTAATGTAAGTGGAAAAAAACTTGCTTATATTTTTTTCCCAGGAATAGATACATTATTCTGCATTGTGCTGCACTTAAAGAATCTTTTATTTTAATTGTTTATTGTCAGCTTAACAATATGTCCCTTCACATTTTGCCCCACACCAATTCCTCAGCCTTTTTCTCATCTCTTTCGACTGACATCTCCAAACCAGTGATTGCAGATCAGCATCTCCCACCCTCACCAGCTGTGAGAAAGCTGTCAAATGTCCTGTGTTCTCCGAATCTGACTCTACCTAGCAATGCATCTGATATTTTTTCTCTTGATGCATTTTCTTTGATTTTACTAGAATGAAGAGTAATTTGGTGATTGTCAGGCAATGTATTGCAGATACACAAGAGTGTTAAGCTCTTACTTCAAGCAGCAGTGCTCTAAGCACACCATTCTCAGCAGTTCCTCATTTGTGGTTTCGGCTATACAACTGACTTTAAATATTCATCTCGTGTTTCAAATTTAAAGTGCACTGTGATTAATTTCTGAATCTTTTTTTTTTAAGTGTCAGGCTTTCACAATCAAGCAAGATGGCTAACCATCCATCACATCTTGAACAATCTCTGGTGAATGTGCACATTTGCTTTTCTCTATCATGAATAATATTGGAAATGGCAATTAATTTCTGTAAAGGCTTTTTAATGTTTTATTTCATACCAACTTCCTTCTTCCATCTGCTAAATCTAAAAACCTATCCAATTCCCTTCTATTGCTCGTGCACCCACTGAGAATTGTGTCAGAGGCAAAAGAAGCCGGTCCCATGATCTTCTCCTGGCACACTGAAGAGGACCAGCAGTTTCCTCCAGTCTTCAGGTCACTCTTTTGCACTCCTGTGACTTGGACAAGACATGGGGCATCCTTTTTTTTCTTAAGGAGAAAGAGTAAAACAAAAAAAGTGGAGAGGGAGGAAGAATAGTGAAAAGGAAGACAAAAAGAATGCAGAGTGGAGAAGCTGTAAATAGAATTAATAGTACAACACATGGCCAAGATAAAAAACAACTATTGAAATAAGAATTTACTGTTTTTTGTTAGTCATGAGGACCACTTGGGGTTTCTCAAGGTTTTCCTGTGGACTTCAGCAATTGCTGGAGTGTACCCCTGAGTAAGGAAAAGAAGAATGTGCTTTCCATGCCATGTGGCCCTTGTATCTTAAGGAAAGGAGAAGGGAGGAAACTATTACCCCATCAAGCTATAGTTTTGTCTACAAAGGGAGCTGTTCTGTCCCCCGTGCACAACTCAATGAAGTAGTAAATGGCGGCGACTGGAGGACCAGGAAAGCAGTGAAGCTAGCACTACGAGAAATTGCTGGAGTGCTGGTAGCTTTGATCTAGTGCTTGTATGTGAAAATAAATGAGTTGTCAACTTTGTTTTTTGCTGAGATTATTCTTAGCACTTTTGTTTTTTTAACATTTATCATCATTTTTTTTTCAAAATATTCATCAAGCTCTAAAATTCTTCTCTAATCAAATTCTTAGAGAAAAATTGCTAACAGACATTATATTGTTCATATAAGCTCCATTAACTCAGATGCCATTTAGAAGATTCCAAACTGTCATTTGTTATGCTTTCTACTTAATACCAAATGCTTTCACAGACAAAATGTACCTTGATGATGCACTATGATGTTTCAATACCTGCTCACAATGCTGCTTTCTCTCTCAGCTACAGTGTTTTCTGAACTCTGCATTTTGAGAGTCGTCAGTACGTTTTTCAGTGATGCGTATCTGTCTGTCATGCTGAAACTTCTCAAAACCTTCACAAAAGCAGCAAAACATACATATATTTCCCTTTATACTTCCATGACACATTCTGATAGTGTTTTCAAGGCGAGTTTCCCTTGTGTTAACTACTAGACAAAAACTAAACTGACTTCTATTCATTCTTGGCTCAGCACACTGATTTTCTTTTTTTTATCCACTGATTTTTCTATGGCAGTACAACCTGACAAAGTTAAAGAAAAGCAAGCACTACTCAAGGTCTGGGGCTTTAGCAAGTTCTGATGTGGGAGCATACAAGTTTTTTTCAAGTCTTCTGCTGGATCTTTTGTGTATACCTTAAGCAAGAACAGGGGGTTTGGTTTTAATAGCACTTCTTTCCTATGCTCATCTTTGGTTTCGATGTCTAGTTTCCACATCGTAATTATTTGGCCTGTACTTGTCAATGATGTCTATATTGAGTGAGCATCAGAATGCACAAAAGAAGTTTGTGATGATCAGCTTTCTAAGATAAAGTTAAATTCATTGCATATTCCCTTATTTCTAGTTTTGTAAAACCAATACCTTTAAATATCTCCCCATGCTCTGTACAGTATAATTAATTTCTTTGTGTGATGCCTGTAGCTCACAACATCTTTCTTTTGGATACGTAACTTCAGTCTATAGTGCCTTTTCCTATATTATTTTCTGTGGGTTTTGCTATCCCATGTTTTTCGTGTCTCTACACTTCATTTTGCTTTTTTAGGTTCATGATTCCTTTCTTTTTTTTTTTTGAATGACAGGTGTTCACTCCTAGAACTGATATCATGCGAGAGTCAGACCTGATCATTGTATTATGGCTGTATATGACAGTATTTGATTTTTTTCATGTTTGTCTCTAGAATTTTCCTTCTTAAGCACTACATGACTGGTCTATTTTGAAGTAAATTATTGACAATTTCAAGATTCTAAGAAATGCCATATTTCAGACCAAGTCAGACTAATGGTGAAATTGTTTTGCAATCTTTCATCACAGCTAGAGAGTTATTACTATTCTTGTAGACATCCGGTGGGCACATTCTATTACCTAGAACTGCATTACACAGGAATATTTACATTAGTACACAATCTGTTCGGGTTTTGCAGTGTCCTGATATGTCTCTAAAGGCTTTGCTGCATAAACACTGCTTTGAAATTACACTGAAACAATACATCTCATACACCAAAAGAGGTGTATTTTGCATACAAACTCGATTAATCTTCTTCCTTTTAATTACTGAGTCCTATCGTCTGATTTCTAAGCAGGACTTCTCTCAGTTTTTGCTATTCTACAGTTGACATTCTTCATTAAAACCAGCCAGCCTCCACTTTTCCTGCTTTGCATTTTCCATATTTTTTTTATGGTATCTCTTCAGCACATTTGCTTGGCAATCCCTTTTGAGGGGAAAAGTGATCAGAATGCAGATTCCCTCTGAGAAGAAGCTTATTCTTATCAGGAGTATCCATTGGATTTAAACCATGCTATAGGAATAGACATGGCTAGATTCAACTATTCAACTTTTCTTTCAGAGTGATTTTTACCTAACCAGAAAATGCAGTTCTGCATGGGCACTTACTCTATTTTATTTCACAATTCTTAGGACATAAATTTTCAAGCCCTGAGATTCCTCCAATGGGTTTTTAAAAGGCTCCATTTATTAGACAGTTCACATGATGCAACAAGGAGAGGAAGCTGCCCAGCTGTGCGGCTGCATTTAGTACTGTATAAACTATACTGGGCATGCTAATAGGGGAAAGCCCCTTAAGTCCCTCCTCCCACTAATCCAGCAGGCACTGACATACAGTGTCACAGCCCCCTTTACCTTGAATTTCTTCAGCATTTCAGCCGTTGATTTTACACAAGGAACATACATTGTTAGTGGCATGCTGAGGTTCAGCACAGCTGATACCATCCTTGGCAGTGTGATGTGGGATGGATCCGTGCTGCTGCAGCTGCTTGTACTTCTGCCACATAGAACTGCCCCTGCTTCTGGCACTATGGTCACTTGCAGGACTGCCTGTGGAGTACTGTGCACAGTCTGGGGCACTGCAATCCAAGAAAGGTATCAAGAGACTGCAATGAGCTCAACAGAAGGTCACCAAATGAACAGGGAGTTGGAGCATGTGCAAGCAAAGAGACACTGAGAGAGCTGGGTTTGTTCAGCCTGAAGAAGAGAAAGCTACTGGATAATGTAATTGTTGTCTTCAGCTACCCAGTGGGAGCGAATAGAGGAGATGGAGCCAGACTCTGTATGTACACAACAAAATGACAAGAGGCAACTGATCAAGTTGCAACATGGCAAATTCCAGATAGATATAAAGGAGGGGTTATTTGTTCACAATGAGTGTGGGCAACCTGTTGTGTTCTATTTTGTGGAAACTCCTATCCATGATGATGTTCAAAACTCAACTGGACAAGTTGCAAGCTGAGCAAGCTGAAGGGGATGTAACTAGCTTCCAGTTACAATGGTGGACTAGTTCCCAGCCCTACTCCTTCCTGCTTATGGCCACAAAGGGCCTCTTGCAGATGGCTGTTGCTCCAGGGAACGGGTCTCTAGCTACTGCCAAGCACAAAGCTGGTGCAATGATGAGGAAAGCATGGAACAAGCTTGTTGGACACATGGAAGAGCTGCATTCAGGTCCTGAGAAGGCAAATGCTTCACAGACCTTGGAACATTGATAGTAGTTTCTAGGACCTGTTCTGCTTTGCACTTACATGTCTCTGTGACAAATCAACTGGGAATGCATTTGCTTCGTAACTGGGAGTCATTGTAGCATTGTAATAGTCCATCCACTTCAAAATAGCACTCTTGCCTTGCTGACTCATAGCTCAATGGCTCTTCTTGCTCCCCTCCTTAGACAGCTGCAGACAAGTCATCTTGGTTGGAGCCTGCCTTTGAAAGTCTGGTTTCAGAAGTGCATATAATGGCTTCACTTAGAAAACAAAGGTGGTTACTGTTTTCACTGTAGCTGGACAGTTGCTTAACCCTTTCTAGGCTATTTAATAATTGCCATCAGCTCAGGTCATAGTAGGTATTTTTAGGAGATATGCTTGCTCTCCCTGCCAAATGAGAGTGGGAAGAAGTTGTGCAAGAGCATAAACCAGCATATTGACTGGCACTTTTGGTTCAGGGTTGCCCTGGTTGGAAGGCGTGGAGAATGTGCAAGATGGCTGATGCTGTCAGAGGTAGCTGTCCCAAAACCGGAGTGGGTGGGCAGAAGCAGAGCAGTCAGCATGACCAAGGAATCTCATTACTAATCTATATGCTTTCTGATAAAAACATCCTTAGCAATGTACTGCACTATTGAAAAGGGGGGGAAAACATAAAAGATATACACCTGTTGGAGCAGATCCAGCGGAGGGCCATGAGAATGATCGGAGGGATGGAGTACCTCTCCTGTGAAGACAGGCTGAGAGAGTTGGGGTTGTTCAGCCTGGAGAAGAGAAGGCTGCAGAGACACCTTATTGCAGCCTTTCAATATATAAAAGGGGCTTATAAGAAAGATGGGGGGAGACCTTTACCGTGGCCTGTAGTGACAGGACAAGAGGCAAGAGTTTAAACTGAAAGAGAGTGGATTTAAATTGGATATGGTGAGACACTGGAACAGGTTGCCCGGATAAATATAAAAGGGGCTTATAAGAAAGATGGGGGGAGACCTTTACCGTGGCCTGTAGTGACAGGACAAGAGGCAAGAGTTTAAACTGAAAGAGAGTGGATTTAAATTGGATATGGTGAGACACTGGAACAGGTTGCCCGGATAAACTGTGTATGCCCCATCCCTGGAGGTGTTCAAAGGCAGGCTGGATGGGGCTTTGAGCAACCTCATCTAGTGGAAGATGTCCCTGCCCATGGCAAGGGGGGTGGATTAGATGATTTTCCCAAACCATTTTATGATTCCATGATTCAGAGCCTTAGCTTTGGCTCTGCAGAGTCCTCCTGTACCTTTGCTGAAGTACCTACACGGTGCTTCACGAGATTGTCATGCTATAGCCTTTCCCCATATTTCCAGCAGATCCTGAACTCCCAGTCAGATCGGGTTTTGCCCCCATTGACAAACTGAAGAACACAACAAATTGTCTACACAACTTGTTGCGAGCCTGGCTTTGGTACTCTAAAAGTGCTTAGCAATGCCAAAAATTTGCAAGAGATATTATGGAGATAGCAGAAGTCCTGTTCCAGAAGAAGACAGCCTGAGGAGAGGTCTGTGCAGGAACCTGAGGCAAAACCAGCTCTGAGGCAAAGAGCAGGAGCTAAGGAAGGTCTGACTGCGGCAAGCACCACCACGTAAATGAGTGGTCACATCTCAGCTACCTGACCACAGGGATCAAGGAACAGAAGGAACTGAGAAATGACTGGCAAAAAAGCCTAAACAAGCGAAGTGTGAGTGGGCCCACAAAATGCAAACAGGCGCTGTTTGATCCACCAGAAAGTCTCTCAGCTTAAAGTTAACCATCAGCATCTTTTGAATAAAATTTGAACCCGCACAGCAAGTTCAGACCAGCCTAGCAACGCTGGTTTTGATCCTGCTCTGGGAGGTTTAAAGCCTATCACCTGATCACAGCCCTACCAGTTCATCTCATTATCACACTGCCTCTGAAGTAATGAAATTATGATAAGACTTTGGTGGTTGTTATTCAGTTGTCAGGACATAATTTGAATCTGTTGCATCCACTGAGAAACACGTTTATATTCAAATGCTCAAATGAGTAGGTCAATATTTAGAAAATGCTTTGTTTACAGGTCATGTATTTATATGTCTACCTATAGATTGCTGTTTGCTCTTCAGCTACGCGTGTTTGACAAAGCTCAGCCGGGGTCCTTTTATCCAAAGAAACACCTCAAAAAGAGAACGTTACCCATTAATTCTTCACCTAACAAGCCAGTAAATTAAATATAGTCTCCTGCCTAATGCCGCTGTGATGCGGACCGACAGCCACGTTACTGCTGACCGGGTCAGCACCGAGCCACATGGCCCGTGCGTGTCCTTCTGCCTTTTACTCTCAAGTCTCAAAGTAACCGGTTTCCATTTCTCCCCTTCCCTTTTTAGGCGGGCGAGAAGCAGGTGCCGCCGTCCCCTCGCCCCGAGGACTGCTGACTCCGGGGCTTCTCGGGTTCCCGGTAAAGAGAAACTGCCCGCGTGAACGAGACGCAAAAATCCCGAGACACCCGAGCCGCCGCTTTGCTTCCGCCCGCTCTCCCCAAACCGCGGGGTGTCACGCACCGCCGCGGGGCGGGCGGCAAAACGCTGAGCCATACGGGTGAGGGCCCCACGGCACCCCGCCCTCCCCACGCCCTTGCCGGGAGGACCCAGGCAAACACGGCTCCCCCGGAGGCCTCTCTCCTCCCTCCGCCCCGGGTAGCGCCCCTGCCCCTCCGGGGGCCTGGAGGCCGCCCCGCACGGCGTTGGGCTTTTGCCCAGCGCTCCTGCCCATCCGCAGCCTTCCCGGTGCCCCCGGGGCTACGGGCAGCGCCCGGGGGGCGGAGGGGCCGCTCCGCGCCTCCTCGTTAGTATAGTGGTGAGTATCCCCGCCTGTCACGCGGGAGACCGGGGTTCGATTCCCCGACGGGGAGAAGGCGCGCTCGCGCCCTGTTGTTTTTATTGTTTTTTCTTTGGCGAGGGCAGCGCGAGACCCGGCCGTTGGCCCCCGCGGCGACAAAAGGCTGCACGGAGCGCCGCGCCGGACTGAAAAATTACTCTTTGAGGCCTCCCCGTCGGGGAATCGAACCCCGGTCTCCCGCGTGACAGGCGGGGATACTCACCACTATACTAACGAGGAACTGCCATAATCGTTCTTTCTGCGGGCATGCTTTTATCAGGAAACGCAGGCCTCGTCGGTGGGCAGTGGTAACGGAAAAGCCCCGGTAGGGGGGCAATCTCCGGGCAGCGGGGGCCAGGACGTACGGGCCTGCGTGCAGCCGCGGCAGTGCCGAGGGAGGGGAGCTCGGCCCCCCCGAGGGAGGGCGGAAGACCCCCGCGGCTGGGGGCCGGTAGTGGGGATGTGGGCGGGTGAGCGTGGGAGGGAGTTAACGCACTTGCTCGGGAAGGCGGGAAAGGAAACAGTGGCGGCGGAGAGGGGCCGCCGCGGGGGGGTGCGGTTGCCGTAGCGGGTGAGAAGGGTCCTGGCCCCTGCCGGCCCCCGAGGCCCCCCCGGCCTCCACCCTCCTGGGCGGGGGCGGCACGGGGCGGCGGCGGCTGATGGGCGAGTTCTAACAGCGGGCACGCGCTGGGTGTGTAGGACCTCGTGGCGCAACGGTAGCGCGTCTGACTCCAGATCAGAAGGCTGCGTGTTCGAATCACGTCGGGGTCACTTCGTTTTTGTTTTTCTGTTCTCTTTTATTTCCTGAAACGTTTTTGGCGGCTTCTTCTCGGAGGAAACGGAGGGACGTGAAGTTTATTTTTTTTTTTTTTTCACTAAAGCTTATGACACGTAATGAAATTTCATTAGGAGGGAAAGAGAACAGTTTCTCAAGGGCTGTCAAGGGCCCGAGTTCCTGAATTTGAGAGACAGCGAGGAGAAACATGCCAGAGACAAGAGTCTAAGTTTGTGAAAATTGATTATTAAGTCTTGTAAACCGTGGCAGAAAATGAAGAGAAAACAAAAGTCTTAGAAACCAGACTCAGGAAAGTCATTAAAATATGTGGGTTTTTTTAAGATAAATACTTTTGGTTTTATGGGCTAATATTTGTTCCATATACCCTTAAAACCTTTCAAATACAGAAATTCTGCATCTCCCTTAAATGCTCTGTTCCAGTTCTTTGCTATCCTGTTATGTAGTGACCACGCGTAGTTTAACCCTGATGTCTCTTTTGCCGTAACTTAAACCCAGCCCTCGTGTTTCTGCATCAGAGAACAGTTTATTCCCTTCCTTTTTATAGCTACATCTTACATATTTGAAATTCGTTATGCCTCTCCATAGCCGTTCTAGAGTGATAGACCGTGTTTGCTGGGCCTCTGATTATTTGTGCCGCTTGCCTCTGGAGGCTTTCCAAATGGGTTGCGTTTTTAAGTGTCCAGAACTGGTCACAGTATTTCAGCTGACACAGATTTTACCGGGTCTGAATAGAAGGGGAGGATGGTCTCACACGCTGTGCTGACTGAGCTTCCATTTATGTGGTTAGTCCTTTTTTTTGATGCATAATCTGTTAGATGTTTGGTTTTTTTTATTGGATGCATAAACTGTTTAGATGTTTCCCTGCTCCCACAAAGTATCCTAGGTCTCTGCTTTACCATCCGTCAGAGGGCTGGATGAAGAAGTGGTGGCAATCTGCTTGCGCTCCTGTCCCGCTGCCAGAGCAGGTGCGCTGCTCTAAGCACTCCGGACCGTTGCCAGATAATATCTCCGGCTGCAGTTAAACTAATGACAAAACAAAAGATCTATTAATAGGAGTTTTCAGGGTGTGGTTTCGCACGTGACCTACTGTAATGGGAGTACGGAGTGTCACAAAACGGTGGGTCTCGCTCTGCCTTGTCCATCCCTGTCCCGTGCCCGCCTGGTTCCCCCACTCCGGTTGGATCACGTCTGGCGGTTGTGCAGGAGCAGCTGCTGGCTCAGCGTGCAGACCTGGCACCACAGCCACTAGATCCGACACAAGGAAAGCGCCAGGAGCACACGGCCTGGGACGGGATACAGAACAGGATCATCCCTTTCCAGCAACAACCACAACTACCAATGATTCGGTTAAATTTCTTGTCACTTGATTTTTGGAGGGAGAGCCTAGATCAAGATAATCTAGTGATGTTTCAAAATTCAATGAAATAATTAAACGCGCCACAGCTACGTGCAAACTCGCCCTCGCAATTTCCTATCAGCAAAATGGGGATAATAATTCTCCTTAATCTCGCAGATCTTTTGTTGAGTTGACTCCATTAATTCTGAGGCACTCAAGTACGCTGGTGGGTGTTTTTTTCTCACCAGCATCTCTACAGGACGTGTGCTTCGGTGCTTTTGTCCCTTTCTAACTTCTAAATACTTCATTTTGTAACCCGACTGATGTGTTAACTCGGATGATTTTTTTCTTGTTAAGTTATTACTAGCTAAATATAGACAACAACTTAAATCCGCATAAGGTTCTAAAAATCTTGGAGCTGAAGTAATAGCTTACATATGGTAAATATAGCTTCTGCACTACCTCTGTCCGTATGTGATAAAAATAGATACCCGAATAATGCTCGTTTGGAAATGATTCAGTGTGGGAAACTGCCCTGTAAACTGTCCGTTTCGCTTCATGCCTGTCAGTGTACTTAACTAGGAGCAGATACGTCTGTTTTCAGCCCTTGTTGGTCAGGCCTTTGTCAATGGCAATGTCCCTGGGTGCCCCTGCCCTCACAGCAAAGGGGGACTGCCCGTCCCTCCCTTTGCCACCGCGGGCGGCACAAACTGGCAGCGTTCCCCAGTGGGTGACAGGGACAGGTGACAGGACAGGTCACCTGGCCTGGCCCCCTGGTAGAACTACATCCATCAGCAAATTCAGCAGGAGCTGTAACTTTTTCTACAAGAGAATTGCTCTAGAAGCAATATACTCCATTATAGTAAGGCACACTTTTTTCTTACCATTTTCCCATTTCTACTTGGATTATGCTTAAAAAGACATTTCTGATAAGAGAGCTAGAGCTTGTTAAAAAGCCACCTAGTTTTTCTAAATTAATCAAGAGCATGGAGAAGAAATGAGTGATCCTAGAAAGTACAGTTACACCGTGCCATGATGATTAGGCAGCTGCTTATTTTATTTATAGTAACCGCTTTCCAGTTTCTATTGCCTTCCTCAGAGGGGGTATTATTTTCATTGTGAAACTCACTGTGCACCAAGACTGAATTACTAGTTCATATAGTTTTTTTACATTTCCTTTAGCTAACAAGATTTCCATATCAGCTCAGTCTAAGACAACGGCACGTCTGTAGCACTTCCTTAAATGCCTTTGCCATGAACTAGTTTATAGCCTTCACGATTTTATTATGTAGTATGAGGCAAATGTTACATGTGAATGCAAATTATACATCGATGCCTCGTTGCAGATTAAATGTTATGCAAACCCTCCACTGAATTTAGGATACTTTTTTGAACATGCAGATAAAGAAAATTCATTTTTTCCGTTAGTGCAAAATAAACTACCTGTCTCATTTTTATGGGTGGCATTAGAAGTTAGGGGAAGTTGGGGAAACTCAAAGCCGGAAATTTGAGATCATTTAGAAGGCATTCAGTGTTTTCATGTCAAGGACGACTATATGACCAAAAATCTCCTTCTCACGCTCAGGAAAGCTAACAAATTCCAGGCATTTGGAAGGGTCCTACAAAGGAAGGATTTTTGGCGTCTACTTTCAGCATATTTCACATTTTTAGGCAAGCTTACAGCAGTTTTTCAACCACTGAAAATGGTCATATTCTCACACCATTTGCACTCTTTCTGTCACCATTTATACTGACAAGAGGTAGAATGTGACTACCTGTTTCTCTGGAAGGGGCGGGTATTCTGGTCTTTGAACACTAGAACTTGCTGCTAGGGATAAACGTTTAAGTACTGGAATGCTTCACAAAAGGCACGGCAAAAAAATAGTTTTGTACTCCAACATTTAAGATGCAAGTTGTCTAATAGGCATATGGACCACATCAAGGTTTTTTCTTTCCCCTGTAAAAACATCAGAAAGATCTTCTGAGCCCATTCATAATGAACTTGTTCCCTTATCCCCTTTGACTGCTGCATTAGGCTACAAAATGCAAGCTTTCTTTCCTTCAAACAAAAAAAACAATAAAGGTGCAGATCCTCAGCTGTATTAAGATCTAGTTGTGGTGACAATTGCAGGTTCCAGTGTAAATCATTATATACGGGCACATTTTGGTGCTTCTTCATACTACTTTCCTTGTCTTTACCTTGCCTAGAGAATACCCGTTCCTCCCAAGGAGTGACAATGAAGAGTGTAGAGCCAGGTGATAAAGGACAATTGTGTGCAAAGGACTTTTTTGTGGACTTCACTTTCCAGGGAGGTCTACTGCCCTGAAACGGGGTGACACTAAAGTGTTATACAATGCTTTTTTAGGTTTCCTCACTTTGTAAACAGCTAAAGGTAATAGTCCAGTATCTGTGCAAGGGAGTTATGTCAGTGTATGTTATCTGAGGCTGTGGTTCCACAACCACGGTATTGGATTTTGAACAATTAGCTAAAATATACAATGCTGAGTTTCTGCTGTATTTATGCTTCTACCACAGTTTTGCCTGACAGTAAGACGACAAAATACACAGATCCAACATAAAGCCAGTTAGCCCAACCGTTTGTTATGACCAAAGCCAAACTGAGAGTGTAACTTTGCAGCAATTTACTACCTAATACCATATTACCGTTGCATTTTTTATGCTACGCTTAATGCATTAAAACCAGATTTACCATCAACGTACTCGGATTGAAAGGTGTAAACTGACTTCAAGCTCAACAGTTCCTTCCACTCCTAAGGGTCACTCGCAAGAACAGTGAGGCCCAGCTGTATTGCATATTCCAAACAGTACAATGAGATGCAAATGGCAGCTGCACCCCTCTAAGAAGCAGTGTCAGAAGACAAGCTTCAGGCCTGAAGTCTAGTATCATTATTGTTCGTGAGGATGTTAGATGGTGTCTGCACCATTTTTTTTATATTACATTTCCACTGTTAACTTTGGTTAAAATTTCCCAGACCCAGTTCCCCCTTACAGTGCTCTAAAATATTTTTTACTTGATACAAATGGAGGTTGTTAGTTTTTACATTAGTACGGCAGCTGAAGCATCTCCCTGCTGCTGCCTTTCTGAAGTATGCTGTGTCTGTCTGCAACTGGCTTCGTATCTGAATAAGATGCAAATTCTTAAACATGGGGGAAGGATCTATTTTCCAAAGCTCCTACAGGCTTTTCAAGGTGAAACATCCTATCTACACTTGAAGTTATTACTATCAAATTTGGAGAGGATTCAATTTCCTTTAAGCGTTTCCAAAACACTTGTGACGTGATACCCATGTTCCAGGAAGAACTTTGTGTAAGATATGCTGAAAAATAAACAGAACCATCAAATTAGTTCTGTTCAGGTTTGTAAGTGCTACTCAATCCACATTGATATATAAATATTTGCTTTGTATGCATATGCTGTCAATGGAGGGAAGATGTCTCACTGTTCAGCCTCACTATCAGGTAAACTTTAACTGAACAGGTAAAGTATATACAACACCAAAACCCAAATACTTTCAGATATAAATTATAATGAACTGCAGACGGTGACCACCTCATTATCACCGCTTGCACTACAAGGTTAAGTTAAATTCCCCAAGCTAGGCTTCTACCTTGTATTAAATACTTCGTTACACCACACCAATTCCTCAGTTGGAAGCATCAGGCTTCTTGTGGGTGGCTCCTTAAATTGCCTTGAAATTATCTTCCACAAAAGCAACCCTCAGCATCTTCATCTCACTGATACTGTGGTAATGGCAAGGTAAACAGGAATGACAGTCACCATATTTAGTGATGGAGCAAATCAAAACAGGGGAAATTCTTTTCCTTAACAGCAATTGAAAGCTCTTTTTGGAACGTAAAGAGGAGTGGGTGCCAACACCAACAGTCCCGTTTCATGTCCATGATTGATGGGCAAATTAAAATATCCACATTTCAGTTCTTACCTCTGATGCTGCAATATATCAAAAGCATAGGATATATGGTCAGAGCTGTACATTAAACTGTTCCCATCATAAACTACAGCAAAATTTATAGCAGTGCGTGTTCCCAGCGAGCAATGTGTAAACACTGAAAGATTTAACTCACTTGTTTAAAGATCATGCAGTATTAAACTCAGTCCTACTTCCCCACCAGGAACACACTTGTGAAACTTCAATAAAATAACTACACGCCCTTCAAATTTTGCAATGCTACAGAAACTATTCAGGTTGGGTTTGTTTTGGTTTGGTTTGGTTTGGTTTTTTTTGACGTATAAGTCATCACAACGGCAACAGTCGCGCTAACAGAAAACGCTACGAGTTTCCCGGTTGGGTTTCTTAAGCCTGTCAACATCTTCCGTGAAGTTTAGCCCCTGACCGGCGACAGGTTCGGGCACCCTGTGAGGAAACCCGCGGCAGCCGCCTCAGCAAACCGAAGGGAGGCCGGCGGCCAGCTCTGCCAGCCGATCGCGGCAGGGCAGCCGGTGCCTGAGGCTGGCAGGTGTCACACCAGGTCACCGGGATCACAGCAGGTTACCGGGAGATCCCGAACCGCCCCTCAACTCACAGGCGCGACGCCGGGCCCGAACCGCCACCCCAGCGAGGCGCTCCCGCTCCTCGCCCGCCCGAGGAAAACAGCCTGCCGCTTCCTCATCGCCGGGAAGGGAGACCCTGGGAAGACCCTGGCGGTACCGTTACGAGGGGACGCGCTGTTGCGAGGGTCCCTTCACACCGGGCGGGGGAGGGGGGGGGGCGGCTGCCACCGCCTGAGGCAGCGCGCGCTCCCGCTCGCGAGCCCCGCCCCCCGCGCCTCTCCCGCCTGAGCCGAATTTAAACTGCGTTACTATCCCTCGCGCAAAGCACTAACGGTGCTGGGTCTCGCGCGCCTCTCCTCGCTCCCGCCCGGTAGCCAATAGTAGGGTCGCGTCGTTCCTTTCCCCGCCAATCGGGGAGCGGTTTATTGCCGGTTGGGCGAAGCGCTCGGTGTGTGCGTCCGCCCGCTGTGGAGCTGGGTCCCTGGCGCGGGGCAGGCGAGTCTTCTTCTACTCCTCCTCCTCCTCCTTCCTCTCCTCCTCCCCCCCGCCCCTTCTCCCCGCGCTTTGTTGGTGCCTCTCCCGGGAGGGCGGCGGCGGTGGCGGCCGGCGGCGATGCCCGAGTTCCTGGCCGATCCGTCGGTGCTGACCAAGGAGAAGCTGAAGAGCGAGCTGATCGCGAACAATGTGAGCCTGCCGGGCGGCGAGCAGCGCAAGGACGTGTACGTGCAGCTCTACCTGCAGCACCTCACCGCCCGCAACCCGCCCGCCGCCGTCGCCGCGCAGCCCGACTTCTCCAGCGACGAGGAGCGGGAGCCCACGCCTCTGGGCGCCAGGAACCGCGGCGCTGCCTCCGGGCGGGTGAGTACCGCCGCCCCTCTCCCGGCCGCCGCCCGCGCTCCCTCAGCTTCCCGACGGCCTCGGGCCCGCTTTCCCGCCCGAATGGTTCCGGCCGCCCCCGCCCGCTGCTCGGAGACCGGCGTGAGGCGCCGCGGCTTCTCGCGCGTCCCCTCCCGACCCGGCCGGGCTGAGCGCGCCATAGTGCCCGGCGGGGACGGTCCTTCCCGCCCGGGGCGGAGGGGCAGGGGCGTGCTGCCAGGCGGCCGCCCCGCGGCGGCGGGTGGACCGGGAACCGCCGGGTCGGTGGCTGGGGAGCCGCCGGCTTCGCCTCCGGGTCCCGTCCCGCGTGTGCGCCTCTCGGCGGTGGCGGGTCTGGAGCGGGTTGGCCGCGGGGCGCCCCGGGCGGGGGGGTCCCTGCAGCCGGGGAGGGGCAGCGCGATCGCGCGTGGAGCGTGGGACAGCCCTCCTCGGTAAACCGGGAAGCCGTTCCTCGGATTTGGCGGGCGGTCTCGTAAGTAAAATACTTGTCTGCTGGAGGGGTAAAGCGATGAAACTTTGCACGAGGCTGCAACTTACTTTGGAAAGACGACTCCTCTCAGCTGTCTCGGTTGTATTGAAGCTACGCTGCTCTGTGCGGATACCTCCAGATGAAGGGAAGAAGCTGTGAAGAAACAGCTTGTTTGTTTTATTAATTGAAGTGGGCTGTTTAGTGTAGAGAGGGTCTGCTTAATGTAGCTGTCTCTCTCCTACTTCTAAGCACATGTTTAATAGTGAAGTGCCTCTGCTATGTGTTCCCTTGGTCCACTGTTACACCCTTTCTTAAATATACTTTATTTTATCATGTAGTTTAAAAAAGGAGGACCAAATTTGGAATTTTTCCCTTCTTAATTTTTAATAAGTGGTCTGTAAGTTTGCATATATTGAGTAAGCAATCTTTTCATTCATAATTCTTAGCTGTCTGGTCTCGTGTAAAGGCTTGTATAATTGCCAGCTACTGGAGTTGTAATATGTGTGATACTACAAGTATTTAATTATACTATCTGAAAGACTATCATTTAAAGCTTACTTGTAGAGGGAGTGCAGAGAAACTGACTCCTTGAAAAGTCATTCATGCTTTAAAAACCCCTAACAAACAGTTCTCGAATTAAGAAACCGAAAGCTACAACTAAAAGAGGAGAAGATTTCTAACCAAATTATTTACCTCTTTTAAAAGGCTGTCTAATTCAAATACTTAATTAGCATTCACTGGAGAAATGTTACAGTGAACTAGACGTATCTGTGATTTATAGTGGTCTTGCCTATAACATTTGTGAAGTGCTTTTGAATAAAATAGGATGAGCTTGAATCTGATGTGTTTCACACTTGTAGGAGAAGGAAGGTCTCATTACTGCTTGAAGTTCCTAAGTCTTTTTTTTTTCTTATTTCCCAGTGCTTAAACAATTATGGGTGACCTTTTTTTTTAATGTTTACAGAATGGGTGGTACTCTTACACTTTTGTTAACAATGACTGGAAGGCTCTGTGCTACTTCTGCTAGTCTTGTGTGTTAATATCAGAGCATAACTTCTAAAACTTCAGCAAATGTTCTAGTGACAGTTGCTTGGATTTAGGTCTGTTGCGCTCTTCCTCCACCCCCAAAAAAAACCTAGGTTGATGTTTGCTTGTTTTCTGCTTAGTACAACTGAGGTAGTTCTGAAACTGCTTGTAGCTTGAGTATCTGTTGTCCCTGTTACTGCTTTCTGGCATAAGGGTGCTTCTGTGATCTGCTCTCCTTCCAAAAGAGTGACGTAGAGGTCTCTGGACTGACTTGCCCCCAAGACAGCTGGAAAGAAGAGGCAGAGTGAAGGAAGTCTGATATCCAGGAGAGTGGAATTCTGGTGTGGAAACTAGGTGAAATATCTTGATAAGGCTAAGAGAGGACAGGAGGGAAAGCACAAAAGCCTTGAAAACTAGAAATAAGGGGCAAAGGGAAGAAGTTGGGACTGCAAGGCATTACGGAAAGGAGGAACAAAATAAAGGAATCCTATATTTCATACAAGTCACTTTGTAGGTACTGGAAACAGAGGTGGATTCAGCATCCTCTGTCTTTCAGTCCTCTGTGTAACTTCATTGTTTTTAAAATTCCTTTAAAGTGTATGTTTAAAAGGACCAGAAAACAATTTGCACTGGGTGCATAAAAGTACTTTATAACATGTACTGATATAGTAACATGGCTCTTATCTGTTTTTAGGTGGAGATCTGAGTAACAGTGCTTTATTAGTTCCATTTTTATGTATGTTACTGGTCTTAGAAATTGTAGTATTGGTTTATGTACATTGGTGGGGGAATGTAAACCAGCTGTTCAAAACTTTTAGGCAATCAATTAAATACATTTCTAGAATACCAAAATGCTTTACTATATTTCAGATGTCTCTTCTGTGGGATTAAAAAGTTTGGACTGCTCTATTCTGTGTTTCTTGTATCAGTCTGAAAATTTGAATACTCCTTAACTTGAAAATTGCAAAAGTCTCTTCAATCCAGATGACTCAGTCAAGGCTAGCATTAACTTGTGGAAACATGTGAAAGAGCACTTACATAGATTTGCATTTGGGAGGGTTCTGTGCTAATGCGCTTTCTGCTGTTCTTTATTTTTTGGCATTTCTTTGAGTACAGCTTAATGTTATACAACCCTTAAAAAAACCAAACCAACAAAACCCCCAAACGAACCTAAAGCCCACCTAGAAAAACCCAGTCAAAAACCCAAACAAACTGATTGGGGAGTGAAGACTCGCTCCCATTCCTAGGATGGGTGAATTGAATGCTGCCTGCATAGAGGGAGAGGTAGAAAAGTGTAGTCGCAGTGCCTTCAGTGAGCAATCGTCTTGGTTGCTCCAGTACTCTGACAGATTTGGGGTCCGGGTCAGGCTATGCCTGGGAAGTAAGGGCGGACTGCTATCAAAGATGTGCAAAATGCATGGTTTAATACGGCTTTTAGCGTGAAAAATGGATTGCAATCAGTATTCCATACTGGCCTGAGTAAGGGCGGTCCCGACTTGTCAGTCTGTGGAGGGGTTTACTGCCGCTGAGCCTTCCCCCTCCCGTGCAGGGCCCGAGTGCCCGGAGCCGCAGCCCGCTCCGCCCGCAGCCCCGGGGAATTAGGGCGCTCTCCCCCGTCCGGCGGCGGCCGGGGCTCCGCGGGAGAGCGGGCACGGCCGGCCGCCAGGGGGCGCTGCTGCCGCGGCACCCTCCGAGTGTCGCGGGTTAAAGGGGGGGAGCTCCTTTTGAGGGGGAAGGAGTGGGTTCTCCTGGTCGGATCAATACCTTGGCTGATCTGTCGGCTGACTTACGGGTGCTGAAGAGGGGAGAGCAGTGTTTTCCTTAAAATGGACATGAGAAACAAGTTCAAAGGTGTATATATACCCCGAATATCCATGTTGCAGTCATTGAAAAGACAGAAAAGCTAAACCAGGTCTCTTGATACTGTTAATGTTTTGACATTGCTGTAGTCATTTGTAATTTTAAACTGTCTACACTGTCATTTTAGCGTTCCTTTTTCTAAGTTCTGGGCATTTGATAATAGATTCAGGAGCACATTTCTTACTGATAAAAGCTGTGCAGCAATGGGGAAAACCCTGAAAATATTAATTCTACTACAAATTCTGTCTTTTAAATCCATCAGTCTTCCAGCACTGCTCTAACAACAACCGGTACTTCTCTTGAACAAATAAAAATGTTAATATGCTAGTGATGTAAAGTTGATGTGAAACAAGTGGTACGCATCCCTAGTGATGCTGCTGCCATTTCATCTGAGTTTATTTTGACCTGTTTGTTTATTCTGATATAGTAGTGAACATGCAGATGATTAAAGTGCACGTATGAGCGGATCGAAACTTACAGAGGTTTTGTTCTGACTGCATTGTTTTCAGACCCTGAAACTATCACTTCAGAACAGCAAACTTTTTAGGCAGTTAGCATTTTTGTTTGGTACCTAAAGTTAAAAATTAAGCTACTTTACTGTAGTAAGATCTGACTTCCCATCAGTGAAACTCAGACAACATTTCTGTGCTTTGCAATGTCATACACCAAAACCCCCTCCTGTTGCATAAAGTTCAGTCTGCTCTGTAGGAGATGGCTTCAAATGCTGTCAAATACATAAAATTCACTTAATTAATGTAAGATTAAATGTTAGCTCAAACTTTTTTTTTTTAAAAGAGCTTTCCTGTGAAATATTTGAAAGTATTCTAAATATGGCCACTTCTCTATATGTAATACTTCTCTTATTTGAGGCAGGAGGGGAATGGGTTCACTTTGACTGTATAATCTTACCAGGAGAGGAAAAGCTTTTATAATTGTGCTTATTTTGGCTACAGTCTGATGATAGTGTCTAGAGGAGCCAGCTTCTCCAGCTCTACTAATGTTTTTGCACAACTTTTTTTTTTCCCTAAATCTAATTAGCATAGTGGTGTGTGAGGACAGTGGCTGGTATGAGAGACAACTTTTTGCTGTAGGGGGAACCATCTGCATTTGAATGCTGCTGGTCCTGATTAGATATGGGCTGAATATCAGGACAGATAGCTCAAAGGAAAAATAACTATGAAATGGCATTTTTGTGTCTTCAGGACCATTGTTTTAAAGTGCATTCCAAAAATACCATCTTGACCCTGTTGCCTAACTGGAGCTGTTCAGAGCTCACAATATGTAGGTTTTTGACTTATTACAACTTAAATTATTGGTGTGTTTCATGTCCTGGACAAATCTCTTCTTAAACACTGAGTGATATTTTTGACCCTATCAAGTAAAGATGTTTTTTGGTTTTAATCAAGTTGCCAAGTAAATTAAGAGCTACCTTTAACTCTTTATCATCAGAATGGTGTGGTAGTGATAATGTATGTAGCTAAGGTAACTACAGTTTCAACCCCTTTCCTATTGAAAAAGAGAAGATAATAGTGAAGCTGGTAGTTTATGAAGGTTAGGAGTGTGGAAGGTGAAACTGCACACCTGAATAGGTGAGAGAATGTAAAGTATATATGCTACCCATTGAAGGAAGAGAATCTATTCAGTGTTTCCTGTGTGGCTGTGTCTCTTAATTATGATGTGCTGTACAAATGTGACCCAGAATACAGATTAACACCTTTATGGCCTTTTTAAGTGGCATTCATCTGCTGTCTGAGTGACAGCTGTGTGCAGTGGGGGGGAGGTGACTGAGTAATTCTGCTGCAGTGAGAAGTCCTGCTATGCTGTTCTTGCTGTAGTTTTAGACTCATGAACTAGGGAGATCTGCTTGTTACAGTTGTGGTGTAGTACCTGCAGTTATATTCAACTAAAATAATCCTATTGAAGTAATTTTTGTCTGGCAATGCATATCAGTTGTTCAGCAGGGGCACACACACAAGCCAGGTCTCCAGGTTGGTGTTCAGTTGATTGAGCCATGAGACCATCTGTTGGTTTGGTTTCTTGATTTTTGTTGTGAATTTTCACTCTTCCACTTAGGTTCTCTGGAAACAAGTCTTCATTATGCAGCATTCATCTGTTTTCAGAGAGGATCCATTCCCTTGAATGAGTAACATGGAATTTAGTGTCTGGGGGGGAAGAGAGAGTGGAAAAGTTAAGTAGTCCCTAGTCTTATAATTTAGGTCTGTTACTATACTATAGGCTTGGAAATTCTAAGTCTAGC
Source organism: Calidris pugnax (assembly GCF_001431845.1). NCBI lineage: Eukaryota > Metazoa > Chordata > Aves > Charadriiformes > Scolopacidae > Calidris > Calidris pugnax. The sequence goes on along the minus strand of NW_015094506.1, from coordinate 8,761,343 downwards.
ACTTACTAAGGTCAAAAAATAGAGAATTCTTAAAGTTGAGCATATCGGTATCTTTGAATTACTGCTGCATAATTTCCTTTCCATTGTTTGACTGTCCTGTAGCTGTTGGTAAATACTTTCTCAAGGTGTTGAAGGTTAAAATGTTCAGTAGAACTTGATTAAAAAAAATAAATTCATACTGCAGGAAATGTTTGTGTGTGATAGAATAAGAAGTGCAAGGGGAATAGAGACCTCTGTATTTCACAGTATAAGGCTATGACTGAGACTTGGCATGTACAGTCTCTTGTCTTCACTTGCCTAAAGAGAAACACCACTATTTGTTACCAGAGAGAACGCTGTACAAACTGGAGAATTAAAGAACATTCGGTTAGCGTGATTTGGGCTTTCTTAGCCTGTCTTAACCTCATTCAGAGAAATAGTAAAGAAGCCCTGAGCCTTTCTGCTTCTAATGATAAAGCTGCACCTGTTTGGGATTAAAGTCCTTCAGTATCCTACTGTAGGTGCCATTTAACTTGAGATTTGAAAATGCTTCTTTTGGTGATGTCCAGTAGTTGTCTGCTATATGATTTAGTGGCTTCATCAAGATGTTACTTAAGCTTGTGTTTGGTGGAGGAGTGCTAGAACCAGTAAAGGTAGCTGTAAATTTTGTCTGAAACTGGTCAGTGGCTGTTGCATTTCTATTCAGCAGGAATGGCAAAGATGAGGTAAAGGATAACTTTCAGATCTGAATTCTTATCACTTGTATTTTCTGCCTCCTCTCGTTAGTGAAAGAAGGCAAAAGCTTTTTGCTGTGGAGAGATGGCACTCTGAGAAGATGAACTTCTCTTATGCTCTTGTTTTCCTGTGGCTGTAGAATGAGACTGCTGAGTGGGAGCCTCATGCTTGTAACTCATTCAGTATTTGTTTGAAGGGTTGGGTCCTAGTTAATCTGAAACTGAGCCTGACAGATAGGGCTACCAAATTACTGTGTCTTTGGTGTGAACAAATCTCCCAAATGAAATATGCAGATCCTCTTCTCTTTTCTAGAAAACATCAGTGAGTAGAAGTATTTTTTAATGCTGCTAGCTCTCGATGGAATTAAATCTTCAGATAAGGATTTATTGGTCTGGGTATAGGGTTGCAAGAATACTTACGTGCAAAGTGGTGAGCTGCACCACTTTACTTTGGTAAATCCTGGTGTTCACCACAATTATAATTTAAGCACTTCATCTCTTCACCACAGCAAGACAGCTTTAATTTTACTAATGGTCACCAGGTCAGGAAAATGTGGGTGTGAGTTTTTTTGTTTAGTTTTAATTTGCAATGATAAATTTTAAAGCTAGCTCTTTTGATCTGTCTCACATGGTAGGCCCATGAATAAGTAGTGATGATGCACTGAAAATATAGTGGTGCTTTATAGTGTAATAGTAGTAATAATTAAAGCTACTGTTGTTGCTGAGGTTAGTGCTGTTACACCACAGCCAAGGTATGAGAGAAATTCTTCTATCCTGCCTTGTGCTTCTAGGGGCTGATTTTTATGGTCCAGTGAGTGGTTAAATGGCAGCTTTGTACTTGTACAGGTGAAGTCATTTGCTTCTGCTTTAAGGACGATAGGTGTTGGAAAAAATAAATGTTGAAGACTTTACAGAACACAAGGTAATCAATGCATCTGGCCATATTATTGAACAACATAGTTTACCTGCAACTCTTCATCTCCCTGCCTGCTCTTTTTCTCTGCTGAAACTGACTATTCTGATGATCTCAATGTGTGGTAATACTGCAGTAAAAAGTGAAATGGTACTCGGAAAAAGAAAAAAAAAAACCAAAGATACTATGAGATATGTGTTACAGGACTGTATTGGAATAGGCTGCCCAGGGAGGTGGTTGAGTCACCATCCCTGGATGTGTTTAAGAGTCGTTTAGATGTGGTGTTGGAGGGTATGGTGTAGGGGAGAACTTTGTAGAGTAGGGTTGATGGTTGGACTTGATGATCCCAAGGGTCTTTTCCAACCTAAATGATTCTATGAGTAATACATAGAATCATTAGATTTCTGGTAGGAAAGATTTCTGTAAAATGTCTAGTAGAATACTGCATAGTTCTTCTGGTGTATATTGTAATAGTCTCTGCTGTGGCTTCAGGATGATCCAAAGCCAGAGATATGTTAAATTAGGTTTCTGTGAAGTGCCATTGGAATGTTGATTTCCTGTACTATGGTGGTAGTTTTTTTCTGAAATATGGAAGTAACATCTTAGTTTGCTTGATGATGTGTGCAAACACCAGAGCTGTCAATAGTCTAAACAGATCCCAACAAGGAAAGGCAGCATGTGTTTTGGGACTTCTTTCCACTGTTTGGACAGTTTAGTAGTGCAGAAAAAAAAAAGCACTGAAGAAGAAACTTTTGTTAATGTGATACTTAACTTCAAATAGTGTTAAGTACCAGAAAACTCAGATAAGTCTTCCAGGCAACCAAGCTGAGAAAAAAATGTCAAGTGTAGAAGTTGTATATGCTTATATCCTACAACTTTGAAGTACGAATATGACTGATTTCAAAGCAGTATCAAGGTCTTTCTGCTTGCTCTCAAGATCCTAAGTGTATCTTTTTCTGTCTTACCTCCTCGCTGTCTTTTAGATCTTGGGAAGCCTTTGTTACTACAATAGACATTTCAAGCTCCAAGTTGAACAAATGTTGTGATCACTCTGTTTGCATATAGTGGAAACTGCTAATTTAGAAGTAGCATCTTGGCAGATTATTTTGATAACCATCTGTATGTGGTGGTAGTGTATTGCCAACTGTTCAAGTAGTGTTGCCAGAGTTGGGTTTAGGATTTGTTAGAGCTACAGTAGCAGCGTCCTGAGCAAACAGGCAGGATTTTGAAAATGTAAGGAAGTTCCTGGTTTTGCCTTGCCTGCACTCACTTTGTAACATCATGTAATTTTACAGAGAGCACCAGGCTAAGTGGGAATGGGGATTTTGGGAACTTGGTTCAGAGGGCATAAGTACAGAAGTCCTTGTTCCGTATCATTAGAGGAAGAAGTATTGACCTACTGGGTAGAAGAATAATGTGAAGAATTGCCAATGGAACATTGTATTTGTAGCTTAGAGTGTTGATGGTGAAATGGCTAGAAGCTTACCTTTCCAGTCATAGGAAAGAAATCCTCCTGTTGTATACTTGAACTTGAAATTAAAGGATCAGAATAATGAGCAAGACCTTTTTTTTTTTTAACTATACAGGAGGCTTGTGATGGGTATTACCTTGTAGAAGTAGGAAACTTGTGCCTGTTTGTTTAGTTTAGTAGGTGTAAATGTTCAAAGTGTTCCACATAGGCTTTACTGTGGGAGGGATGGATGGGGAGAATGTAATTACTTTTCTGGTTTTATATGTTTAGAACTGTCATATTTTCCTGTTCCCTTAGAGGAAAGACACGTTCTGTATTAACGGGAAATGCTCTGACTCTTGTTTCTCCCTTGCACACTCACAGAAAGCCACAAAGAAAACTGACAAACCCAGACCAGAGGAGAAGGATGACCTAGATGTAACAGAGATGAGTAATGAAGATCTCCAAGAGCAGCTTCTGAAGTATGGAGTAAATCCTGGCCCAATTGTAGGTAAGTCAACTGAACTAGCAAATATTCACCCATTCAACATATTTCTCACTAAACCCCAGTTCTGAGTGCTCTAAGCTTCTCTGATACAGTTGCTTATTAAGTTTAATACCAATACTGTTGCAATCCTATCTCCCATTTAAGATGTTTTAATTGAACCATTTACGTTGAGAAGATCTGAAGCACTGCAGTGTAGGCAAGTCCTCTATTTGTTCCTCCTATGTTCTAGGCCAGCTGGAGGTGTTCCAACTTCTGTTCTCAAGCTGTGTAACTATTACTTAATGTTCAGGGCTGGAGTAATGAGGTCTTCTGATACAGAGGTTGAGGTCTGGGGCCTGCTTAAATAGAAAATACATCTTGCATAATAAGCTGATAGTGAGAGCAGAATGAGAACATGGAACTTCCCCTTCCCTAGAGCATTTTCTACTCACTGCATTGTGCAGCGATGTTTTCCTTTGCTGTTTCGTGCTTGTTTCTTTTTTTTAACAGTGAGGGGTGTTGATTTTACAACTCTTCAAAAAAAAAAAGTAAAAAATGGTTGTCTGTTCTGTGGAATGTTCTTGAAATCCTAGGGGGGTGGAAGTGTCAGTGATGGAGCCTGGAGTCCTGTTTGCATTCAAAGTCTTATGTGTAATAATTTCTGTTAGCTGTTTCTGTATGCCTTCCCATTCAACCCATTCCTCTTGGGTAGCACTCAAGTCTTCTGAAAAACTCAAGTTCACTGGAAGGACGTTAAGATTTAGCCTAAGTAAAAGCCTTATTTTTTACAGGGTATGTAATCTGTTTCTTTTGAGAGTCTGCTACTTCCTTTTAAGGATGGTGTCCTCTTACCTGAAATCTTCTAAGGTTAGATTTTTCTGCAGCTAACAGCTTAGGCACTGGTCACTTCTACAGATTTTTGCCAACACAGTCTTGACATAGATGTGCTAGACTTTATACCTTTTAGTTTTAAACAGCTATCCTCTTAAATCAAGCTAGCCAACCTGATGGCTAGAGGCAGCAAACAGGAAATTCTGTTGTTGGTGCTTATTTGTACCACCTCTGGTGTTTATTGGACTGCATTTGCCAAGAGGGCAAAGGTTAAACTAAAGGGGAAGGAGCGTTAATTCCAGGGTAAAGGGATTAAGAGGGTAATAGTGGAATCTGCATGGAAACTGTTGCCCTTGTAATATCAATTTCAATAATTTATTTGTGAGGGTGTAACAACTTGTGTATTGCAGCATGTGACACAAGACATCTGAGAAGCGGGTAAGTTCCCTTTCCATAGGTAAATGCTTGTAACTGTCAGCATACTAAGAGGTCCACGCTAATCTTAAAACTAAAGGTAGAGTTATAAACCTAGAGGGATATGCTTTGGGCCACAGAGATGAATTAAAAAATAAACATATGTTCAGAGATTCCCAAGGAGTATATATCAGCTGAGTTCTAGCAATCAAGTCAGGAAAGATGAAAACTGTATCCTTAGCATGTATCCTTACTTGTTATAGCTACTACTAGGAAACTTTATGAGAAAAAACTGTTGAAACTGATGGAGCAAGGTCCAGAACTGAAGGCACCGGTGCCTCTCCCAGTGATTTCTTCAACTGCTGAGAACACCAGACAGAATGGCAATAATGATTCTGACCAGTACAGTGACAATGAAGAAGGTAAGATTTAAGTGGAACTTGCATGTGAACTCTTCTAATTACACATCAGCATCTTCTACTTGCAGTAGAAGAAATACCTAAAGCGGGTATGATCTTGCTGTTAGGTGAGGCTTTACTCTACTATTGTAGACCATGTGAGTCATGTACTTGCTCATGCAGTATTAGCAGAGTGATCCAGGTGCCTGTTCTGGGAAAAGAAACTTTTTACTACTAAACCTTTTTGTCCATTTTCCCCAGATTGAAGCCTGTAAATCTGTTAGGAAGAGCTGTGTATGAAATGTTCAGTTGTTCTTTGCACTTCACCTTTAAGTGCAAGTGTAATTTTGCTTTATGGTGCTTACAGTCGTTATTTTCTTATGGGATAGTGTATGAATGTTTGTTAAACTTCTGCACACTTGAAATGTTGCTTAATGTCTCTCATGTATGACTCAATCCCTTTTATGCTCTGTTCCTTATGAACTTAGTTTGGGGTGGGTTGATTGGTTGGTCTGGGGTGTGTTTTTTGCTGTTTTAATAGCAGCTTTATATCAAAAAGCATAGCAGTGGGGGAAGTTTAACCTAAACCATGATACATCGTAAAAAAAAAAGTAAAAACAGCGTAGGCATTAAAGAGTGTCTTGAATGGAACGTTAGAAGGTGTTTATTTTCTAAGGTTTGTTTTGGGGTGGGTTTTTGTTTGTTTTTACAGGAACTTCCATGGATATAGTACAGAAAGGGTTGAAATAAAACTAGGAACTTGATGGATCTGCCTTGCATATTTGGACTTATTTTTGAACTTTAATCTTTTGCACTTTCAGGGAGAGAAGGGATGTTAGTGATTTATTTATTTATTTTTAGGACAGCCAAGAGCTCAGTCACAACTAACAACTATGTCCTTATGTATGCTTTGTCAAATTACCAAACTGTTCAAACACTCAAGGTGGGGGGGGGAACACCAACCAACCAACCACTCTCCCTGACACAAAAGAAAAATAAATTCCATAAATACACTCTATGTTGGTGTAATGCTACTAGAATTTTAGAATCTTGCTGGTAAGATAAGCACTACCCACTCGCCCTTCTTTTGCTGCAAAAGGGAGTTTTGTATAAAAGGACCTATTTTAAAGCAAATAAAACTAACAGCCTAAGCAATGTTGAAAAGCTTCATTACCCTTACCATAATGAATAGTATAATGGTGCTTGGAATAAAGTAATTGCAACTTGATACCAGTTTCTAAATGGAACTGCCGGACTGGTCAAAGCTTACATGAAATGTAGGATTTTTAGGACAAAACAGAAATCAGTGTTTTGAAACAATTTTTTAAATTATTCTTTAACAGTCTTTATTCTTCTACATTTAATGAAGAAATTTACCTGTATCTTGCAACTTTTTAAGGAAGTGGTAGCTCAGTTATGTTGCCTTTTAAAATTATTAAAATACGATTGGTTTAAACTAGTACAACAACCAATAGTATTATAGAAACCTGTTATATTAAAACTGGTTACAGATCCGAAGACTGAGCTGAGGCTTGAGAAGAGAGAACCATTGAAAGCCAGGATGAAGACTCCAGTAGCACTCAAACAAAGAAGAGTTGTTGAACACAACCAGGTATGTTAGTGGCATCTGGAATGGCCACTAACCGCAGGTGATGTGCTTACTAAACACCATACTACTTTTAACATAATCACATTTGACTAAGTGGGCTATGCTGGTTTTGAAAAGTTATTTCAGAAGCCTGTTCTAATTCTGCATGAAAATCTTGTGAATGAACTATAGCTGCTGTTTTTAGCCTGTCTGATAACGTTCAAAATTGGGATCTGCTAAAAGCTGTTTGTCTGACTTGTCAGCTGCTTTAGCACCTTGTAGAGAAAAATAATAGGCAACCTTAACATATTTAGTTTTGGAAACCTGACAGGTTTTAAAGTCAGATGGGTTGATGTCATCCTGTTGGATGTTTGTAATAACATGATTCAATAAAAGGAGCTGTTGGGTTTTTTCTTTTTAAAAAAAGCCTTGGAAAAAGTTTGGGGTTTGTTTTGGTTTTTTGTTTGCTTTTTAAGAAATGTTTTTAAATACATAGACAGAAGTAAAATGCATGTATACCTGCTTTGATATAGATATTTAAAATGCATACACATACATCTTTTTAATGAATGTGATTTAGACATAATACATCATGTACTTCTGTATATGCCTATATATAGAGAGAGGTGTGTATATTTGTGTACACACATACAGTAGCTATCTATATAAAATTTTTTCCTCAACTATGCTTGTAGCAGCAGTAGATATTAATTTGCTGGAAGGCTTCTCCCAAGAAGAAAAATAATAAGTAACAAGTTTAAATCTTGCTGTATGTACCACTTGTCCTTTACTTATAAATAATATTAGTTCTGTTGTCTTGGTGGAAGAGGTATTTTACAGAAGCACCTCAGGTTTTCAAACTGCTGACCAAATACTGGATTCGATAATTGGTAGCTGATCTGTCCTTGTGATGTGACAGTGTCATTAAATACTTTGTTCTATATCTTAGATTACTTAGGATCTTTACAGTGTTATTCATCTAACCAGTCAGTACTGGAGTTGTGCTCCAGTAAAGGACTTGTATAGGAAACATTCACTGACTCAAAATCTGATCTGTTAAAAGCTTAATGCATTTTAGCAGGTCAGTGACTTGTCTCACTGCTGTATACTATGGGAAATGCCAGATACTTCCTATTTAGGTAGGGTGTATGTATGCATAAACATGCTTTTGCTATGGATGTCTCTTAAAGCAGGTAACATGCTGCTATGTGAGCTTGTGTAATACAACACAGTTATGGATCTCCATAACTAGTTTTACTTATTTTTAATTGGATTTTTAGGGTACTAAAAGGGTACCCTAAGTACTAGGGTACCAGACTGAGCAGATTTCACTTCTACAAATCAGAACATACGCATAGTTCAACACACAAAATATTTCTTCATTTATTCAGGCATCTTTACTCATGATGGTCTTTCTAATGGGATTCTGAATCTTAAGGTTCTTGTACTTTAAGGATTACTTTTTCCTAAATTGCAATTCACCCATAAATCCTTGCTAACCTCAGTGTAATAGAGGTATATAATTCAGCTGTCAACACAGAAAGCTTCTTAATCTTTGGGAACCCACTTACAGAATAAAAGGGAAGAGATACGGTGATGTATTTCTGTGGCATTTTCAAGTGATGAGTGCTTACTCAGTTTTTTTAATCCAATTTCAGTGTAATAGCACTAAGTTATTACTGTGTTTTGTCTTGCAATCTTTTATGTGTGCAGTATAGATGCAATATTTTTGTGACTTGCATATTTTAATTAATTGGTTAATCAAAGGAATACCACTTGATGAATCAAAAAATTATGCCAAATTCTTCAGGTACTCTAACTCTCTAGCTTTTTAAAGATCTTACCTTTCAACTCCAGACTGTGTTTAAAAAAAACAAACAAAAAACAACTGAAACAACAACCAACCTAAAAAAGAAACACTAAAAAACTTTGAAGCTGCTTGAAGCCAAGAACAGCTCAATGTTTTTGGCTAACAAATGTGTGTAGTCATATATTTGGGGACAATAAAAGTGGAAGGAGATGTTATCTTTTTTTTTCCTTTCCCTTGTGAAAATGGATCTTAAGTTTGCAGGTAATGTGTCACGTGACCATACTCATTCTGCAGAATTATATGCAACTGCCGTGTGCTGTGTGGCATTGGCTCAAAGATTATAAGGCTCTTAAGAGTGGCGGGGCTGAATTAGTTGGTAGTGTGGTGTGAGCAGGCTTGCTAATCACTTCTAGGTTCTGTCTAGGCATATGCAGCTGAAAGGATTGACTGTCATTTGGCACAGATGGATGTTGCTGTTCTCTTAAAAGTGCAAAAAAAGGTCTTTAAGCAGGGTGGTGCAAAAGAAACTGGGTGGGGAGGTTAAACAGGCTTATGGGTCTTATCAGTCAGTTGGCAGTGGAGGGCTAGATGAATTTGAGCTCAGATGCTTGCGCTTAATTACCTCCTGGTAGTGAACTGGAAAAGCTGGAAGAAAACCCTAATTTGAATGGCCATTTCCAATCAGGTATTTGAATATAGACTTAGGAGTTCAAAACAGAGCCTGAGGCCTCATAGTAGATGCCACTGGACAGAGGCAGGCTGAGCAACTTAAATGTTAAGGAATCCTAGCAATGCAGAACTACTCTCTCCTTGAGATTCTGTGGAGTGACATTCTGCATGTGTTCTGTTCCCCTAGTCCTCCCTGCATTTTTTTTTTTTACTATCTGTATAGCTGGGCTTCTTAAAAATAAAACATGCAGCATTGCAGCTGATGGCACAGAAATTTCATGTGGCATACACCCAATAAAAACTTGGTAAGTGGTAGCTGAGGTAAACTAATAATCTGTAGCTTCACTGCTCATGAGTAATGATGGCTAAAAGCACATACTGAATAATATGTGTGTACCCCACCACTATAACTTTCTCTGGTTATATACAGAGCGTTGGTGTACCTAAACATGAGTATTACAGCCTAGTAGGGCTTATTTAGTTCAGATATTTGCGGGACAGGCAAGCAGACAAGGCCTGCTCAATTGACAGTGAGAAATAACTATAACTTTAGACAACAGTATTATTCTTTTTTTAAATTTTGTTTGTTGAATATGCTCTGCTGAAGTCTGGATGGGTCTTACGCAGTAGATTTGGGTTTTTTCCTAAACTTCTCATGCAGGAAAAAACTTGAAACTTGGTACTTAAAACACATGACTGACAAGCATCTGAAGAACTAAAGAGAAAGGCCGTTATTTATTGCAGTACTTCTAACTTTTCATTAGAAGAAAACTAGTTCCTAGTCCAACAGCCTGGGCCAGGGCAGCTCTCCACTAGTGGGATGAGGGAATTGCCTTACTGCTTTCCTGAATGGAATGTGTTTGAGTGGAACCACTCTGAAATTAGTGTTCTTTAAGGTTCTAAAGAATGCCTATCGAATAGAAAGTATGTGGGAATGAGGTGGGGAGCCATGATTGAATGTGGCAGGTTAAGCGTTTTCTTAACAGGGAAGGGAAGCCAGTGTCTGGTGAATAAATAAAGAGAGGCTGGGAGATCTTTCATCACAAGTCCGTTTAAATTGAAAAGAATATTGGACCTAGGCTGGGATCTACAATTCTATATGAAACATCTGAATTAGTTTGGACTTGAGCTCTGTGCACAAGCATATATCATTTTGCTTTCAAAGTAGTTTAGTGACTTTGGAGTCACTTGTGCTCCCTCTGCTGGACTTGTAGCAGCTGTAATACAGAGCTTATGTTAAGAACCATAAAGCTCAGCTGCTTTCCAGTTCCACTGGAGTAACTTTGAAGATACAAGTGGGCAACGGATATGGACATTGATAGACTTTTTTTTTCCCCTCTTGATAAATAAATACTTTCTGCCTTAACTCTCTTAACATATTGTTTGGGGACTAATATTGTTCTAGTGAAGTTATTTCTGCTGTTAGACCTGTAATTGACAGTTGCATCAGTCTGTGTAGCATGCATCATCACTGAGTATAACTTCCAAAAATTTGGTAAAAAAAAATCAATGCATGAGTTGTTACTGTGCAAAGATTTCAGTATTAACAAAGTAATTATTTTCATTTTTAAACTTAACAAAATAGAAAGGAAAATTGTGTACATAATCTAGAAGAAGCAGGCCCTCATGTCCCTTTCTCTCCAGGGCTATGTTTGGAATTAGTTTTGAGGAGGATTTTTTCTTTGAGCGTAAAATTTGCAATAAGTCATAGGGAATGATCTGTGTTTGTTAATGGCTATAAAGCTTCGTGTTGTTACTTAGATTTGTTAAGATGTGTCAGGCTTGATCATTTAAACCCACTGTTATGTGAAAATTTTGTGAGTTTCATATCTCTATTTGGAAGCTTTTAAGATGATAAAATATCTCCCCTTGCCCCCTGTGGCTGGAGATCAGTTCCTGTTGAAATGTAGGGGACTGTGCCTAAACCATTCCCATCTCTGCTTGAGAGAGTAGATCTCTAGCTGGGTAGAGAGCAAGGTAATGCTTTCTGATTATGTGCATAGATTAATATTTTTTGTGTGTGTGTAGGCAGGTAATGTAATGGGCCTGAAAGCCGCTGTCCATAGCTTGATATAACTACTTGTAGTGTTATGTCAGTGAGCAGGATATCAGTTTTTACTGTTGAGCATTATCTAGTTAGTTATGTGTTTGAAAAATAATGTGCTTTAATGTAAGTATTGTGGTCAACACTCCTTAATCTAGCTATTCATTAATGACTGTATTAGGATCCAAAATTTTTTTGGATTGTAGACACAGTTTCTGGAGTATGCATGCTATTCTGGCTTTTGGTTGTGGGTATTCAATGTTGAGAGCTGGCTTTCATGTATTTGATCATGTGTTTGATGCTTGAATAGACCTATTCTCAAGATGGAGTTACTGAGACTGTCTGGACAAGTGGATCTTCAAAAAGTGGACCTCTGCAGGCATTTTCTAGGGAGTCTACAAGAGTGTCAAGAAGAACACCAAGGAGAAGGGTGATGAGAGGCTTACTATAATAGACAAGCTTTTTTTCTCACTCTTAGGGTCCCAGTGGCTATTTTATTCAATTGTTTTCTTTTGTTTGTTTTAAACAAACAGGTGGAAGCTACAGCACAGTTGCCTGTAGATGGTGGTGTAATAACAGAGAGTACTCCCATAGCTGAAACTATATTGACTGCAAGCAACGAGACCCTAGTAAATATGCTTAGTAAATATATTTAATAAATCATGCAAGTAGTGTTCTTCTGTAATATATCTTTATTCACAGAATCACTCTGTTTTGAGCAGGTAGTCATACTTCCTTAAAACAGTCTTCTTTTCAGTAGTCTTTGAAACCACGTATTCGGTATCTGTATTAGTATCTAATGCTGTTCACTTTGAAATGGGACTAGGTGAACACCTAGGTCTCATCTAATGTATTTTTTGTGGGTGGGTTGAGAAGAACACTTTAAAAACTCAGATCTTTTCTTAATTTAAGTGCAGAATATCTGCTTCTAAGTTTGGCTTTTCTTGCAAACTAAATAGCCTTTGTGTTTCTAAATGGCTTAAAAGAAACTACCTGGAATGATAAGCAATGTGTTTCCTGTGCTTATTTCAGAGTATGTGTTACATAACCTTCTTGAGTTAACTCCTAACACACATATATGCAATGCACGTAAAGGTTTCCTTGTTTGGTTCTGCCCCCTTCTCCCTTTTATTTTTGTGTTTTGGCTGATTCTGAGTTTGAACAATTTTGAATCTCGGCAGGTTGTCAATAGGGTGCCTGGAAATTTCAAGCATGCAGCTCCTACACTGTCAATCAGTGAACTCTCAGACATGCCCAGAAGAACACCAAAGAAACCATTGATGACAGCTGAAGTAAATAAATTAAAACTTAGATTGCTATTGCTTTCTTTCTCTGAACAAGATTCTTGTGTGCATGTGCTTACTTATTAGTACAGAAGGGGTGGAGAACATCACTGCCCAGGTGGCACTAGTCAAAACAGTCTTAGTATAAAAAAGAGAATATAAACTCATTTTTATGTTCCCCTTTCAGATTTGTGTGTGTGTGGAGCTACTGCTTTGCCTTAGGATTTAAAAAAAAAAAGTTTTGGTTTGTTATGTCTCCTTGTGCTGCTATTTTTCTGTAACAAATGTAGATATTTTTTTTCTTTTGAATTCTTTGAATAACTCAAAGACAGAGCAAAATTGGGTTATCTACCCTTTATCTTGTGAATCAGCCTATCCTGAAAAACCACAATGTGCCTTAACTTTGGGAATCAAAGTGTAGGATTACTTTTAGACCAAAAGCCTGAATTTAAAAAGTATCTGTAGATTCCTGTCTGTTACAAAGGAGGAAAATAATTCTTTTACTCTCAACTTATTCAAGCTGTCTAAATTATATACCTCTTGGAGAACTGTCTAAAGCACTTGGAAGTGTATGTAATGTATTAATGTAGTACTGTATTAATATAGTACTGTGATATTGTAGAAATTTACATTACAGGATAATGCTTGGCTGAATTTAAAGGGAATTCATTGTTTTGTGTAGTTAGTGTAGATAAAACTTGTATTAACACTAGTGTAGCCTACTGTACCGATGGGTCTGAGATTTATTAAATGGGCTGCTTTTTTTTGTTTATGATGTGACTCCAGTGTAGACTTAGTTGTCAAATAGAAGGTTAAAGGAAAACTTGACGTTCTATTTCAGACTACCTAAGCTTTTTTAAGTTAGTATTCTACTGTACTGTGGCATTGTTTATTACAGCAAGAAGAGACAGATTGCCCACATAAGTGCTTTTTTAATCATGTTGGCCACAACCAATCCTGTGATCTGCTCAACACAGCCATGATAGAGGTGATGGTTTAAGTTTTTTGTGATCATCTACATCATTGGCTGGCAGGTGTGTTGTATTTATACAATGTATTCTTTATCTTAAAGGAAACTGAGGAGCACACTGAATGTTTTAAGACACCGAAAGTGACCAGACAGCTACCACTAACAAAGGTTCAACTAACATCTAAAACCCAAGAAGTAAACTTCTTGAATGTCACTGGGTGACTCATTCATTCTTACTAATTGCACATGGTTATGGTCACTGAGATAGCTATGCAGGAGCTTTTCAGTTTGTGGTCTGGTAGGCCTATAACTGTTTTTGATTTCCTAGGTGCTGGAAAGAACTCACACAGAAGAACGAAGAGTAGAAAGGGATATTCTTAAGGAAATGTTCCCTCATGAAGTGTCAACGCCTACAGGAATTAGGTATTTCTAAGTTTTATTTCTAAATTTCTTTCTCAGTTCTTCTAAATGTGTTTAAGCTGAGAAATATCTTTTGATTATATTGGTAGATTCTGACAAACAGTTTTTGCACTCTGGCTCAATGACAGTTGAGATGACCACCTAGTTTTTCTGTTCTGTATATGTAATTTTGTTAGCCAAAACAGTCTCTACTTAAATTGGGGGTGGGAGGAGAGTACTATAGTAGGAATTACTGGAACTTCTAGATGAGGAGGGGTTCTCTGTGGTAATGGCTCCCAATATTTATGGTTTTGGCTAGATGCAACTGCTTTAGCCTGCTGTTAAATTAAGGATAGATCTCCCAGCATAGATTTGAGCTTTCTTTTTGAAAGCCAAAAAGAATTTTCAAATACCTTATTTTTTTCCTTTGAGTAGCAGTCCTGTTGTAGTCAAAGATGATTCAGCATGAATAAGGATGGCATCTAGGAAGGGCTATTAAATTTTTTTTCAACTCTAAACAAAATTTAAAACAATGCTCTTGATACTTAAGCAGTTCACAAAATTTGCCCTCTTCAGAGAATATGTGAAAAAGTTTCCCTATGATTAAGATATGAAATCAACTCTTGTGTTTCCAACATGTTAATTATAGCTTCAATTTAAGCTGCAATTGCATAAAGCCTTACCATGAGGAGAATATATGGTACCAGTTACTGCTGTGGTATATATGCTCAGAACAAACTCGGTTTTGTTCTCTCGTTTTGAAGTCTGTCAGTCTGGTTAAACATTTACGCTACTTTTTAAAATTTTTTTTTAAATATATTTTTTTAAATAATGATCGTGTGTGTACCCCTTGTATATAAGAACTTGGCAATGTGTGTAGGTTTCTTAACCCTTACTGCTTTGTCTTCTGGCTCTGTGTATTGGCTTAGCCATCAGGAGATATTTTGATGGTCAGGGACAGTCTTAGGCCTAGAAATCCACTTGAGGCTCCATAAGCGATCATTAAAGATGCAGATAGAGACACTTCCTAGAGTTTTATTGACAGTTACAATCTGTTGATTATGTGGGTAGGGTGAAGTAAATTGGCATTTGAGGTTTTTTTAAGGTGTGTGTGTGTTTGAGGACTGAAAAATTAACTTTAAAAATAGTAATGATAGACATGTTGGGGTTTGAGACAGATATTTCAGGTACTGCATTCACTAGAAATAATTTTTAGTTTCTTAATTATACTAAAATTTTCCTGTATACCTTAGATTGCTCCTTTAAATATGCAATATTTTATTTTTTCTTTTTTAATTGACAGTGCTAGCTGCCGTAGGCCAATCAAAGGAGCTGCTAGCCGGCCTATAGAGCACAGTGACTTCAGAATGGAGGAAAGTTTCGCCAAGTATGCTGCAAAATATGATACCTCAACTAACATCAAGTCAGAGAAACCACCAACGAAAAAAGAACGCTCCATTCCCCTGTGGATAAAAATTCTTTTCTTTGTTGTTGTTTTGGTCTTCTTGTTTTTGGTTTATCAGTCTATGGAAACTAATCAAGGAAATCCTTTCGCTAAATATCTGAATATTCCCTCTCCGGGTAGTGCCAAATGAGTATCTTTTTGAAAGGCACACCTGATTTGATCTCCTGTTTTTAATTGTAGAGAACTCTTCTGCCCTCTCATCGGCTCAAGGACTTCTTACAAATAATGTGATTGGAACCTGATAAATTGGATAATGAAGCAAGATTAAATGGACATTGGTAACTTTCTGGACTTTGGACTAGTAGGAGATCACTTTGCCATAGGAGTAACATTTTTTTAGATCTTTGAACTTTTTGTAGGCTTTATTTTTTTAATGTGGACATCCTTTAAATTGATTTTTTGAGAAACTGTATATTTGTTTTTGCAAGAACTTGGAAGTTGAGAAGGGCAAAAATGTAGTAAAATGTGAAGCTGTGTTTTTAAAGCTTTTTCTTTGTACAGAAAAGAAGTTGTACTTTTGTCTCTAGATTGTGGAGGAGGATTTTAACACTGGTGATAAAGGGAAATGCATTTTTACATGCATTTTTTCAGTAAATGTAATTGAATTTGATCTCTTAGGATATAGGGGGAGTACAACAACCTTTTCTGTAGATTACTGTAACTTTTTAGTAAATGTAACTGTAAACCTGTTTGCATTTCTGTAAGTCTTAGTATCATATTAGTAACAGTTTAAGCGTAACATCATTTAAATGTATCTCTTCATTTTAGTGCTTACAGTGTTGTAGGAGCTGAATACAAATCTAATTGGCAAGAGATGTCTTAGAGGAACTTATTTATTAGTCATATGCGTGGAAAATAAAAATTGCATCAGTATAATTTGCTACTAAAATATGTTTTTTGGGTCAAGGTTGTTATCTGAAGTAGTCTAAATTCTGACTTTAGCAGTGGTCTTTTTTCTTTTTTAAAAAAGCGAGGTCTTTCCAACACAGCTTTATGTGATTATCTTTGAGTACTCATTTAGAGGACTATTCTCAAAGTGTGAAAATTCCATATGAAGTTTTATTCTTGTATGAAGAGGGCATTGCTGCATTTTCTGCTACAGTTTCATCTTCTAAGGTGAGATTTACTACTTTCATGCAGTTGAATATTTTTCTCAGTGAAAGCATGCTGAAACACTCTATATTGTGAACTTAGTTGAGCAGGCAGCTGACTTCACTACTACCAATGAAGAGTGATAAGCAACAATTTTTAAAGTGAATGTATACATTTTGGTGTGCTTTAATCTGCAGCATACAGATGTTCAGTCTCATTGCTTGGTACAAAATCGCAATAAATCATACTACTTATTCTTAAAGTGCTACTTATAAAAAGCTCAGAACATTAGTTAATAGTAAATATCTTTTTACTCTAGGTACAATTATTGTGTAGATTATAGTTATGGGGAAGCTTTACTTTCTGTGAACTTTGGGACAAACATGGTAATTTGTAGCAAAGCAATAGGGGGGGTTCTGTTAAGACTAATTTTTTTTTCCTTTTAATCTGCTTTTTTGAGTAATCCAAATAGCTAAACTTGTGTCCATCCTATAGAGAATTGTAACATAAGACATTCACTTGATGTCAAAATGCAAAAAAATAAAAATAATTTTAATGTGTGTGAATTTTCCGTATCAAAATAAATGCATTGCTGAAAAGCAGCAGAAGCAAGACAACTGATGTATCGGTGGTGTCATTTTGTGCTGCTACAGTCTTCCATGTTTAAAAAAAAGTAAATGTGATAGTAGACCCAGAGTAATTCATGTCAACACTTGATGGGAGGAATATTCATCATATTTGCACTATTATTACAGCTTTGCACCATAATCCTTTAGCCTATATTAGACCTTTTAATTTGGATGGGGGGGAGAAGCTAGTTTTCATTTGCTTTTCAATGCTTAAGGAACTTCTTTTTCACTTTATCTTTCACCCCACTTTGCTATGTGTTTTAACATGAAATGTATCTTTCTCTTCTAGTTACATGAAATACTTTCAGTTGACCTCCTTCAGGGATACTGTTAGCATCATAAAAAAAAAAAACAAAACACAAAAAACCCCAAACTGAACTGCAATGCAATTAAATGTCGTCATTCTTTTGTTTTTGCACTGTTTTGAAGAATCCTCTCAACTTCAGTGTTACTTCACAGAAGGTAAAGACTTCTCTACATAAGTCCTCAAAGTAATCTACCTGTAGCTCAGTTGTAATTGGAAGGAAGACAATGCATTTTCAAGGAATGAATAAGTTTTTTACACTTGAGGCATTTAATGGTA
Organism: Calidris pugnax; assembly: GCF_001431845.1. Taxonomy (NCBI): domain Eukaryota; kingdom Metazoa; phylum Chordata; class Aves; order Charadriiformes; family Scolopacidae; genus Calidris; species Calidris pugnax. Next base: position 8,743,605 of record NW_015094506.1, on the reverse strand, counting down.
TGAGAGAGCCCTGAGAATAATCTCCTCTTTATTCCCTCTTTTCCTCCCCCAGTCCCAAATGTGGATTTACCAGTGTTCCTAAGGCTATTCATGTTATTCTAAGGGTAACACGTGTAGTAAGTGCTACTACCTTAAGAGTTGCATGTGCTTAAAGTCTTCTCAATACTGCTATAGAAGTTACACTGTAGTCTTTGTATCGAAGTGCTGAAGCAATAGGAACTGGTGTTCCTCTTTTCTTTTTTTTTTTTTTTAAATAATCTTACTTTTGTTCCGTTAGTTTACCTTGGCTTCTAGACAGAGCCAGGTTAAACTTTCGGAACCAATCACGAAATAGAGCAATTTTATGGACTGGTATTAGTATCCAAATCCCAGTTGCAAAAACTGGATGAGTTCTGACGTAGTAAAAATTGCATAAGTCTCTTTTAGAGCAAGGACTACAAAAAGTCTGGAAAAAAGCCTGTGTAAGTTAACAGGCATGAAAATGGGGTGTGTGTGTGTGGTGTTTTGGTGGGTTTTGTTTTCATGATTGGTGATAATGCATAGAATGCTGGGCTGAAAACATGGCATATCTTGATTTGCTTGTCTGAATTAGAGCTTTTTAACACAGAGCTTGTGCTTTTCCCTTTAAATTGTGTGCTAATATTTTAACATGAACCCAGTGTCAGGAGTCAGGTATCAGGCTACAAATCACTAGAGGATATCAGTTGCAGTGTTGAGACTTAATTTTATGGAGCTGGATCCATGATAACACAGTGAGAGCTTACCTAGTGTCTGAGAGAGAAGAAACTCAAGGAGGATCTTAAATTTAAATTCTCTGTGTGTTTTGAAACCTTGATTTGTGTTTAAGTAGGAAACAGTATGAAAGAACTTTCTCTTCTCCAAGTTTACTTGCTAGCGGTATGCTCTCTGCTGCCCTAGGGGATGCTTTCAGGTCTCCTAGGCTTGATGTGTGTGTGTTTTGGTTGACTTCTTGTAGCACAACTAATGAATGTCTTCATGGTATTAAAGTCCTTGGTTCCTGCTATTTACCTTCTCGGAGGGTTCTGGGGACAAAATATCTCTTTAAAAAAGCATTAATTAGTTTGTGTAGAGTTAAATCAGAAAAGCTGAGTACAAAAAGAATGCCTTTAATAGAGCTCCAAAAGGAGGCTTTTCAGCAGAAAAAAAAAATGTGTAATTGCAAATGAAGCGTGTAAAATTGTGTGGTATGTCTTGTGTGTGGTATTGGCTTGCTTTGATATGGCTGAAGTTGCATATTGGGCTGAAAAGCTTTTGAAAAAATTAAAATGTTATCTGACCAAAATAGATACAGGCGTGGGTTGTGATGTATCATTTTAAATCTTGTGTTTACGAACAGGCATTTCAGCATACCTTACATTGTCTGTAGTATAGCTTGTACTCTGGTAAATCTACCTATGTTTGTCTAAAACTTTTCTATGACTCTTGCTTTTCTTTTTCCATAGGGAGTATACCAGGTTGCTTTGCACCAGTGCAACAGCAAGCTATGACAGATATGTACATATATGCATGTGTTCATACAGCATAGTGTCTACGAGTTAATTCAACTTGTAAAATAGTCCTAAGGTGGCATATACCCCTACAAGTACTATGTATATATTGATATCTAAAAGAATAATTCCTTGGGTTTTCTGTCCCACCTCATATTGAAATTCTTTGTCAGCATTGGTAGTTTGTGGCTAAAAAGTGTATCTGTAGTGCCTTCTTTCTTAGGAAGAAAAGGTAGTGTTCTATGGAGGAAGAACATGTAATGTCTGGTGGGAATTCAAATTAGAACTTTTAGATGAGAACACATATGGCAGTGGCTAGTAAGAATAGGAGAGGTTTCACTACTACCTGCTTTCAGAGGGATGTGACTGCTGTAGTTCAATCTAGGTGATTTGGATCCTGTTGAAGGAGATGCTTCAGTGTTAAGGCTTCCCTTGGGCTTTAAAACCTACTTGCAGCTTGAATTGATCTGTTACTGATTCTCTAGAATCAGGCTCTAGTAGTTCTGGTATTGATACAACAAATGAGTATGTAAAATACATGCTTACAACAGGAGCAGGTAGCACTTGTGCTGACCTGGTTAACAAAGGTGTGGATGATTGTTTCATGACCTTGTATATTTTTGAAAATAATAAGTCGCTTGAAGAACCAGCTTCTAAGAGCTTTGATTTTACTTACAGGCTTCACCAAAATGTTAGAACTGTGAAAAGTTATTGCAAGAGAGAAACTAGTCTAGAATTTTCTTGATTGTATTCTGCTTGGGGCAAGGGGTGGGGAGAGGGAATGGAGTGTGGCGAGTTTTAATAAGAGAAGAAGAGATGTAATAAGGAATAGTAGTGAGTTGCCAAGCTCACATTTTACTAAACTCCCCAAATTTGAAAAGCTTCTGATTAAAAAGATGGATTTAACTTACGGTAGCTCTTTTTATTGTGAATCTGACAGAGGTGGACACCAAAAGATAATGCCTTTCCAGTTTTCATCTATTACTACTGTTCTTCAGTGTCTATCGGGAATCAATCAGATTAATCAGTATGGTTTGAATTACAGTCTGTTGCTATTTTGTTCTTTCACATCTGGGAAAAGTTGAAGAAATTTTCTATGTAAAACAACATGCATTCCGCAGAAACTTAAGTTACACCTGTATTTTCATGGGGATATGTTAAACTCTGCTGTTTATAATAGTACAGCTGTTAGAAGTTAATTATCAGCTAAACACAAAGAAACTGACTGTTCCACAGACTGTAACTCTGTCAGTTGTGCACACTAATTGCCATTAGGTGTATATAAATACAGTCACATGATCATCCTTCATAATTGGAAGGAGCAGAGGTTTTCTGTGTTAAAAATCAGCAAAGTCTGCAAAAGTCACAATCATTTGTATGTAATTTCAAGGTAAGACTCAAAGTGTCAGTGATGCTTAGATGTCATTAGCTAAATTAAAAATAAGTGTCAGTGTTTAGCTTTTAGATACAATATTGCTACCAGCAATTGTTTAAATGCAAGTGAATAGAGCAGAACAAGTTCTGGCAAAATGACCAGTTCTGACCTTTCTTCACTGCTGCCAGTGGCTGTGAAGTGAACAGCACTTCAGGCCCTCAGCTGGTTGCTAAATGGAAGTATTTAAAGAATGCAGGTTTCAGTTGACCTTTGCCTGCTCAGCAGCTGGAGTCTACTTTACTTAAGAGGGACTTGGCCAAACTGGGCTTTTGTGGCAGGGCTATTAGGCATGTGTCATTTTTGCTTGTGTGTGACAGTCTGCCTGGATAAACTTTGTTGTGAAATACAGCAAGTAGAGCCAAGTCCTAAGGTTGGTGTCGCAGGTCACCCTCTGGGGAAGTTTGACAGGAGCTGCTGAGCTGACCTAAGGAAGGGGTGTTCCTTCAGTGTGGCAGTGCCAGGGGCACTATCGGTTGCGTTATGGCTCTGTGCCCAGAAGTGATAGCTGGGACATGCAGTGCGTGCTTCCTGCTTTGCTGTCTTCTGTGCTTATGTTGTTGCGGAGCACTGTTATGGAAGGGATGTGGTCAAGATGGTGAAAGCTTGGAGTTACCTCTTCAGTAACTGGAGAGCTGAACTGTGCTGTGCCAGTTTTGTACTGTGGAAATCCAGGTAGTTAAGGCCAAGCATGGGTGTTATGTTAAATAACATTCTACTTTTAACAAACCGGTAACTAGCAATTCTTCTGTAAGCTGGTGTAGCATAGGCTGTGTCATGATGCCTTGCAGGCCTGTCCTCGGAGGTGAAAGGCAGTGGCAGCAGTGCATTTGGTGGCCTGTCTGGTGACCACACGTGGTGTCACACCGTCCTGTGGTGGCCACCCACTGAGAGGGATGAACCTTTTGTTAAAGTGAGCTGTGTCTTACAGCTTTAGCAGAGTGTGGTTAGTTAGAAAGTATGGGCAGATGCTGTGGTTCAGGGTAATACCTGGGCAATACTGAGGCCTTCTTCAGGCTAGTCTTAAAAGCTGGCTGCTGTTCTAAGTAGCTGCAGAGCATGAATCCAGGCTTGCCTGCCGGTGCCTGAGGCCGGCTGCTGCCGCGGGCGGGGTGATGTGACCGTAGAACTGGCGGCGTTCGGGGGCGTCTCCGGTCTGACCCGGCCCTGGGCTGTCGCACAGCTGCCCACAGGCCTCGGGCCGCGCGAAGGGAGGCCCCCGCGTTCAGGCACACGGCGCGTGCGCCCCTGACAACCGGCGGGCCCTCAGCCAGAAGCCACCGCCTTTCCCGGGCCTGTCGCAGCCGCGGCGGCAGCCTCACCTCGGCGAAGGCAGCCGACGGCCGGGCCGGGAGCGGAGGAGCACTCGCGGAGGACAGCCAGCCCCCTCTGGGCCTCCGCCGGCCGCGCTCCAGCCTCGCCGCCCCTGCCAAGGGCGTAGGCCTCGGCTGCGCGTGCGCTGTAAGTGCCGGTTCGCCGAGCGCCTCCGCCAATCGCCCGGCGGCTTCTTGGCCTGCGGCCCCGCCCCGCGCGTCGGCGAAGGACAAAGTGACGGAGCCGGGCGCGCGGACAGCCTCTGCGCCGAGCCGCCGCCCGAGCAGCGGGTCTGCGCTGCCGCCATCTTAGGAGGTGAGTCGGGGCGGCGCGGCGGTGACCGCCCGGCGGGGCCCGCTGCTCGCCCCGGGGACAGCGGGACGCCTTGGCGGGTGCGGGTCTATCCTGCCCGGCCCGGTTCCGCGGTGGGGCTTCCCCGTTCCACCCCGCTCTGCTCTTCTCGCCCGCCTCAGGTCGCCATGTTCTCGTCCATCGCGCCGCTCGCCCGGCTCAACCCCTTCTACGCGCCGCACTTCCAGCTGGTCCAGGATGGGGCGAGGAAGCGCGCGGGGCCGGCGGAGGCTCCCACCACGCGGCGGAGCTTGGCGGCCGCATCCGCCGCTGAAGGTGAGAGGGGTCGCGGCGGAGGCGAGGCCTGCGGGCGGCGGGGGCGGCGGTGCCCGTCCTACCGCGGGCCTGCGCCCCTCGGGGCAGCGGAGGGAGGGTTAGTTCTCGGCGGGGCTCGGCCGGGCCGGGGAGGAGCCGGTGTTGGGCCTACGCGCCCGCTTGGAGGACGAGGAAGGGCACGGGTGGGGGAGGCGCTGGCAGGCTCTTCCGCTCCCCGCGCGGTGTGTGCTGAGTGGCAGCAAGGAGCCGGTGTTACCGGGAAAGGACACAGGAAGGTTCTGGCTCAGGGTGATTGCAGAGATCCCCAATGGGGATAACAGGATGCTTTTTCTGGCTCTTCCGAGCCTGCAGCGTCGGGGACTGAGGCTTCAGGCCTGTACTTTTCCCTGGAGGAGAGCAGTATGTAAAACGTAAATCTGGATGGATTTCAAAGACCATTTCCCATTTTTTTAATTTTACTTGTTCCCCTCCTCCCCTCCTTTATTCACAGCTGGACATCTGAGTATCCAGACATATTAGAGTGCCTGCAGCTGTTCTGTTTTTTTGTGGGTTCCCCCCCCTTCCTTTGTAGTTGTGGGGTGTACAGCAGATAGCTGTGCTGCCTAACATACAGTGATGCATTTTAGATTTAAGTGTAAGTGATTTGTCTGTGTTTCCTGGTCACTTCTGTGACTTGCAAAGGTCAGATGTTGATACACCTAACAGTGGAGGTAGATGTTAAAATTCTAATTCTTTTAAGGTGTTAGTAACTTAAAAGCATCTCTGCCTTTAAGAAGAAAAAAAAGTGCTTTCAGCAAGATACCTCTTCTGAACTATTATGATAACTGAAGTATGTTAGTGCCCTTGCATTAACATTCATGCAATATGTGGAAGAGAGACAGAACTGGGTGTTGGATTTTATTAAGCTTTCAAGAAAGTACTTCTGGTTTTCAGTGTAGTAATCTTGTTGCTAACTAAAGCCCTAAGTAGCTCTTCAGTATGCTAAATATATTCAGAAAGTGTACTTAATTTCATGAAAGCTTTATGCTTGATCTTCATCCTCCTTGTAGGCAGATGCAGTCAAAGGTGACCAGTTTCTTAGCCTTTGTAGTCTTTTCTGCTGTGTGTGCTATTTTACATACCAGTTGGTTCTCTGGCCTTTGTATTGGGAGAGTAACATGTTGCAGAAGGTATGTGAGCTTACACAAGGTCACACAAAGTCAGTTCAAACCACAAGACCTTGTGAGTTCAGCTAAGGGCATCAGCCATAACGCAGCTGAGAGACAGTGTTTTATGATCAGCTCTTGGAATTTGTCCTTGTTAATATATCAGATCAGAAGCAAAGAAATGAAGTAGGCATATTTTTGTGCTGTATATTTATATTTAAGTAGCTTCAGGGTGTATGTTGTAAATCAGTGTCTAGGTATGTTAGAATAACTTTTCTGCACTCTATTACATGTTTAGCAGTTCTCTTTTCAGGTAACAGTTTTTAGGAAATTTGACTCTGCTTGTAATATGAAGTCTGGGATCTACTATGTTTTTTCCTAAAACTGCTGTACCATTGCAAATTTTGGTACCTGTAAAGAGCTCAAGCCTAGTTGATAGTGGCTTTGCTTTTCTTAATTACTCTTTTTGAACACCTAGCTGACAAGTCAGCCTGAATACCATTGTAATTGAGCAGATACATGAAGCTCTACTCTTCTGTGGCTTCTATAAATGTCTGTTTCTGTCAGTTGAGGAATATGACTCCTAACAGAAATTGTTGTGAAAAAGAGTGTGAACAAACACTTCAGGTGTCTGGGCAGCATGGTAACTGCTGCAGTGTGCTTATGCTGCAGGCCAAAGATAGAGCTAGGCTTGTTTGTATTTGTTTAACTAGTCATTCTGGCAAAGCTGTAAACAGCTTTACTTTTGTCTGCAGATGTGCTAGGGTAACCAAGCTATTTTAGAGGAATGTGTAAGTCCCAGACCAGCCTGTTTACAGTCTTAAACAGTACCCCAGTTAAGGAAATTCTCATAAGTTATGCATTATTCTGACTGATTCATTGCTTTAAGTGTAGTCTTAATATAGTGTCTGTGATTTGGTATTTGCTATTTTAGAATAAAGAAAAAAAAATGTTACTGGTGATTAATTTTGAAGAGTAAGGTAAGAAATGTGAATGTAAACTACTGTAAAATCTGGAACGTTTTTGGAAAGAAGTTCCATTATAATAGCAAAGTTACGAGCTGGATAAGACTGCTAGTGTTAAATGGTGCCCTGTTGATGATGTTGAATGTAAATGTAAATTTTTGTTGATGTTCATAACAGATCTTATTTCAGAAGCAAAAAGGGCAAGGAAGCTCTCAAAGTCTACTCTGTTATATGGGAGTAACACCACTAGTGTTACTAGTGGTAACACTAGTTAATAGCATCTAATCTAATAGCAAAGGCCACTAGGTTATCCTTTTCTACTCTGGGGAATGTTTTCTACATAGTGTATTTTTTTCTATATGCTTATTCAGTATATTAATTTTGGTTTTGCTTATATACTTAAAATGGTAGCCATAGTAGCTGAACCGTGCTGCTACCTTAGGCTTATTTCATAATGTTCATTGTAAACTTAAAGTGTTCTGTGGTTGCACATAATCATATTCCCTGTAGCTTCTTCAAAAATGGAAGAAGGAAACTGATCCTTGTTTTTCAGCTCCAGTAACTTTGCTCTGTTGGAATTTGTGAAAATAACTTTCTCTTATAAGACTCGATGGTTTTCCACACAGTACTGTATGGAACAGTGCAAATGAAATATCCCTTGATGAAACATGATCTGAAAGATTCTTTGTGAGCATTGAATGTGATGATTAATTGAATAAAATTCTGCAATTTCATTAGACAGAAGCTGTATAAAGCTGAGATTCTGTATTTGAAAGAAAATCAAAAGAAAATCTGTATAAAGAATCTGAAAAATACCTGAAATTATATATGTATAAAGAAGAATCCAGCACTGATCTTGTAGATCTGTATGGTCACTACTGAAATACAGAAGTTGTACTATCACAGAATGTTTAACAATAGAAGCGTTGTTTCTAGAATACTAGAGAAACACTCTTGCTTAATTTCTTGGTATAAGAAAATGTTGGATATTTAAACTTTGTCATAATTTCTACTAGCAGTTTTTGGGATTAATTTTTATGGTTTAAATGTGCAGTGAGCTAAAACTTAACTTTATTCCATTGCTTTTTTTAAAGAAACAAACTCAATTTGGAAGGCCTAGAATCAAATCTTGTCAGTCCAAAAGGTGTTAATTTAAAGCAAGGGAATTATTTTTGAGTATAACACTACAGTTGAATAATATAATATAGCATGGGAGATTATTTCAGTTTAATACTTTTAAAAAGGTTGTACTCAGCCAGTTTTGTTTCTTCTCCATCTTTGTTACCATTTGTGATTGATCATATATATGTAATTTTTTCTCCCAATAAACTAGAATACAGCTGTGCATATGGCTCAGGGAGATTCTTTATGCTTTGTGGCCTTGGTGGGATTATTAGCTGTGGAACAACACATACAGCACTGGTTCCTCTAGACCTGGTTAAATGCAGAATGCAGGTTGGTTCTGCATGTTGGTATGTGGTGACATTGACAAAGCATGTTTAGTGTGGTATAATTAATCTACTAATGAATTGGAGGTATAAACTATCCCCTGAACGTCATTGTCCAACAGTGCATGGAGTTTATGTAAAAGCATGGTGTGTCTTTATTTTTTTGCTGCAGAATACAGTTGTGAATATGGCTCGCTCAAGTTTTATGCTCTCTGTGGCGTTGGTGGGGTCCTAAGTTGTGGCCTGACACACACTGGTGTTGTACCTCTGGATTTAGTGAAATGTCGTATGCAGGTTTGTATTAACATTTCTTAAACCTTTTCTCTAATGTAGCCAGCCTATTAAGAGTTTACAGTAGGGACACAGGTCTTTTCTGGATGACAGGAAGTGAGTAAACTTGAATGCTACTTTTATCAAGCCTACTGCTGTGAGACTAACAAAATACCACTCTAAGGAGAAGCAGAGAGATTTAGGATAATCTGGATTAATTGTTTTTGACTACATTTAAGGGACATATAACTGACTATATTGGCTAACAGACACCCCCCACAATGTTACTCTTTGCTGTCTGGTAGGCTGTCCTGTGGTATTCCTATGCTTTTGGAGGAAGGAAGTACTATCTTTGGTATTTTGAAGATCTGGTTTTTATCCTGGAGTGACATGCATGTATAATTTGATCCATTAACATTGTGGATATCAATGCATGGCTTATGGATTGGATATTTTCTAATGACACCACTTTGAATTCAATGAGTGAAATTTGCTATGTTTTTGGTAAGGCCATCAGTGCATTCCTTGGAGTGGTTCTTGATTGAACCGAAAGGAGTTTTGTCACATTGCACTTAATTTGTGATACTTGATTAAAATTGCCTAGTGAACAGCCATGGATAAGACATTCTAATGGATTTTTTCAGGCAAATCTATGCCTCAAGAATGAAGCAAATTAAAGCACACTTCTAAATTCCTGGAAATAAAGTACTTAACTTACTTGTTGTCTAGCTGATTCTGATTATAAAAGTGGTGATTTTGTAATGACAGAACTTCTGAAGTTAGGAGGGAGCTACTAATTAGTCAGATGTACTAGTCACGCTAGGAGTACTGCATGTGATGTTCTTTAAAATTGTGTTCTTCCAGGAGACCTTTATTTAGCATTCTTTACATGAGCGGCTTTTTTGCATACCTGACAACACCTGAAATGCTGGTCTAAAACTAGTAATTCTTTAATGCATCAGAAAAACACGGGGTGCATCAAATAAAGGCAACACACTGCTTTCTACAAAATCTGCATTGAGACCAGCTTAACTGTTTAGCTATTCCCTATTTCTACTACTAGGGAATAGCTGTAGCTGACTATGTGTTTTATTTCTGAAAATGTACCTTAAGTGCGCCTTTCTGTTGTTACGAACTTCAGAAATCCAAGGTCGGTATCTTGACTACCCACACCTAAGGATAAGTTTCCTGGGAAGGAAGAAATTGATGATGGGTAAAGAAGATGTAGCGTCTCAAACAGTTCTTGATCTGTTTGCAAATTGGGTTAATGGGCAGAAAGCCTGAGAGCTATACAGTGCTGCACCTATAATGCTGCATATACAGCTGGGAGCAAAGCCTCATACTTCTCAGGCTTCAGCTGCTTGGTGGGTATGTTAAGCTTGGGTTACCAGTCTTTGGCTTCCTTCCTGGTGATACTTCCCCTTCCTTTTCCAGCACTTAGGAAGGCACAAGAGGAAGGTTCTGTGTGGATTCCAGGTGTGACCTTGTAAAACCTGTCAGCATTTATCTCTTTACAGATCCAGTACAGAGCACGTTACTAATCCTTCCTAGATTCTTCAGGAAGAAAGCCATTGCCTGCCCCCTCATGCCTCTTTAAGAAGAGGTCACCTTTTATGTAGATAATAATTAAGCGTGGTTCTGACAGGAACATAGTTTCATTTTACAGCGGCCAATTAAATATCCAATTTTCTGAAATTCTGAATCTTCTAAAATTGACGTGTTTTGATGAACTAGTTCTCACGTAGGTTGCTGCAGACTGCAAGACAGAATATCAATCATTGCAGGTCCCATAGCTCTTTCTGAAAGCTTTGATTGACTAATAATTTGATATCTTTCTTCTTATTCCTCTGAGGAAGTGTTGGATGATGTCAAATACAAAAAGCAACAATGTGATGTGACTTAAAATTTTTCATGACCCGTTTAAGAATTTTTAAATGGCTTCCTTTCACATGGAAAAAAATATTCAGGTTGATCTTTTTTTATTTCTGATAAGTTATTAGTGAAATCTCACTCAGTGTTTTTTGCCCAGAGAATATTTTCTATATAACCTTTATTGTGAAGTCAAAGTACAAGTGTTAGGAGTTCTTGAGTACACTTTGATCTGCTTATCTGCTTTGCTCCATCTGACTATGTGGAGGGGTCAAACTAACAGTGGACAAATGACCTTCTCTGATTAAGAATCAGGTGAATTGTCAGGCTTGGTTTGTGGCAAGTGTACATAGGTGTGACGTAGAGAGGATGAGAATGCTGACAGAAGCTATCAGGTTTATAAAGAATCCGATCTAAACATATCAGTATACTACTAAAATCACTATACATAGTGATTTTAGTAAATCTTTTTGATAGAGAAAGTAATGTTGTTAATTTGGAGAATAAATGTAAAGCAAAATTCAGATAGTTTTGTGGCTCCTGAGGAACATACTGTAAAAAGAAGTTAGGGTTTAGCCTAGCAAACAACTAGGTTAGCGTAGGTGTTAGGTGTAGGCGTACAGTTGGGTTAGCGTAACTTTGTGTATATGCCGTCTGTCCAGGGAACCTTAGAAAGCCAGCTGTATGAAGAATTTAAGAATTTTATATTTTGGATGGGCGAGTGAGAAGGGAAATAGTAAGCTGTGTCAAGCAATTAATTGCCTATTCTCTTTAGGTCGATCCACAAAAATACAAGAGCATCTTCAATGGATTTTCAGTGACAATCAAGGAAGATGGTGTTCGTGGCTTGGCTAAGGGATGGGCTCCAACCTTTATTGGATATTCCATGCAAGGGCTTTGTAAATTTGGTTTCTATGAAGTTTTCAAAATCCTATATGGCAACATGCTGGGAGAGGTAAGCCTGAAGTGGTTTATATGAGGCTTTATATCTGTAAAGTAATAGTAGTAGTAATGCGGAGTAATCACAAAAGCACGGTTCATTAATAAAAATGTGTGTTTAAATTCCCTTCAGGAAAATGCGTATTTGTGGCGTACTTCGCTATATTTAGCTGCATCTGCCAGTGCAGAGTTTTTTGCTGACATTGCTCTGGCTCCCATGGAAGCTGCTAAAGTTCGTATTCAGACACAGCCTGGATACGCCAACACTCTGCGGCAGGCTGTACCCAAAATGTTTGGAGAAGAAGGCATCTGGGCGTAAGTATCTTCTTGACTTCAATTTCTATTTTTATTCAGGTGCTTGATGTTGAGTATTTTTTCTCAATGAAAGACTGTTGCTAAAACTGCTGTGCTGTTAGAGTATAATATTTTTTGATCTTGTTATTTCAAGACAACAGCTTAACATAGTTTAGGGAATCTGTGCTGAACTGGCTGTTACTTCCACATGCTCCTTAGATCCATCTTTGTGAGTATCTTTGTGCTGAGTTCTGCTGGATAACTTCAGTTTCTAGCAGTTCCAGTCAGAGATATTCAGCAACTTTTTGGTTGTACAGTCAAAGATGCTTGAGTCATTGGCATGTAAGAGTATCATAACTGCATGTTAGCTTTCTGTTCTGATAGAAGTGGCTGTAAATATACAAGTCATTTATCGCTATCGGGACTTGGCTGGTATGCAGACATATGCCTTACTGCACTTGTGGTATGTGTACCGCATCCCTGCAATGTGGTGTAATCTGAAAAGTGACTGCAAAAACAGCTGTGCAGTGTTAAGGCATCGGGTAAATTCTAATCTGTGTTTCTGTTTTAAGTTAGTACTCGAGAACTAATAAAACTTCCTGTTCTGTAGGTATTGAGACACTTAAAGTCTTAACAGTACCAGTATTTAGAAATTGTATTTCCAATAGCAACAATAAGCTGACTCTTTTTTTAAGTTAAAAAAGTACCTTAAATACTGGAGAAAATGAAACTAAGTTTGTCTCTTCTCCGGTTAAGTTTCTATAAAGGTGTTGCTCCACTATGGATGAGACAAATTCCATACACAATGATGAAATTTGCCTGCTTTGAACGTACTGTTGAAGCTCTCTACAAGTACGTTGTTCCCAAGCCACGAAGTGAATGTACAAAAGGAGAGCAGCTGATCGTCACATTTGTTGCAGGCTATATTGGTAAGGAGTCTTTCAGTCCTACACTTCATTAATAGACTGCCACAACTCAAGAAGCCTTTTCAGACTATCAGGTGTAACTAGAATGGTAGATTTTACTTGTAACTTCAAAAGTGTGCAGGGATAAAAAAAAAAAAAACTATATTCAGTCTGTAGGTGGAAAATGAGTCCATAGTAGGGCAATACTCTTAGTTGCTCCTGTGTATTACCAATGTTGATGTCCAAGTTTAGAAACTGCAGCTGATTTAAGTGAAAAAAAACTTGCATATTGCTAGGCTGGGAAAGGTTGAAGGAAGGGGAGAGAAATCTGGATGAAAGGGGGATTTTCAGTATTCAAAGATTTAGAAGGAGTTTTATTTTAGCAGAAGAGGGGTTGCAGGATCCAGAGGCTAGGCTCTCCAGTGGCAATGGGTAGGATGAAGGGTTGTAGGTCAGTCCCACTGCGTGTATGTCAGCAAAGAGCCAGTCCAGAGGGCGTGCTTCTAGGCCTAGCGCAATGAGGACTCCTCAGGGCTTAACATAACTGCAGTGCAATTCATTAGCAATTTATTAGAAGGTGTGGTTGCAGTTTGTTGTGCTTAGTGTGCACAGTAATGGTACAGCTAAAACACCACAGAACTAATGTCAAATTATTCTTTCAGCTGGTGTGTTCTGTGCAATCGTTTCCCATCCTGCTGACTCTGTGGTGTCTGTGTTGAACAAAGAAAAGGGCAGTTCTGCTTCCCAGGTTCTTCAGAGACTTGGATTCAAAGGTACCTTGTTACTTCCATGTATTTTGGATCAAGTGTTTGTGGTGTTTTGGGGAAGATTTTCTTTTTTTTCCTGGCTTCTGACACTACTCCTGCTTTATGTTTTTGCTCCACAGGTGTATGGAAAGGTCTGTTTGCTCGTATCATTATGATTGGTACGCTGACTGCACTACAGTGGTTCATCTATGATTCTGTGAAGGTTTATTTCAGACTTCCTCGTCCACCTCCACCTGAAATGCCAGAATCTCTGAAGAAGAAGCTTGGTCTGACTGAATAGACAGCTCATGGACTGACTATGCTGGCTGTCTCAGTGATGAGTTTCATGAAACTTTTATATATTTGACTATGTAGAAAACAAACTCTATATGATGTCATTATTGGCTCTGCCCTCATGCCATATGAGGGTTTAAATTCTGCCACTGTCATTGCCTGAAATAAATGAGAAACAGAGTGCTTAGTGTCTGTTTACTACTGCGTATGTAAGCTTCATTTCATGGCAGCAAATACCTCAAATATTCCGCCACCCCCTCCCCCCCCAAAAAAAAATTAGCCTATTCTACGCTTCAAGAATGAGAGAAATGTAAAATGATTGTAACAAAAATGAGCTTTCACTGTTTTACAGGGAAGTGCCAAGAACCTATCCTTGCAGAACTGCAGAAACTAACTGCAATTCAGTGCACTTTAGAGTCCACTGTTTTATTTGCCTTTAATAAGCTGTTACCGTAGAGTAGCTCAGCTCCTGAGTGGCTGAGATGCAACTGCAGTCTGGTAGGGCATCCTGGTCCTAATATTGGTGTTTTCCATGGAGATTAAAGGAACCTTATACATAATAGAGCCATTTTTGCTTTGGGGTGGTCATCCCAATGTAACTGATGCTTACTTGACTAATTTCTGCTTTGACTAATTTCTGGCTTTGAACTGCACCAAAGAACTCGGTCCTTCTGGTTGTACTGTGGAATTAAACAGTAGCTGCTACCATAACAAAAGAGAAGCTGATGTTTATAATAAAGATTCTTGAGGATATCTGACCACTAAAAGCTTACTATAGCTTTACAGTAAAATAAAAATGGCTTGCCTTTTATTGTAAAGTTTGACGAACTGGTGAGCTTTTCCCTACACTTGGTACTCCTGTAGTTAGGGGATTGGGGTTTTTTGTGATTTCATTCAGTTTTAATGCTGAGTTTTGGTTGAACCATGCCATTCTGCACTGCAAGAAGCCATACCAATATTTTTGGACGTTGATGTGAAGACATCTAGGCTCCTAGGCATGCAAGAGGAGACAGTCACAGCAATCTTTTGTTAAGGCCATGAACGTGTTTTTTCTAGTCTTTTACAGAAAGATGAGCATGCTGCCTTCTGTGTTTTCCTGTTAAGAACCCACAGTTGGTAAGTTTCATTGAGAAAAAGACAGAAAATGCCTAGTAGGGTAAAAGGGTTCACTGCATCCAGTGCTACTTTGTTCACTTAGTAGAGCTGGAGCTTAAGTGTCTTTTGTGCAAAGCTGTTTGGATATGCTGCCTTTCAGCATTGGAGCTGATGATACTGATCGTAGCTTGGCATTTGCGTATGTTGCACTGCTCCTTCCCCTTTAGTTGTGTCCCTCAGAGTCAGAAGGACAATTAAAGCAGGTGCCCGTGGAGCGGCATAAATACACTGATGGCTGCATCTCACTCTGCAGCCTGATGTTCCTGCTAACTTTTACACAGTGTTGAGCTTCCCACCCCCTGAGAAAACCTTCTGACTTCCAAGATTTTGGATCGTTATGCCAAACAACCAAGCTGAGCCTTATTTTGAATTGTTGCCTTTCAAAATGTGGAGTAAAATCTAAATCTGCTCTATTTCCCTGTCACCGTGACACTAATCACACTCCTAGAGTGGCTGATACCAACTGCATTATACAGTGAGTCAGATTCCCTAAATCTAAATAAAACATTTGCACAAGTACTTTGGTGTTGAATTAAATATATTTCATGTTATAAGTATGTACATGTTTGCCCCATTGTGAGTGGGAAGCTTTGAAATTATATAACGAATCATTAAATGCTCATAAAAGTATATAGCCATAACTATGACTTGATCTTGTATCAAAACCATTGGTGTTAAATCGGCTGTTGAAGTTAACTTTTGTATGTGGTTCAACTTGTTGAAACAACAGTATCACTCTTGTGTACTGATTATCATAGTTTCCTTAGAGGCGTATTTTAATTTGATAGACTTTGCTTGCTGGAAAATATCTTGAGTTCCTTCTAATACTGAGAGAGGGAAGCACTTCTGTCAGCTTTTAAGGCTGGAAGAAGAGCATAACAAACTTGGCTTATGGGCTGAGATAGTCTGATTGTCAAGTAATCCAATGATAAGCTCAATTTCTCAAGACTCTTACTTGTCATTCTACATCCAGAGCAAAATCCTGCATTTCATTTTTTTTCCTCTGAAATTGGGTCATCTTTGTGTATTTAAGTATGTGCAGTAATAAGAGCGTCTCAATATACATTTTCTTACTGCTCAAGGGTAGACCTGAAACTATCTTTTTACAGATGCTCAGATAATTTTATTGAGGTAGACCTGAGACAGGACTACTGGGGGCAGCTTAGCGGTTCCCCTTTTCTTCTGTAATTGAGAAAGGGAAAATAATCTCTGTGCTGCTTCAGTGTTGTGTTTCAGTGGAAAATCCGAGAGCGGGGAGGGGGGGCAGAACTGCCTGGCAGCTGCTGCCTCCATCGATGTTCAGCCATAGGCTTGTTCGGCTGCTTGAGGTGAAGGGGTTTAACGTGTGTAAGATGCCAATTGCTTAAAGGGTCACCCACTCATATTTTGTATAAGCTTATGTGGGGAAAACTGCCGTATTAAAATGCATCTTAAAAGGTCAAGTTTGCCATTGATAACTGATTTATAGCATAATGTGTGGTGCGTGTTTGGAAAGTGGAGAAGATGGGGCAGGGGAGCAGCGGTGCTTTTGGTGGATTTGTGCTTTCATTGCAAGGAAGGTCCTGTATCGAAAAGGAGCGCACCCTTTTGAATCAAATACAACTCGGATAACTCCAGAGATCACTAAACTCAAAAGTGCTTTGTAAAACATGGATCATGTATGTGCTGCTCATGTATATTGTTTCATGAAGGAGGAAAACGTCCTTTCTTGCTGTTAACTGGAGCTGAGATCGGCTTTCTGATTTAAAACGTGCTGTCCCTATAACTTTGGAATAACCACCCCATTCACACCCTGTGTTTGTATCAGGTTGTACTACAGATCAATTATGCCGGTACTTGCTGAAATGCTTGTTGCATATCATTTCAAAATGGGCTGTAAGAATACAAATAGTTGTAATTTCATTGGCATTTCTACATAGAAATGATGTAGTTCACAGTGAAAACAATAAACATCCTGCTTTTTTTATAGCAAATACGAGTACCTTGGATAGCTGAGCTTAATAGCCACGCGGCTTTGTTACAGAATGGCATTTTTGTAACTCCGAGTGATGTGGGAGCAGGATGTCACACGCAGAAATTCCTCGCCTGAACTGATGTTTCGGTGTGTAAAAGTAGCCAAACCCATTCCTGTTAGCTTGTTACTTCAGTCTACTGCCTACCATGTCTTCAGATGTCTTGAATTTCTTAAACTCTTGCTCTTCACCACAGAAAGACAGCCAGTGGCTTCTATCAATCAAACAATTTGCAAACTAAATAGCTTCTCTCTGCTAATTCTGCTGTTCACTATAGCATTTTACAGGCTAAGAAACAATAAATGGATAATGCTGTTAGAATTCCTGGACAGATACCATGACACTGGGAGAAAGGCATCAGTAGGGTTGGTAGGTCTTTCAAAGCTTTCAGACCATGAAGTTCAGTGTTTTAAAGACTTAACACAATTATAAAACCCCACAGAAAATCTTACTGCAGGGCATCGGTGCTATTTCTGAGCATTGCTTGCTTCACTGTACTTACCTCTGTAAATACTGATTATTCACAAAAAGAAAATAAGGAGTGTGCTATAGTTTAAAAAAATCATACAGTTAATATATTGAGACAATATTAAATTGCTACTGCAGCTTGATTAACCCTTGCTTAACTATCTGGAAACTACAATTCTGTCCTTTGGAGCAGGAAAGGAAAGCTGAAAATCTGTCTTGGGCCCTACTTTCTTCATGAAAGCAAGCTCCAAAGGTAAGAACTTTTTATGCTTTAATACTTTTATTGTACAAAACAAGCAATTTATTAAATATAACATCTGTCATCCTTTAGACAAAAATCCCACACATACACAGAGACGTTTTTTGCTCACATTACAGCTTGTCCCTTGAAATCAGTATGACTTTTTTTCTGTGCTTGTCAAAGGCAGAGGGCAAATCTCTAGTTAAGTTGTGGTGTGCTTCTAAATGAAGCCTTTAAATGTTGTCTTAGTCCTACACATGACAGAGTTAACACTCCTCAAACATTACTGTTCTTTAGGCAGTGACTTTTCACAGTGATCAATTCATGTCTGAAATCTTGGTTATTTCATCTTTCATATCTTTGATCTCAGTTTGAACTCTTGTTAGATTGGCCAATTTCTCATTCAGTAAAGCGATTTCCTTCTCCCGTCGTAATACATCCTCCACTAATCTTCCTATTCGCAGTGTCAGGTCACTTATTAATGGCTCGAAGGTGGCAAAATCCTTTTTAAGTTTGTACATCTTGGGTTTTAAATCATTTGCAAATGTAACCGTCTTCAGAACTTTTGCCCTGTCACCTTCAAGATTTAAAAGTCTATCCGAATGCTTGTTAAAATTGCTCCTTAACTCAGACAATGCTGTCTTCACTTGCTCAATTTTTTTTGCGTTACTGGATGCCAAGCTTTGTAGGTCTGTACTTCGGTCGATGCTACTGGTAAGCAGGTCACCTATATTTTTCACTGTCTTTTTTTCACCTTTTTCTACTTTATCTTCTAGTGTTTGCAAAGAATCCGCCAGCGCAGTCATATCTGAGACGAGGCCTGAAATGCGCCTTATGTCAGTTTTTACTGTCACAATCGTCAGAGTTACATTTTTTGCTACAGAAGCTGCATTCTCTTCCACACTTGAAACTGCATGGAAGAGAGCTGTTAAATTCTTCTGCAGTTCTTCTTGGTTTTTAATTATGCTGCTAGACCTTGTTTTCATTGTATAAATATCTTCCTGCAGATGTTTAATGCGAGGAATTATTTGAAGATCTTCCACTTGTTCCATCAAGTTCCAAGTCTTTTTGCACTACAGGGATACAAATAAACATATTTGACAAGATTTCTAGCTTAATAACTCACATCAAAATTAAAGCTATACTGTAATAAAAATATCTTACTATTCTGATATTGAAATTGAGGAAATACGCTTCTGTTGCAACACAACCAAAAATGTCTTTTTTTTTTTTTCCCCCTTCTGAATATATAAGAAATTCAGGTGTTACTACTTTTTCTATTATGACAAAAATTACAGGAAGCTGCTATATGACTTCCACCATGACCTCTGAAAACACAAGTCATCAAATGCAATTTTCTTCTGATTTATGGAAATTTTTGTATTAAGCATACAAAGTGTGTGATCCTGGAAGACACACGTTGAAGGACATTCAGAAACATTTTAGAAAGATGCCTTCTTTAAAGTTCTCTTATCTAACAACATGGACCATAATTGCCTGATGTGATTTTGGTAACCATAATATGTATTTCGAACATAACATTCACAGAAGAAAAAGCCAAAAGAATTAGGCACGGTTCCCTTTTGTTCAAACAGCCACCAAAATACTTCCTAGGAAAAATATTCCTTAAACAGCGTGCCTCCGTAACAGCTACATTAGTGAGGGAATGTTCATGCTACTGTTGGATTTTTTAAATGAATTTGCCATTCACTTTTTTTTTTTTTAATGATTGGTTCTTGGTTTTCAAATTTGAGAGGAAGAAACGAAAATACCTGAGTGATACAATCCTGTTCAATCCCCAATTAGTCAGTTTAGAACTTGGAGAGCAAAAAAACCCACCAACTAGGCATAGACATTCCAAGAGGCTATAGTAAGTTTCAAGTTACTAATTCTTTTCTTGATGCTAGTAGTAAAAATAACACCAAAGAAACAAGTATTTTTAACTTTTTGATAATGTTTGTCATTCCTCATTAGCACAGAACTGCTTGCTTAAAAACAAAACACCAAAATTGAGGTTGTGGAGAGTTGTACTGGTTGCCTAGTTGTTGCCCTCTTAATGAAAAGGGTTTCCTGCTCAATCTTACATACATTCACCTTTCAATGGGGTTGGGGTTGATGAAAGACATTAAATTGAGGACCCACCCTTTCCCAAACATGCAGGAAGTGAAAACACACTTGGAAAAGTATTTAAAACACATTTCCATACAGAGTAGTATTTCTTAATGGACGACTGAACACCAAAGTATTTAATTCATACTCTCTTTTGGAAGAGCAATTTATTTTGAATTAGATTAATGCACCAGGACAGGATAATCCACTGCAATACATTTTTATTGACCTGACTGTAAACAGATACATAGTATATGAAACTGACAGACTTCCCAGCAGTGAGAAATGCTGGTTTAATAGGCTTTTGAATGGGCAGCACTGTTTACTGAAGAGTTCAGTAGAGTTCTAGATAAATGAATGTACAAATCCAGACTTACTTAACTTAAGTCTGATTAAGTCATAAATGTTGTGGATTTGTACTGTTCTCTGAGGTGTCTCCTTTCCTGAGTTCAGAAATCAGGAACCAGCAATTACCAAGACATAAGTCTGTAGACACAAATTCATGGTGGTCCTGAGATGCAGATTCCAATGAACAGCTCTCAGGCCTATGAGGTAGTGCCACATCTGGTGTAAATAGATCTATTACACCTATAGATAAATCAGATATTCCCTGCCCCCAAAACATGCCTTTTGTTAATTGCTTTTGGAGCTCTTGGTTCACCAAACTTTGGGAAACAATGTCAGTAACACTGCTAAGATTTTTTTTTTTCCCTTTGGAATGCAAAGCAATACCAGACATGTCATGTGGTGTCTAATAGAGAACATTCTACAGAAGAAAAATTTAAAACGTATTTCTAATAGCACCAAAACAAACAAACAAACAAACAATGCCCCCCTGACCAAACTAATAGTGACTGATCACACCAAACTTGCAAATTAAATGATGGAAGAAGAACCTAACAGGAATATCTGTTAATAAGAACTTGAGTCTATATGCAGTCCAAAGACTTCAGTGACAGAACAAAACTATGCCAGTGATGTTAAGAAGTTTGAAAAGGCTGGAAATAGGGTCAAAGGAATAAAAGATAACACCAGCCCCTGTCTGTATCAGACAATGTTCCCAGTAAGGGCTACTTTACTCATGTTTTCTGTAATGCTGTTATATCTAGGCTTCAGCTGTTAAAAATCTACTTAGTGCTTTCCCACATGTAATAAAATACCTAGATCTCAAGTAACGACTCTGCAATTGAGAAGTCTGTACTGTGAGCACAAAAACATTATGGTATATAACACATTAAAAACAAGGTACATGTATATCTTCCTAGAGATAACTTAATTGTTCACTGTATTACAAGTCCATGGAATATAATATAAAAAGTAAAAATAGAAAAAATAGTAGTGAGAACTAAATATAAATTTTAATCTGATAGCTCCATTTTTGACTTCTTTTCTTAAATCTAAATACTTTGCTTCAAAATCCACTTTAATAAAAAATGATCTTTTAATAAATAAACTGAAAATAATCCTTAATTTATTTAAAAAAATACTCCTTGCCTCCTCCAACACAGTATTTCTTGCTCTCTGTAAGTTTGCCTTTCAGTCTGATCCAATGCCAATTTAAATTGATGACAATACTTCAGCTCCCTTTAACATATGTTAAGAGTCACATTATTATAATAAAGTGCTCTTTTATCAATGAAAACCCTAAATCCAAATTCACTTATCCCCATTCTGGTCATTTTCTAAGTTATAACTTTCTAAAGTTATTTCTTTTGCTTTTGAAGATACTTTTATGTCATGCACTACTTCCTCTAAAGCCACTGTTTTATTTTGGACTTTCAATACGCTGTCATTGTACTGTATGTTTTCCAGAACCTTTTGCATTGCCATCGTATCAGAAACGGTTTTCAACATAACATTTTCCACAGTATGTAGCTGTGTCGTCAAGTCCTCTATCTTTTTCTCCATGCTTAGCAACTCACTTGATAATCTAAGAATAGAGTGAACAGCATTTTCTATTGTTGGCAAATGGGTCTTGCACTCCTCAATTTTAGGTTCATAGTTTGCAAGTTTCTGATTCAGGTCTGTGTCCTTGGCTACCAGACTATTCTGTTGTTCTTCTAGTTTTTCAACTGCCTTTGCATGCAAGTCCAACTTCTGTTCAATTCTAGAGAATTCATCATCTTCTTGCCTTTTAAGTGTTTTAACATTTCTGGCTGTACTGTCTTCCAAATCTTTTACTTTTTCTGAAAGGGACTTGATTCTTTGGTCAACTTCATTAATTTGGGAAGTAACTTCTGTATGTATGAACTTCACTTCAGATTTTAAACTACTAGTGTTTGTGTTCATTTCATCCAAGCTTCTTCTCCAGGAATTTGTAACATTTTGGAACTTCTCATTAATGCTCTGCATCTTTATAGAGAGAATCTGTTCATTGTTCTGAATATCATTTATGGTGTTATGAAGAGAAGGTATTTCCTGCTCAAACTCAGTCATCAGAGAGAGAGACGAAGCAGCTTCTTGTAGGATGCTTTCAGAAGACTCAAGCTGCATTAATAACACAAAACAATGTCCATGTCTGCTTAACGAAAACAAGACTAGAAAACCACTTGGTTTTATTTAATAAAGTCCCTTAGAAGCTACTTTACTTGTTACAAAGCTCCTATATGATTTGGTTTTCTATTTTGTCCTTTAAACATTGTTGATTAACCTAGTATGAAAAAGTCACAGAAAAGGGTATGTTTGTTGTTGAATTTCTATAGAATACATGCTGTTTTCTTTGTTGTCAATCCCTTATTTTCCACGGTGGTTTGGGGGTTTATTTTGATCTTAGGTTTTGAGTGTTTTTTGTAAAATATATCACACTACCTAAATCCCATGCAACATTTTGCAATCTGGAGTAATATATAAATATCCAAATTACATCATGTATAAATGTCATCATTATGAGATCGGTGCTAAAACAACATCACTAGCATAAGCCATGCTGTACTCCCATCATTATCTGTAAAATATAGGGGATAATTCAGCAGCCACCCCAAGATTTTCTAGTTGAGAATGTCATGCATAGATAAGAAAATAAAATAGCAATGAAAAAATATTAATATCACTTCATTATGTCTTTCACATTATTAGAACAGGTCTACTACATAAAAATGCCTGTAAATTTTCTTCAAATCAATGTATATTAGAATTATACACAGAACAATACTGGTAGGAGGAAGTATGTACATAAATTTAAGTTTTTAAAAATAGTTTAATGTCTAAAAAATAATACTGAGATACAACCACTCTATTCACATACTTTAACAATGGCATGGATTGGCTCATTAAGTCGCATGAAATATTCTCCAAAGGCCTATTCTCAGGCAAGGAGAACACATTATGAAAATTTATTTTAAAACAGTGAGTTAAATTTAACTAAATGACAACAAAGTAAAACAATGTCAAATGTTCACCAGAGCTATCCAATTAAGATGTTAATTATTACCTTTTCAGAAATTAAGTTAACTTTATTTTCCACATCCAGGAATTTTTCAGCTTCTTGCTTTAAGAAATTGTACTTTTCTTCCATATTAGCAAATTGTTTTGACTGCTGAAATAAGAACCTGTAAATTGCAAGTAAATACACAGTAAACATAACTACATAATTAGCATATATTAAGTGTTCCTGGACCTGATTCACTGCAATCTGTAACTGTATGAATTTGTCTTCACAGAATTTGCTACATCAAAACATGAAGTAAAAAAAAAAAATAATCAGGGTTTAATGAAGGTGATCTGTCTTCAATACTGGAGTTATCTTCCAATGGAAGTGGAAAAATAAGGAAACATCCATAGATGTGCTTTGTTTTTACATTGTATGCCATTCAAACAGGAAAAACATCAGATAAGACTGCTGACATAGGGAGGCCATTATATACTTGTAACGCACTGCCTCACAATATATTTTATTGGTAAAGCATTATTTAACTGGTGGAAATAAAACACAAAAAACTATTTTTTACTTCTTTGCAAAGCATCACAGAATCACGTATCGAAGCCTTTGGATTTAGAAAGGCTGAGCGTCCTCTCAGGAGTAAGAAAAATTTTATCTAGAACAATATATTTAAAATACCTATGCTTTCATAAATTGATACTTATTAGTATATTGAATAGTGATTAGAAGTTTCAAAAAATCTACAGTAGTCTATAAAGTTAGGCAATAAAAGCTAAAATGCTAGCTATAGATAGATACATGCAAACAGACATAAACAGATATACTTAAAACATTAAGCAGAAGCATCAAAATATTTTATTCTACTATGTCATTTGGTTTCTCAAAGATTTAGATAATGAGATCTGGGTGATGCTAAGAATGAGTTTTACCTCAATTTTCAGTCTATCTAGAGCGTAATAATCTGGACTAGTTTCTTGCACTAGAGTTCTGAGAATTGCATCATATAATTTCTGCAAGAAACTCAGTTTCTGATGGAACTAAAGTATCAATGCTGCTAAGATACTCTAAAACATCTTTTACAAAGATATTTGACCTTTACTTGAAGACTCCACCCGATGAACACTTTACCACACTGCTGAGCAAATTATTTACAGAAAACTCTACATCACTTTTACTGTTGAATTATTTATTACCTGCCAAATGAGCCTTGCTGTACTTAATTGTCAGATTAAGTTGCTCTTCACACTTAGAATGTAGTCTCCAAAGCAGGTATTTACAATTCATGAGCAAGACACCTTTTAAACTTTCAACATGATAGAAAAGATCAAGCTTCTATAATCCCCTCACTCTATACCACTGTTTCCACACTTGTGAATACTGCTATTCTTTTCTTGATCCTTCTAGCTTCAGCAAATTTCTACAGTCGCTTAACCCAAACATTTTATTCAAATGTAACTGATCATATTGCCTGTGACTGAATATGGTATAGAATGCAAAGGAAAATAATAAAATCCACTTTAGAGGATTACCTACCAGGTCAGCACCAAGCAAACAGCAAAGAAAAATATGCTTAAGGTTGTCCGTGAGTCCATCCAAACAGAACTCTGATTATTGCTGGTCCTGGAACTTGCCAGCTTCCCGCAATTACTGTGCTTCTCAACCTTTTGTGAACCCTCATTGGTCTTGGATGAAGAAATATCTTTCTTCCTCTGCTTAACTTCAGGCATTTTGTGCTCTTAAAAAGCAGAAGCAAAGAAAAAAGCTACTTAAAAAAAATAAACAAACAAACTTGAAAAGGACTAGTTACTTCTAAGCACCCCAAATATAACCTTTTGCCCTTTAGTTACACAAATAAAACCCCAAAGATGTTTCATTCAGTGCTTAGTATGTTTCCTAGTTATGTGAACTTTTGTAAAATGTTGTAATACTTTCATAAGGCTTTGTGAAAATTTTTGTTGTCTATACTATAAAGCACTGCTTTTTTTTTCTCAAACTGAACTGAGTTTTCAGACGTCAGCTAATTTCACCTTTCTGGAAATATTTCATCTGTTGTACAATAAGCCATTTTGAAGATATATTTTAAATCACAAGTGAAAGCACGATATTTCTTTATATAGTTGATTACTGTTGCAATTTCATCAGGAATTTCATTATCATGTTTTATTTGTGGATTTAAAAAAATAAATAAATTACCTACTCCACGTTCAAGTGGAAAATTAATTTTTTTTTCTTAGAAATGGGACTGCAAATCAAGCTTTAATTTAGTAATAGTTCTGTTGTAATGATTTCATGTCATCTGTAAAACCACAGGCATCAGTTAATAGAAAGCCATGAATATAAAAATACAGAGGATTAATGAAATAAGGCATCTAGATGAAAGGTATACTTTCCTCTTTGTTAAAATGAAGGTCTGAATAGATTGAGGCAATATGAATCTCCAGTTTCAAGGAATACAAAAGCTCATGTTCTAGCCAAATGGAAGTACAGAGTGGCATTTTCAAGCCGAAGATCTTCCACCACGCTGCTCAAAATCAACTGGATCCTTGGTGGATTCGGTTTAGCGGAATTTAAGACAAAAAATGTTGTGCTTCCTTCGGGACCATTTTGCAAGATTGTTGCTTAGTCCCATGTCAAAATATAAATATTTAAAGATACTTACATAGTCGCGTATGTGGCAGATTTATATTTTAAACAGTGCCTTTTACACAAGAGCATGAAGCTGTTTGTGAGTCACGCGACTAGGAAGCATGCTCAAATAAAAACATCTCTTGCTCTCAAAAAGAAAAAGCAATAAATGCCATTTTGTAACTTTTAAAACACCTTTGGGGTCGAGAGCACGTATTATGAAGTTAAAAAAAAAAAAAAAAAGAGATCTAAATGGTAGTTAGGGAAATAGTTTAATACAGGACCAACAACTCAGCTTTAACAAGGACAACTTCAAAGCGCAGCCTCGCCTAGGGCAGAGGAACGACCCTCAGCCCCCCACAGAGACCCTCAGCTCCCCCCAGAGACCCTCAGCCCCCCACAGAGACCCTCCCGAGCCTCCCAGACCCCTTCTCCCCCGCCCTGCCTGCGCTGGGCCCGGGACACTGAAACTGACCGACTGCCCGCTCCCCTCCAGCGCGCTCCCACATCCCCTCTGCCCTGGGGAAACTGACCTCGGCCGCCACCCGCTTTCCCCGGGCACCTCCCGCGGCCTCGTCGCCACCGACCCGCCACGCTTCGGGCCGCCTTTCCCCCTCCTTCAGCACCCGCTCCGGCCGCTGCCACGCTCCTCCACCGGGACAGCCTCAGAGCGGCCAGGCGGGGAGGGCCGTTACCACGCTGACACGTCCCGGGGCCCCACCTCTGGCCGGGGCCAGCGCCTAGCGCCGCGCTCCGTTGGCCGCCGCTCCCTCAGCCTCCGCCGCGCCCGTTGCAGCCGGTGGCCGCCGCTCCCACAGCCCTCAACGCGCCCGTTGCAGCCGTTG
Source organism: Calidris pugnax (assembly GCF_001431845.1). Taxonomy (NCBI): domain Eukaryota; kingdom Metazoa; phylum Chordata; class Aves; order Charadriiformes; family Scolopacidae; genus Calidris; species Calidris pugnax. The sequence goes on along the minus strand of NW_015094506.1, from coordinate 8,717,015 downwards.
GCCGCCGCTCCCTCAGCCCCCGCCGCGCCACGTCAGACGCGCTACCGCCGCTCCGCCGGGCCTCCGCGCCGGCGCGGGAGCGCCGGGCTTTGTTCCGCGGGGGCCGGGCTACCGGCGGCGGCCGGGGCGGGTAGCGGGCCGGCCCGGCCCTTCTCTTCTCCCAGCCCCGGGCGCCGGAAGGAGGAAGCGCTGGCGGCGCGCTGCTTCCCCGGGGAAGGGGTAGCGGCTTCTCCTCAGGGCAAGGCGAAAGAAAACTTGTTGCCGGCGGCTCCTGACGGCCCCGCGCTGCCCGGCAGGTGAGCGGTGGCGGCGGAGAGGGCGGGAGGCCAGACGGGACAGGACGGGGCGAGGAAGGGCCATGCCCGGGCGGTTTCGCCCCCGAGGCTGGCTGCAGCCCGCGGCTCCGGGTCTGCCTGCTGCGGAGGGGGCTGGCCGCCCCCCGCCCCGGGGGGTGATGGAGGAGGTGGCCGAGCAGAGCCCCGGCGGGGCGGCGGCGGGGGCTGGTCTGACCGAGCGCTCCGGTTTCTGTTTCGTTCTCCCTGCGGCCGGTAGCGGCGGCTGCGGGGAGGCGTGTCTGGCTGCGAGGGGACTCTTTGTTTTGCGTGTTTGTAGGGTGCTTTCTTTTTGCGTGTGTTTCGCCCGTGGGTTGGTTATTATTGTGGTTTTTTTCTTAACCTGGATGTTTTTCGGCTGGGGAGGTTTCGTGCGGTGCGGCGGGGTGAAAGACTTTCCTAACCGCGTAATTTCCAGTGAGAATAGGCAATTCTGTCAGTACGGCGGAAGAGGCACTCCATCACGGGCTTATCCATTGGTGGCTCTTCTGAATCTGCCCGGCTCCTGAGGGAGGGAGTGAAGGAAAAGGTGAGCGCTTGTGCAGGATGCTCGGTGGGAGCTGGAAATTGCCCACGGAGCCTTCGGTCCTTGCACCGGAGTGTGATGATCATTAGGGACACTCAGGAGCAGCTGATCAGTACTGGGAAACCTTTACATGGTAGACAGTTTTCACCTTCTTTTATCTTCAGGCTTTTTTTTTTTTTAATGACATAGGGGAAGAATGCAAATTTATAGTTGTGTATCAGATGCTGATAGAGGAAGATACAGATCAGTTATTGACAGTGTGAAGTGCTCCATTTTCCATCACGTCTTAAGGTCTGGCTGTACTTGTATGGAGTCTTGGACTTGGAGACAGCATCGAGTTTATCTCATGGAATTTGGTACACAGGGAGTTTATTTTCTATTGAAGTTCTGCCCAGTGCTGTCAGCCATGAGACCAGTCCTCTTTCTCATGCCGTTGTCTCAGTCACATGATCCAAGGACTTAAACGTTTAATTTGAGTGATGCAGTGGTAGGGGAAAAGACCTTTTCATAGAGATATTTAGCAAGTTACTAGTGTATGAGAAGCTTGCACAGACTGTGATTCTTTAGTTCTGCAGCTGTTCATGAACATAAATTTGTGGAAGTGTGAAAAAGGACTCAGGATTTTTTTTTCTCCGCAAATTAGCAGTACATACCTGTTTTTTTTTTTTAATGAAAACTTCTGTTCATGGAGTGACCACAAGAGTTTTACTATCAGTCTAGTTGTTAAAGATTGAAACTATTTTTATATCTCCTTTATATGCCTCCAAGTGGAACAGCTGGAGAAATATTGTAGTCAGATTAATTCTAATAATGCCCAGCTGGAAGTCTTTATTAAACATGATAGCATATGGTATCTAAATAATATTCTAAGAACAGTATTCGTATTCACAGTAGCTTGTGATCTACTACAACTTAACTATTAATATGCCTTTTTTTACTCTGTTGAAAAGGAATCATATTAGATTTTTCCCAGTGTTTTCTTGATGCTACTGTACTGTCCAGCCAAGCTGGACTAGTGAGTCAAACAGTGTAATTAAATTCATATAACAATAGTATGAAAGTCTCCTTATCAAGGCAGAAAGCGGAAAAACAAGAAAACAAACTATTTTTTTTAGCTTTCTGCAGTTTGTAGTATAACTTGCCTGAAACGTCACTGTGTTTTCTACTAATGCAGCTGCTCTGCTTTTTCCGACTTTAAAACTAAAATTCATAACCTATTTTAAAACTCTCTTCCTTGTACTTGTAAGTTATGTTTTGATTCTGCCTTGACTTTTTTCTTAAAAGCTGAAGAAAAATGGATGTGAAGAGTAGAAATTATTTACTTATGAATCGCCAAGCACTGGAAAAAGACATCAAGACCTCTTATATCATGGATCGTATGATTTCTGATGAAGTACTGACATTACAGGAGGAGGAGAAAGTGAGACAACAGGTAGAATTGTCTCTTACTGTTTTTTATCTTCCTAGTCTGTTCACATGTTTTATCATTCTTTTAAAAAATAATACTTTCTGTCTATCTCATTGCTGGATTCAGCAAATTTGTAAGCATATGCCTAGCATGCAGTTTTCATCACATTATATAAGGTAGAGTTAAGGGCTTGGTCAAGTTGAAGGCTATTTCACAGTTGAAGGTGATAAATAGTCTGTATTTGACAGAGTGACAGATTAGATGATTTCTAAGGTCTCTCAGTTTTTTATAACATCTCTTTTTTTTTTTTTTTTTTAGAGTACACGGCAGGAGCGAGCAGCTATGCTAATAAACATTATTCTTACAAAAGATAATAATTCATATAGATCCTTTTATAATGCACTACTTCATGAAGGGTACAGAGATCTTGCTGCGCTTCTTCAGGATGGCATCCCTTCCATCTCCCCTGGTAATGGAAAGAGTTCAATGGATGGAATGACTTCATATGGTCAGTATAACCACAGCAATCTCTGCTTGAAAGTAGAGACAAGGTGTATTTTTTATTCCTTACTAATTGAGTATCTATAATACCTCTTCCAATGAAAAAGGAGTAGTTGGTGCATTCACTTATTTTAGTAGTGCAGGCAGTATTTCTGTATTTCGTGATTTAATAAGGCAGGAGTGTTACAACAGTACGACTTTTGTAGGTCATCCTGAAAATGTCATATTTAGTAATGTTTATTTTAAAAGACAGGGCACCTGAAGCTCTCGTGTTTTCTCTAAACTGTAACGTTTTTGTTTTATGAAGGAAATGAACCAATTTGGTGATTTTTAAGGTCCTCTCTTTTTTTTAAACATCTTTTTTTTTTTTTTTTTTTGTAGAGTACACGGCAGGAGCGAGCAGCTATGCTAATAAACATTATTCTTACAAAAGATAATAATTCATATAGATCCTTTTATAATGCACTACTTCATGAAGGGTACAGAGATCTTGCTGCGCTTCTTCAGGATGGCATCCCTTCCATCTCCCCTGGTAATGGAAAGAGTTCAATGGATGGAATGACTTCATATGGTCAGTATAACCACAGCAATCTCTGCTTGAAAGTAGAGACAAGGTGTATTTTTTATTCCTTACTAATTGAGTATCTATAATACCTCTTCCAATGAAAAAGGAGTAGTTGGTGCATTCACTTATTTTAGTAGTGCAGGCAGTATTTCTGTATTTCGTGATTTAATAAGGCAGGAGTGTTACAACAGTACGACTTTTGTAGGTCATCCTGAAAATGTCATATTTAGTAATGTTTATTTTAAAAGACAGGGCACCTGAAGCTCTCGTGTTTTCTCTAAACTGTAACGTTTTTGTTTTATGAAGGAAAGACTCTTATTTTTATATATTGAAGAAGCTGAATCTAACATAAAAAAAGTTTTAGCCTCCAAAATTCTGACACTTCTTTAGAAGAGTAATCTGTTTAATCTCTCATCCTACATTCCAATAGTTGATCTAGTTAATAGATTTTAATTCTCTACACCAGATCTTTTAATTACCCTAAATACGTTTCTAACTCTTACCTACATTGTCATCAGTATTGTCTTTGATTGACATGAAATAAATTAGTTGGGTTAGGGGAGTTGTTTGGTTTGGTTTGGTTTGAAGAAGCATCACATATATAAATTACTTCTTACTTTCATGTATCTTGTTTTTAACTTTAGTTAAGACAATTCTCTGCGAAGGAGGTGTGCCACAGAGACCAGTTGTGTTTGTCACTCGGCCAAAACTGGTAGATGCTATTAAACAGAAGCTGTGCTGCTTGGGAAGTGATCCAGGCTGGGTCACAGTTTATGGAATGGCAGGTTGTGGGAAGACTGTTTTAACAGCAGAAGCTTTAAGGGATCATCAGCTCTTGGAAGGTACGTTTAGAAAACAAAATAATTGATATTTTTATAAAAATTATTACAGGCCTATACATATTGGACATATATGGCAAAGTATCTTATATCATTTGAAAGTAATTTAAGATTTAGGTTTCTAAGTTCCTTAGGTGCTTCTGAAATATTTGCTTGCATCTCACAGCTTTTATAACTGTTTAGTGCTCTAGGACCAATAAATATTTTAGTAGTTAATAGGAAAAGATTCTGAATAGCTTTTTACCTTGCAATCTGCTTTGATTTATGAGAGTAGATACATCCTTAATTAACTTGAAATTGTTATTTCTGTTTCTGCAAAATAATCATATTTAGTTTTTATTCCTTTTGGGCATTGCTTGTTAAGTCCTCAGACTCTTCCCCTTGCTACATGAGTTTAAAAAAATCTTCTAACTTTTACATGACAAGCATCCATGGAGTGATTACACAAGTATCACTTTAACTTAAAGCAGATCATAAATGAAATCATATAATGATCATTATATTTTTTTCCTTGCATAAGACTTGGAGGAGAAAGTGGGACACAGGCATTAGAAAACATGGTGTAGGGATAGATACAGGATCCTCTGCTGCAGTTGACTCTTCTAGATGCTTTCGCGTTCACTGTTTTGGGATAATTTTCACATCCCAGACTCTGAACTCCTGCAGTAGTACAGGGTGGAAAAAGGTAGGAGGATGGATGCAGAAGGCGTTGTCAAGGGACAGGCAGGATGGCATGTAGAGAGGAGGGATGTGAATAAGAGTGTGAATTCTCTGTGGGAACTTGCCCTACAGAGCCTGTTCCTTTAAATATAAAAAGTAGTGGTATTGTAGAACCATCTTTCTGTGTTAATGGTAGAGTTGCAATGGTTTAGCTTGCAATGGACTTTGAAGTTTTATATTTTAATTGAAATTGAGTTATTAATTGCTATTGAAAGCTGCTGTTAAATATTTCTGATTTAAAATGTATAGCACAATTAACACTGCGCTTCTTGTAGATTACTTTCCAGGAGGAGTTCACTGGATCTCTGTTGGAAAACAGGACAAAGCAGGGCTCCTAATAAAACTTCAGAATCTCTGTAGCAGATTGGAACAGGACTCTACTCTTTCACAAAGGCCACCACTTAACATTGAAGAGGCTAAAGATCGTCTTCGTTTGCTGATGCTACGCAAATATCCCAGGTGATGTCAGTAAAATGAAGCACCATTCTTTAACTGATAAAACTTTGTAGAGTAACTTTGGTCTAATCGTCTAAGGTGTCTGTTGTGGTTACATGTCTCTGTGATGTGGGGTTTTGGTTTTTGAAAAAAAGAACCTCCGAACTCTTCCACTTTTTGCTTTCCCTTTTTCTGTTTTACTGTAGCTAATTAGGAAGTGTTGTTCAAGGTGAAGCTGATAATACTTCTAGAATTTTAATTCTCGTGTAGGGGTTCCTGTTAAAATCTTCTAAATTACTGACTTGCATGTAATAAAAGAATAAGTAAGTTCAGATAAGTGTACAAAAGCTGAAGGGTAAATAAATGGTAGCGGCAGATGTATAATATACTTAGTATAACTGTCCCTGCTTAGATATTGTTGTTTGGTTTTGGTTTTTTTTTTAATGGGGTAACTGAAGGGTTACATTGTAGACTTGACCTGGATATGAATATGTTTAGTAGGCTAGTAAGACTTCTGCTAACAAAATATGTTAATCAGCTGTGCAGGAGTCACATTTGCTTGAAAAATTATTAGTCATTGAATAATGAAGGTTAGGAACAAACAGTTGGAAGTAAGAATTGCTCTAACTTTCAGTGTTCTCATTGTGTACATAGAGTGCTTCACTGATGTGTGAGGATCATACAGCAGTAAAAGGGTGTGTATCACTGCCAAAAATTTTTCCTTTCCAGAACAGCTGATGTCTTTTTTAAAGTGTTTGTCCTAGAGTTATCACAGTGAAAGCAGGTTTTCATGATATGATCAATTATTGCCAAGAAACCAGTTGCTTTCAAACTTCAGGAAAAGTGACTTAATTTAATCAAGGAGTGTCTCGGTCACAGCGCAGCTTTTTTCATCTCTGAGCAGCAGTTTTTGTTATTTGTTCACGATTTCATTACTCTCTGGGAAAATTTGTGCTAAACTAAACAAGCCTGCACCTGAGTGAGATATCTCAGTAATAATACTCCAATCTCGTGACTTAGAGTAGAAGAATACTGGCATCTTTGTACAGGAAAAAAAATCTTGTGAAGAAAAGATTTGAAAAACACTGCCAGGCTGTCTCAATTGACACAATTCTTGTTATTTTTAGTTCATTAACAAACCCAAAATCTTCAATGCAAAATAATTTGGATGTTTAATTCATGCATAATATTACAGTCTCTTCTGAGTTGAAGGGAGAACTACGTGCTGTTTTCTTGTAAGATGTATCCCTATGGTATCGTGGACTGTTCCAGAAGTTGACAGCCACTGTATAGCCAAACAACATGATAGCCTAACATGGTTGATACTCTTTGTAGTGCACAAAGTGACTCATTTGAGAGCTACTTGCTGTGTTTTGTCAAAAGAGTTCCTGTATGCTAAGGAAACTTACGTGGAAAAGAGAATACACCAGCTTTGGAAACAATTAGGTGATTGTGTTTATTTGTGGGCATTTCAGTGCCAGCTGTAGCAGTGTCTTTATAGACTGCCAGGTATCTCATGTAGGATGCTGTTGACCTGGCAATGTTCATTAAGCTGCTTCAAGATAAAGTAACAGATGTTAGATAGGAGTATTGCAGAGTATGACTGCACCTCAAGGAAAAGTTACAAGAATTTATTAATAAACTTTTCTAATCCGTCTGCTTTTCACCATTATGAAACCATGTTAATGTGGTTACACTGTTCATCTTAGTCCTTTTTATCCTTTCCTTTCTCCTCCTCTATCCTAAACGCTTTGATCATATTGCCAAAATTGACTCTAAGGGTAGGAACTTTGTATCTTTAAAAATTCTGTAAGTTTATGAAAAGCTGACCAACTCAGATAAAGAAGAGAAATCTAAGTAGGTGCTTTCAGTGCTGAAAAGGAGTATAAAGAATGAATTGATGGGAAACATATTTTGTTGCCTTGCTAACTGGCCAGCTTGGATACATGAGCTGGGAACAGGCTACAACCTGTGCTGCACCTTGCCCAGTTAGGTATATGTGAGATCAGTGTAAGAACAAACTGAAAGTCTTGTTGATGGTGGGTTATCTGGAAAATCATAGTGGGCATGGGAGGAGGCAGAGGGAAATGTAGTGGAGAGCGAGGTTCGTAGGATGCAATGTATTTCAAACTAAGCTTCACTAGTTCTGTGGCTTGTGGAACTTGCTCTGCGCTGGATTTTAATTTGGTGACAAAAAGTCACTTTGGCTATTTCTAGATTCAGACTGTGAATCTGGACTCAGGTTGTGAGTCCAGTACATTTCTTGGGTTAAAGTATTAGTCAAATGAAAACTTTCTGAGCAAAGTATCATTATGTATTTTGTTGGATTATGGTTGAAGAAATTGAAGCTATGATAAAGAAAGAAAGACATTTCAGAATTAAATCTCCTGTGATTGTAATCGCAGTGTTTTGAGGTTTTTTGGTGGCTTTTTTTTTTTTTTTTTTGTTGGGTTGGTCTTTATTCTTGGGTCAGAACAGAACATAGGTGTGTTTTTTTTGATGATTTGGGAATTTTTTTGGAGGTGTTTTTTTTTTTTTTTTTTGGTTGGTTTGGTTTATTTACAATCTTAATTAGGCTTTAAGATTTGTTTGTGTGGTTGGGGAAGAAAGTCACAGATAACAAAAGACTGGGAGGATTTGGAAGTTCTCACATTAATTATACGCGTAAAATCAGGCTGTAATTCATGCTGCTTAGCATATTTTCCAGTGTGAAAGTATCACAAAATTAGTCATTTATGGCTATGATAGTATTCCTGTCAACCCTCTGATTTATCAAAAGGGTGTTAATCGAGCAGGTGTATAAAAATGAGACATGGGTATCCAAGACTTACACGCAACTTTGGAAATGTGGTATAGTGTGTGTGCACTTGTTAAAAAGGACAAAATCCTTATTTAAAAGCATTGATGGCATAAGTGTCATTTAGCTAAAGAAAAATGCGGAAGTCTTGGCATGCTTCAGAGGGAATTGGACAATTTAACCGATGACTAGTGTAGCTGAAAACTACATCCCTTTAAAAAAAAAAAGGCGGCAGTAAATATAAACAATATGCAGCATTTGGTTTCAATAACTTTCCTCCACAAAACACATAGAATGTAAATAACTGGTGTTTCTTTACATTAATCTACTTGCCAGCTAATCTTTTTGACTTTTTACTCCCTTGGAACCAACCGTTTAAAAACAATTTTCAGTAACTTCTTTGTCAGATACAGGCAGGTGTAGGGAAGTTTACTATACGTCATTCTGATGAGATTCCGTGTAGTAAACTACAAACATGACTAGCCATAGGATTTGAATATGTAGTCATTATAAAATGTTGTTTATGTAAAAAGAACCTTGTCATCCAAAACAATTCCTTCACGAGAGGAATTGTATCTGAAGATATAAGAACGAAACTGAAAACTCTTGAGTCAAAGGAAACTGAAATGGTTTCTCCCACAAAGCTTATTGCTAACTTGTGTCAAGCAGAGTTTTCATCTAGTCCTATAGAACTTTTTTTCTTCACTTATGGTATCTGATAACACGAAAAGCAGAGTAAATATTTCTGTTTTCCCTGGCATCTGCTAATGGAAATATTTCTCAAAACTTCATTGTTTACACTTGAATTGTAGCTATAAAGCAATAGATGGTAAAAATTATTTTTTGGAGATATTTGCATTCAGCTTTCTTGCACAGTGTTCAATGCACTCTTAAGGAACTCTGCATATTAATATAAAAGTTATGCAATGATACATTAGAAATTCTGAAAATGTTGTTTCATTATTAAAATGAAATGCTGTATTTCAACACCAATAGTTGATTTGACATCTGCAATATTTCTTCTTGCACTAGATCTCTTTTGATCCTGGATGACATTTGGGATTCCTGGGTATTAAAAGCATTTGATAATCAATGTCAGGTTCTTATCACCAGCAGGGACAGGAGCGTAACAGATGCTGTGGCTGGTAAGGAGCAGTTTCCTCTCCTGCATTACACATTGTGTGTGTATATGTATGCAATTTGTTCTTGTGAACTTTTAAAAGAATCTGATAGCATCTATGACTATCAACTTCTGCACAAGTAGCAAGGTTTTAGAATTCTGGTCTGTAAGACTTTATGCTCTTTGTGAAATAAATGTTATATGTTATTCTGAAAGTTATATGTCTACTTTGAAGAGTGCAATGATTCTCAACAGGAGAAATTAACCTATGTGACATTGCTGCTGTTAGACTGATTATCTCTGTGGTATTAAGCGGTCATCACAATGACGTGCTCATAATGTATTTGTAATCATTAAATTATAGTCTTATTTTTTGTCTCTCTAATGTGAACTTGATTCTGATAAGTAGAATTGATACTCTTAGTATTCAGCATTTAAAATACTATGCATAAAATTATGAGCCAGGTCCTTTGCTCCAGGTTTTGCTTGGACAATATTCTCAATTTCCATAGGATTTTTTACATTCTTTTAATTTTTTTCTATGTTTCTATGTCTAGGCAATAAATATGAGGTTCATGTGGAAAGTGGACTAGCACATGAGAAAGGACTGGAGATTTTGTCCCTATTTGTGAATACAAAAATATCAGAACTGCCAGAACAAGCTAACTGTCTTGTAAGGGAATGCAAAGGTATACTTGCTGCTCTTTAACATACCATTTACCACTGAATGTATTTTTTTTCTTCTAGGTTTTGACTTACAGATAGAGGAAGGAACGTTCTTTAATATTATATGCCTTAAGTAAAACACAAGTGTTTGTTAAATGCTTTTTGGTTTTGTTTTTGTTTTTAAACTAAATAGAAGTGTATCATGTTGATTTTTGAGTAGTTTTCTTCAGCATATCTTCCTCTGCCCCCCTATTACACTTAAATTTGTTGAGTTTGTAAATGTCTATATGGATGACATATTTTGTCTGTTCTGCACACCTCAAGGATTTAATCAATATATTGGGAAATTTACCTGATTTATTGAACCACTTGATGAAATTATTGGATTGTGTTCCTTGAAAACCTCTAATATTAAATTAATCTTTTCCTTCAGGTTCTCCTCTTGTGATATCATTGATAGGTGCATTATTAAGAGACTTCCCTAGTCGTTGGGAATACTATCTCAAACAGCTGCAGAATAAGCAGTTTAAAAGAATAAGAAAATCTTCTTCTTATGATTATGAAGCCCTTGATGAAGCAATGTCCATAAGTGTTGAGCAACTGAATGACAATTATAAAGACTACTATAAAGACCTCTCTATCCTCCCAAAGGATGTTAAAGTACCGACTAAGGTAATAACAGCAATGCAGAAATCTCATCATTTTCAGTGAGATACAAACAATAAATAATTCATAAAATTTATAATTGTTGGGTATAACTTATGCTGCAAGTAACTTAGTAGTAATTGCTAGATTGGGTAGGTCAGGTCCATTATTGTATAATTACTTTTATTGTCAGTAGTGAAACTAAAAAATTCTGACTATTTATAATGTTAGTTCATTGTGCATTCCGTTTATAGCACTTTAATTAGATTGTAATTGAGCTCTCTGAAAGCTTAAGAACTGTTATGTGAAATTCGTGTCCTTAAAGGAAAAGATACAATCACCATAAATCAGCACAAAAAGACAAAAGATGGGCTAACTTACATTATCTGTACTGATGTGGAAGAATTGCTAACTTATTGAATTTATTACCATTTGTAATAATTTCTATATTTGTTGGCATGTGTTTTGTTGTCAGTTAATTGGTAGCCTTTTATGATATTCATACAATTCATAGTACCCCTTAGTTCTGATTCTTTTCTGTCTTTATATGCTTTTTTAGGTTCTCTGTATTCTTTGGGATATGGAAACTGAAGAAGTTGAAGATATACTCCAGGAATTTGTTAACAAATCGCTACTATTCTGTGATCGTAATGGGAAGTCATTCCATTATTATTTACATGATCTTCAACTTGACTTTCTTACAGAGAAGAATCGCAACCAGCTTCAGGTAACGTATTGACTAATCGACTTACTTTTAACTTCACTCTCTAAAGCTGAGCATTCTTCAGAAAATGTTCCCTTGTTAAATGGTATCCAGAGTAGCTTCATAGAATAGGTCTGCAATGCAGTTAAACTTAATGCTGAGTAATTAAAAATGTGTATTTTCAACTTGAAACTATGGAGTGATTTCATGGTGGTTCCATTTGGATCTAAGAAACTAAACTGAGAGAAGGCCCAATATCCATTATTTCTCTGTCAAAGACATTTCCAGCAGGAGATGGAATGTTCGGTTGATGATTCCAAAGGCATCAAGGCCCTACTAGAATAGGAAGTTTCTTCTTTAATATAGAGAAAGTGCTTTTTACACTTTTTTTTTTTTTCCAATTTAAAGCAATACTCTCAGGGCCAGTACCTGTAAGTTGCACCCAATAAATGTATCAGAATGAGTAAATGAGACAGAATGAGTAAATATGAACAGAAGGCAAGTTTTTAGGCATATATATATGTGGGGTTTTTTTGGTTTGGTTTCTTTTTTTTTTGCTGCTACCCACACTTAATATGAAGACTGATTTGATAGCTTCCTGTAGAAGGAAGGCTAACAGCTTACTTTTGTGTCTTTTAACATCCAGAGCATGTTTCTGGAGAAGTCTTAAGCAGTAAATTAGGTTAAGTGTACAATTTTGGAAGGTAAGCTTTTCTTAATTCATTTGTTGATTTATAATGATTGAGAAATAATAATATTCCTCAATACTATATACAATATAATATTGATAATAATTCCTCAAAACTGAAACCAATCAATACTTTGGTATATATTAACTGAAAATGTGTTTTGATTCACATCTCAGGAGCTACATAAAAACATAGTAAATCAGTATAAGAAATATTACAAACTTAATACGCCTGTTCCATCTCAAGAGGATTGCATGTACTGGTATAACTTTCTGGCGTATCACATGGCTGGTGCCAACATGCAGAAGGTGAGTTCTGACCAGTGTTCTGTGTTCCCCTTTTTGACCCACCCTTACCACTGCCTTTCCCCCCAGGCTTTTTCCCACTTGAACCTCTCTTCTCCCGGGCTTTTGTGCGGATAGGTAAACACTCGATATAGAGTCCTTTAGGGACTCCACTCGTAATCACTGTCTGTTATGAAAACTACTTAATTTCTGCCTTTTGCGTTTCATCTTTTCAACCAATTATTGAGAAGATTTCTTTTGTATCGTAACAGCTTGTGTTACTCTTTTCCTTTTGAAGAAGCTTTGATAGGAAATCTTTTCTAAACCTTTTTGAAAAACCAGGCCTGTTTTATTATATAATACAAGTAAATTGATTTCTTCAGAGATTTTGATTACATTAGTTACTTTTTTCTACAAAAAAAAAAGTCTTGTTAGCTTCTTCTTCTTATGTCATACTGATTTGTGTGTAAGAGTCCATTCTCTGTGTTACCAGATTTCCACAGGCATAAAAAAAAACCTAGTAAGATTTATATGGGCAAATCTTTTGTTCCCAGGATTGCTTTAGGACCTTAAAACCACTGCTATTGTTTTTTCCACCTACTGCTCTTTAGGTACTGAGCTAGCATAAGATGCAAGTCATGCAGCAATATGAATATTTCAGTTATTTCAGTTGAATGTCTTTAGAATTCTTGCCTTGAATAGCATTTGGTCCCAGTTGCTAGTTGCTTTATTTCACATGTACTCAAACGTTTTCAGTTGAACCTTTTTTGAGATGGTTCATCCAACGCATCATATAAAATACACTTTGTGTATTTTACATCCTTCACTTTGGGTACTGTGTGCAATTCTGAGCCCCATAGTTTCAGAAGGATGTGGAGGTCCTTGGATGTGTCCAGGGCAACAAAGCTGGTGAAAAGGCTGGAAGGCATGTCCTGTGAGGAGCAGCTGAGGACTTAGGGTTTTGTCTAATTTGGAGAAAAGGACACTGAGGGGTGACCTCATTGCTCTCTACAGCTTCCTGAGGAGGGGCAGTAGAGAGGGAGGTGCTGATCTCTTCTCCCTGGAATATAGTGATAGGATGAGTGGGAATGGTGCAAAGCTGCACCAGGGAGGTTTAGACTGGACATTAGGGAGCATGTCTTTACCGAGAGGGTGGTCAAACACAGGAACAGGCTTCCTATAAAGGTGTTTGATGCCCCAAGCCTGTCAGTATTCGAGGCATTTGAACAATGCCCTTAATGACATGTTTTAGCTTTTGTTTAGCCCTGAAGTGGTCAGTCCGGCAGTTGGACTAAATTATCATTGTAGGTCCCTTCCAACTGAAATACTCTAATAATTGTTTGCTGTTTCTGATTGCCTTTTAAGTAGCTTTCTCATTTTTAAGTTAAATTCAATTGTAATTTTTTTTGCTTTTATTCAAATTCAGCATCTGTTAAGAAGAGCAACAGATCACTATTAGCAGAGTGATCTTTGCTAAACTGGATGAGAAGGAGCTTTATGAGAGGTGTATCTTAAACCAGTCTTGCATGCTACAAAAGTCAAGATTTGCTTTTGTACTCCCATCTCTTTTCTGACTAGCTGTATGAAAGAGCAGACCTTTGCATTGAAATAACAAGCTTAACGTTCTATACCCAGAATTTTCATACCTGATCGAGTAAGATGCAGGAAGCAGGAAATTGCCTAAGTTTTTAACTGGAGACAATTTTACCAAAGCATATTGAATAACTAATATATTTCCTATGGGTTTTTTTCCCCCCTTAAGTAGATTCTGTTGTGGAACTCACACTCTGAACTTAATTTTTTATTTCTTTTAGGAACTCTGTGATCTTATGTTTTCTCTAGATTGGATTAAAGCTAAAACAGAATTGGTAGGGCCTGCTCATCTGATTCATGAATATGTGGAATACAGTTCAATCCTGGATCAAAAGGTATGATACTAAAATGTAAATAATTAGCCTGTTCCAATGTTTAATTGCATTTTGTTCGATGTATGTATATATGGGAGATATATAGAAGGCTTAAACAATTGAAACATAAAACCAGTAGAAAGCTAAACTTTAATTTGGATAAGAGGAAAATGAAGAAAACTAAGTTTCCAGTTTTACTTGTAACTTCTGTATGTTGTAATTGACCATGGAACTCAAAAACTAACGTGAATAAAAATAACTAATGGTGAGTGTATATGGCACTCTGCTTTTGAGGAGCTGCAGAATTTTTGACCACTTGTACTAGTCTTTCTAACATTTCACATTGACTGCTTATTGAGTAAATCAACTGTTGCCAGTATCCTTTATTTGAAAAATAAGGGTAATATGCTTTCCTGAATAGGATAATGAAGTATTTCGGTCTATCATGTACTTGCTAATAGAACTAAATAGAAAAGTAGAATGAAGTGCTTCTGTAAGAATATTAGCTGTATAGAAATTGAAAAAGCAAAGGGCATTTAGGAAATTAATCCACATTGTTATCAAATATCTGTTCTGTACATAGGACAGCACAGTACGTGAGAACTTCCAGGAATTTCTGTCTTTAAATGGGCACCTTCTTGGACGGCAACCATTTCCTGACATTGTGCAGTTGGGTCTTTGTCAGCCAGAGACATCAGAGGTGTATCAACAAGCCAAGCTACATGCTCAAAGAGAAAGAGGAGCATTTTATTTGGAATGGATGTAAGTAGCTACAGTCCATCTGCCGATCCCCTGATCCAAGAAAATAATTTAATATACAATTAAATACAACGTATGGCTGCAGTTTTTTCTGGATAAAGTGAAATAATTTTCAGGAACTTGTGGGAGGAGGGCAACTCTGGATATGTAAGGCCACAAAGTAGTAACAATTACATAGAAATAAATAGAGGAATATATTTACTTCTATACTCAATGATTATTCCTTTTAAATAACTATACAAAGATGAAAATAAGATACTTTGAAACTTTGCTAAAGAATTTTTTTTTTTTTGAAAAAACCTAGAATTGTAGTGTGAGTATTGGGTATGGTACAGTATGCGTTTAGGTTTTCTAGTAAAATGTTCACTTTAAAATGGACAGCATTTGTGTGAACTTGCAAACTTTCTGAAAGTAGGAAATGGAAAATACTGAAAGGCTCTATAATCTCTACCCAATCTTGAAATTTCTCCTATTTAAATAATTTTTTGCTGTTTTCATATTTTTGGAAGTTGTTTAAGGAAAAAGTATACATATCTTAATGTTTTTCCAGTATAGTCCAGTAATCATCTGACCATATTACTGTCTCTGTTAGATTCTTCTGTTTGATGTTTCTGTTCTGATATCTGCAGTGTTTGGTGGCTAAAAATCAGAATGACTCTATGTCAGGTTATTATGGTAATAACCAGGCAGGTTAATCCGTGCATACTGAAATTCAGGTCTTCTCTTTGAATACTTGGTTATTTCATTTTGCTAACAGAATTCTAACAAAAACTCTTGAAAGTTGCACAATTCAGCAGAGTCCATCTCCTGTTAGGGCAGGGCTTTCACCTTGGATGTGGGAGACATGCTGAAGAACAGGACTGAAATCACCAGAACAGAGACTGATGTTTTTGTGTCCCATCCTAGGACCAGGTTCTAAAAATGATTTGTAGGATATGTAGATAAATGCACTGCTCTCTTGACCAGCAATTTTGGCTTTATTAAAATTTATTAAAAAAAAAAAAAAGTTGGCTTTGATGAGTCAGTATTTTGCAGTGAAAAATTGCTTTCATTCTAAAGTACACCTACTTTGTTTGAGATGTTTTAACCATTATTTAAATGCTACACTTGAAGACTGAATCTTGTAATGATAAAAACTTGAAGTGCATTGATTCATTTAGACTCCAGAAAAAATATTAACAATGTATTCATCACCAAAAAAAATCTTATTACTGTGACAGCTTCCTGCATTAAGAGCTGGCTAAAGAGGATGATCATGATTGCTACTAATGCTAAGTTTTTGTTAAAGTGAGGCAAGAATCGTTTAAGGTGTGTTAGATTCTGTACTTAATCTCTGATTGAAATGCAGTGATAATCACAGATTTTATTTAAATATTTAATGATAAGAGTTGAGTCATTTCTAGGAAAACTAAGTAAATTTACTAAGATCTAAACAAATTCACAAACTTTTTTTGAGTAAGCATGAAAAGGAACGTGCATCAGGACAGGAATTCTCAGGAAGAAATTTGTATTTGGAAATGGCATGTATCGGATCATAAAAATGCTGCATCTTGCAGTTCACCACCTTTGCCCCTAAACTGCATGTTAATTTCTCATGCAGCTATTGCCTTTCTTGATCTCTAAGCTGTAACTATTGGAAGGCAGTAAAAACTCTTGAGAAAATGTTGAAATTTGCATTTCCTTTATTACTTCAGCATAAAGGCTGAGAGGTAAGGTAAAGTGGGTTGGTTGGTTGATTTGTTATAAAGCTTGCTGCTCAAGATCCATGGAAAAACTGTTATCTTTTTATAGAGGATTTTGAATAATAAAAATGCATTAGGAAAACCTACTCATCTAAAACCAACTATTTTACCCTGTAGAAATAAAAAATCCTTGAAAAATCTCTACCGTCTGGTTGTTCGTCCACATAGAGATGCAGTTTACCATGCCTGCTTTTCTAAGGACAGACAAAGAATAGCATCATGTGGAGCTGATAAAACACTTCAGGTAAGATGCCTATGCATGAGTGAAAAGATATGCAGTGTACCATTTTGATAACATTTGTTAACAGTCCTGTTGCTTTCCTTCTGCTGTTATGTGGAGATATTAGGGATCTAGAACTTCTTGGAGACAAATGATTAAAAAGGACACATTATTACGTAAATGTCAAATTGCATGTCTAGAATAGTAAGCATTATTTTCTAGTTCAGAAGCTTAACTGTGTGATTTCAAGGTTTATATCATGATGGTGTAATACGTGAACATGAGATGCCTTTAATTGATACAGAAAAGCTCACAGCCTAAGTAATGCACTGCAGCATATTTAATATTTGCTTGCAAAAATGTTTCTAGTCATAGTAGATCTACAGAACTTAGTAAAGTATTTTAATTACAGCTTTACTATTTCTATGGGATGATAATGGACATTGTGCTACTTGGTGCTTAATTAGTAAACTGTCTTATGCAAAAGAAATAAATCTGGGGAGAAAAATGAATCCCTGAAGTTGAGGACAGTATTAGATTGGAAATGGGCTCAAAGTGCTTAGGAAGTGGATTAGGGGAGACAGAGAGGAAAGTGACTAATATAAATTTGCCAGCAGTCTGCCGGGAGGGGAACAAGCCAGCTCTCCAGAAAACTAGCAATCAGCCAGACAATAACCTGGTAAAGTATCCATATTCCAGACAGCCAAAGGTAAGGGAAAAGAACGTTTCTGCGAGCCTTTGGTATTTTTTTGGATGCTTGATAAGTTGAATACTAAAGTAATAACATTAGTGGTGCTTAGTTGCTGTTCATTTGGCTACTTAATGTGTTGTCACTGTGTTTTCATTTAATCATTTTATTTGCTGGCTTCGACAATATTATGATTGTGGCATCCACTTAAGGAGAGTCCTGGTGGATGTACTCATTTTGTGCTGTGCTGAAGTTACTGTGCTGGGCTTCTGTACTAAATGGCCTCATTACTGAGACTGCAGGTTGCTTATTTTTCTCCTCATTTCCTACCCAAAAAAGTAAAATCTGTGATTTGTGATTGCATTTAAACTAAGCTTTTGTTGAAGAAGTAATAGGAAAATCAGCAATAGTCCTTTTTTTCGTTAACTCTGAAATTATTCATGTTTTTTGTAATAGTGGCCTAAGCTTTTCTATTTTCAAGGCTACTTCTACTGTTTCTGTAAAATAAAAAAAAAATAATTTTATTAGATTAAGAACAGATATTCTGCAGAAATTACTGCAGATGTAAATTTCCTGTTACTTCAGTATTTATACAGTTATTTGAACAAGTACCAACCATTTAATCGTCATTGATACTCCCATTCAATGAAAAAATAAAGGAAAGAAATGGGGACTTGACAATTGTAGCATCCTCTGTGCTGCTGTTGAAAGTACAATATGATTTGTTTTAATAATTAAGAATATATAACCTAAAGAGGAAAAGGAGACCTGACCATCCCTGCCCACACCTTGTAAAGTTAAATTGCAGAATTTTGGGAAATTGATGTGTGGCCTTTTTCCCTACCTGTCCTTTTATTGTCTATAACTAGCTCAAGACTGAGACCTGCGGCATTCTGTACAACTTTTCACTACTACTTTTTCTTCTTTGTTCCCCAGATCATCAATTGCTGCTGGAATTCTTACTTTCCTCAGAAGAATATTATATATATTTAAACCTGGAATTTGTAATTTTAAGAATGGTTTAGTTTTTATTGAGAGACAGTGTTTTGCAGTTACTATTTAGAAGTACTGAGAAAGGCTGTGTATTTAGGCTTAAATAGTGAGAGTACAAAAAGGCATTAATGAAACGCACATTGCATAGAGAAATGTTTTTTAAAATCTGTTTTCACAGTTTGTCTCCCTAACAACTTCTATCATCCTTACAAAACTGAAGCTCAAATTGAATATTTTCATAATTATTATGTTAATTTCCCTGAAATTATAAAGGTTGTTTTTTTTTCAAAAGTAAACCAATTCTATGAAGAGCTTATTTAAAGAGAGATCTTTGAGAGAAAAAAACCAACAACTTTGTGTTTTAAAATTGTATGTGAGTTAAAAGATTTTATTGTTCATTGTTTTAGGTGTTTAAAACAGAAAGTGGAGAGAGACTCCTGGAGATAAGTGCCCATGATGATGAAATACTTTGTTGCGCTTTCTCTGCAGATGGTGAATTTGTAGCAACTTGTTCAGCTGATAAAAAAGTGAAGGTAAGGAAATAGAATTTTTTTTCAAATTACTAATTCTAATTTCAGTTTTAACCAACTCAGGCAGAGCAGATTTTTAAGACTAAAGGTTTTTTTAACTGTCTTAAATCTAATGGGGATAATTCACTACTTAAGAGACAAAGAGAAAAGCCCTACTTATTAGATATTGTAAAAGATGCTTAATGTTAACATCACACTTACAGAACAATGACTTATGATACTTGTATTATCAGATCAGTCTTTTTAAGTAGAACATAATGTGTGAGTCCAGTCCTATCCATAATACACAATGAATATATCCGTAATTCTTATTTTCATAGGCTTTTTTTCTTAACGTGAATAATTTGGAATTTTAAATTCCTCAGTACTGTAGCAAAACCTTGGTGAAATTACAGTATTTATAAGATTCTAATCTGAATTATGACTTTCCCCTCATAACTTGTTTCTAATTGTGTGTGTGTATATATATACACACTTTCCGTCTATCTTAAAAACATTTTTGAGGTGTTATAAAGAGTGTTTTAGGGTTTTATCTGTATTTCAGCAAAATTTACAGATTTTTAAAAATTAAGTACTTTAAAAGTTTTTTTCCTCCTTCAATTCTGTCTAGATTTGGAATTCAAGAACAGGCCAGTGTAAGTGTGTATATGAAGAACACTCGGAGCAGGTCAATTGCTGCCAGTTCAATAACGGGAGTGGTCAGTATCTTTTAGCCACCTGCTCAAATGACACTTTCATCAAAGTAAGTAGAAAAGGTTTAGATTATTATTCTCATGCTGCTTATCATAACAGGATAATTAGTGATATCTAAGTATATTTAAATTCTGTAAATTAAATTTTTTTAATGAGCCTGGTAGAAGAGAGATGGCAACACATTAAGAGTACTGACTACAGCTCTGTAATCAGATTTCAACACAGCAGAACAGAAAAAGAGTGTTTATGCTCAGCAAAGGAGAATAAGCAAAGTCCTGTTGGTAGGGCATGAAGGTGAGGGCTTTGGCAAGACTTTTAGAAGGTGGGATGGGAATTGGGAGAGTATGGCAGTGAAATACCTGATTAAAAACAGCATAAGAAAAATGAAGGCAGAAATTTAGGATTTAAAAAGTTTGTAATGTAAAAAAATGGATGCTGAAAGATTGAGGGGGGGATACAGCATTATAGAAGTGTAGTAGGTACAGTTTTTGATTAAATTGATGGGCATAGTAAAGAAATGAAGGTGGAAGCCAAGAAAACAACAGTAATTAAAGCAAGAGGTTTGTCAGGTTAACCAGCTGGCACTGTTCACGTTGGGAGGCAGTATGTATACCCAGAAAGAGCAGAAATGGGGCAACTGAAGTATGCATCTGAGGGAAAGGGGAAAATGGAAGAATCAAGTAAGACCTAGACTGTGGCAAATAAGAGTGCAATTTCATAGAATCGTAGAATGGTTTAGGTTGGAAGGGATCTTTAAGATCATCTGGTTCAAATCCTCCTGCCATGGGCAGGGACACCTTCCACTAGACCAGGTTGCTCAAAGCCCCATCCAGTGTGACCGACAGATAAGCAAATCAAATAGTTAACTGGCACTGAAGATGATGGTTCTACTGCCCTGGGTGTATATTCTTGCCTTTGTTGCAGTGCTTATGCTGATCTTATTCTGCAGTGGTATGGATATTCAGACTGTCCAAGACAAACAGGAGAGATTTCGTTTTTTAATTATGTGTAAGGTACATAATTCTGAACTTCAAAGTTGAAAGGGAAAGAGGCAAGAGGAATCTTCTTCCTTAGTTTGAGGAAACTTTCAGTAACTTTGTGCTGTTCAACAGCCTTGTCTGCACTGTACAGAAAGTTTAACTAGTTTTATGTAATCCTGATGCCAATAGTTTTCATGCAAGTTAGCAGATTAGTAAATAGTAAACTGTGGGGCCGAGGCATAGCATCAAGTCCATGACCATGTGGGCAAAACTAAGAAGAAAATAAATGATGTTGATGATTTTGAGAAGAACGGGGCAAAACTAAGAAGAAAATAAATGATGTTTTGGTTGCTGGTGCATGATTTTGAGAAGAACATGAATAATCTGTCTTTTGAACAGGTCGTGAATGTCATGATATTTATATGTTGTTTTTTTTTCTCATGCAGCTTTGGGATTTGAACAAAAAATATTGTAGAAATACGATGATTGGTCATATAAATTCCGTCAGTCACTGTAGATTTTCACCAAATGATGAATACATTGCTAGCTGCTCAACAGATGGAACAGTAAAGGTACACAGTGTATTTTTAAATCAACGGTTTGTTTTGATGATGGATTATTTTTCTTTTTTTATAAAACACAAAATATGTATAAAGAAACTTTGTGTCTGTATGGTCAGCTTTAATGAGTTAAATCCTGAAGCAGTTGTTTATTCATCCCATTTCTAATACAGGATTTGAAATATCTCGTCCAGTACCAGGGAAAAAAAGTTGGGTGCCTGTAGTTGTAAATAAATCCTAGCTAGCCTCATTTTGAACCCTTTACCTTTGACCATCTTTTTTTTTTTTCTTTTATTTTTTCCTAATGTACTTTAAGAACACTTGGGGGAGTGGAGTGAAACTTGGTTTAAAAAAATTAATAAATTTTTAGATTAATTGAAAGTTCTGTTATCTCTGAAAATGAATATCATAAAAGTTAAAAGCAATTTCTATGTGCCATTTTTCATCTATGTGCTAGATGAGAATTGAGAGATTTGTGTTTTGTTTTACCACAGAATGTAAGTATTCTTTGTATTGCCTTTGGTTGCCACAGAACTATGCTATTTCAGAATTGCAGTTCTTAAAACACTGTTACCTTTCTGTAGAGTTGCTAAATCTGGAAAGAAGGGTTGCTGAAGCTGTTGGCATTTGAAAAGAAAGTTGTGGTGGAAGGAACAGAAATATTCAATAGATTTTTGTCAGGTGCCTCAAAGGCATTAGGGTGCAAAGTTAGATGTATACTAGATTTCTCATGGTGAATGGACTTAAATGGAGTTGCAGAGCAGGTATTAGTTTTATTTTTGCTCGTCTGTTAATAGTGTTGTAGCTGGAATGATACGAGAGGGGAAAAACCCAGGGAGTGGGTTCTGCTACAGTGTAATCCTGTCTTCTGGGGTTTTGTTTTGTTTTGTTTTGTTTTCTTTATTTTTGTTTGTTTTTCTTTGTTGTTTCTGGCTTTGTGGTTTTGGTTTGTTTATTTTTTTTTTCTTTTGGTGTAAGTTGGCTGGGCTTGTGAATATTCTAATGCTGTTTCTTGGCCTGGGGAAGTTAGCAAAGGCTTTTTTTGTATTCTATAACCCCCTCACCTTCCTTCTTTCCTGGAAGTGATTGGGAGTTAGCTCTCCCTTGTTTTATTCTGTATTGCGTCAGTAAAAAGAGGTTTTGTGTATTTCCTTTACTTTTTATTGCAGCTTTGGGAAACACGCTCAGCAAATGAACTGAAAAGTATTGAGATAAAAGAGTTCTTCGAAAATGCGGATGAGCAATCAGATGATGTGGAGGTCTTAGTAAAATGTTGTTCATGGTCCAAAAATGGAAACATGATTTTGGTGGTAGCCAAAAATAAGGTTTTGGTAAGTGCCTCATTTTATTAATTTTCTTGAAGAATCATAGAATGGTTTGGGTTGGAAAGGATCTGAAAGATCATGTAGTTAGAAATTATGATAAAAGCTAAAATTCCAGGCCATTAAGATGTTTCAGATATAAGGTGCATGGTTTAAAGTGTGTGTAAAGTAAAAATCTGTGGGCAAGGAACTTCTTAACTGACAGAAATATCCTTCTAAATTCAAGAATGTATGCTGTTGAGCATATAAGCTGTTTTTCTGTAGTGAAGTCATAGTATTGGATGCTAACTATTGTAATTATGTGTTCACAGCTTTTTGATGTTAAAACGTGTGATTTGTTAACACAAGTCATCATAAGTCATCACAGCACAATCCAATACTGTGACTTTTGTCCTGGTGATGAGTTAGTAGCAGTTGCTTTGTCTCACTGTTCTGTTGAGGTAAGTGATTGCTTTTGCTACAATATGCCAGGAAGGAATACTTATAGTATAAAATATTATACTAAATTGAATAGTTTGTCTTAATAGTTTCTTGTATGCAGAGATAAAACCATTTTAGCTATTTTAGCAGGCTTTCAGTGTGCTTCATTCTTGTTAATCTTTGTTCACTTCTGAAATGTAAAATATTAACTGGGAAATGACATTTTAAATGTTCACTTTGGACAAGAGGAGTCTTGTTTATATAAAAAGACTGGGCTTTTAGGCTACTAAATTTCTTTAAAATTACCGTTGTCACTCTCGAGCATAGGCCTTCCCATTGCTTAACTCAAACAAAGCCCTCCCTTCTTCTGTATGCTGCTATGGAACGTGGCAACTCACTAAAAAGGAAAAAACCACCTGGCATGACTCGGGGGCTAGCACAGCTAGAGTAAGCCTGTACAAGTATCAGTTTTGGGGTTGTCTGGGGTTTTTTTGTTATTTGGGTTTGTGTTTGTTTTTGCAATCTACATGGTCAGTTGAACTTGTATTTTAGTTTTCTTTTTTGTCCCCTCATCTTTTAAAATTATAGCAGTCAAAGAGGCTGCTGATTTAATTTTCCTGACCTTCGAAAGTGATAAGCAGGCACAATTCTTGTTACATCTGATTTCAGAATGAGAAGTAAGAAAATACTACAAGAAACATTGATTAAGTATATATATATATGTATATACACACTACTTGTTTTGCACTGTTTTCTGTGTAAATGCGGTCTAAATCCATTTGAGTTCTTCTTTCATATTTTTGTTGTAGTTATGGAATATTAAGTCTTTATCAAAAGTAGCATATTGCAGAGGACACATGAGCTGGGTTCACTGTGTGACGTTTTCGCCAGATGGATCTTTATTTCTGACATCATCTGATGACCAGACCGTACGCGTAAGATGGCATCTTTCTTTTTTGAAAAATGTGAATTTCATAGAACCATAGAATAGTTTGTGTTGAAAGGGACCTTTAAAGGTCCCATCTAGTCCAACCTCCATGCTATGAGCAGGGACATCAACTAGACCAGATTGCTCAGAGCCCAGTCCAGCCTGACCTTGAATGGTTCCAGGGATGGGACATCTACCACCTCTCTGGGCAACCTGCTCCAGTGTTTCATCACCCTCACTGTAAAACATGTCTTCCTTTTATCTAGTCTGGATCTAGCCTGTTTTGGTTTAAAACCATTACCCCTTGTCCTACTGCTACAGGCCCTGCTAAAAAGTCTGTCCCCATCTTTCTTATAAGCTCCCTTTAAATACTGATAGACCACAGTAAGATGTCTCTGGAGCCTTCTCTTCTCAAATTTATATATATATTATTAAATTATTTAAGGATTTTTTAATTATAAAATTACATAATATATTATGTTTATGTTATATAAGATATATATTTAGCATTTGCATGTGTTGATAGCCAATATAAATTTAAATATTTATTATTAAATTATTTAGCTAAACAGTAAAATGAGCAGGCTTTTTTTACTGTATTATCTAAGTTTACTGTATATCAACACGATTTTTTAAAGTCGCTGTTCAAGAGTAATTGTAACCTATTTTATCTTGGATTTTATCTGAATCAGGAATTGTGAAGTTTTTTTGAGGATCCTAGCAGGCTTGATATTACTTTCATTGTTAAATATATTTCCATGTCAAAATTTAGGATAGATTTTTATCATTGTAATGCCTCATCAAAACCTGTGAAAGTAGAACTATTGTTCACTGAAGTAACCTCTTTTCTCCCAAGTTAATACTTATATTATTGGAATTTTTTAAGCAGTTGAAGTATAGAAATCTGTACTTGGTATTTTTTGTAATTGGATTTTAAGACTTCTTTGGATGAGAAAATTGTGGACATCATAGCTAGGGGAGTCTACTGGTCAGCCTGGAAAAAATAAGTTCTGTTTCATCTGTTGGAATCACTACAGTAATTTCACAACCTTCCCTATTAGATAAAAATAGCAGAAGCATAATTTTCACTGATCTGAAAAAATCAGTGTTACTTGCGAGTTTCTAAGACTTTGGTTTACAGATACTCTTACTCAGCAAGTGCCATATCTTGCCCTTTAAACTAATGAAATGCTGTGTTCTTCAACAGATTTGGGAAACAAGGAAAGTGTGCCAATCTTCTGATGCTGTGCTGAAAAGTGAACTAGATGTTGTATTTCACAATGGTGAAGTGATGATTTTAGCAATTTACAATCAGAAGCATTTACAGGTAAGCTGTATTTCTCAGCATGATAGTAAATTTGAATGTTATCTGCAAATCTCAGTGGAAAATGGAGGAAACACTGAAAGAACTTCTTCATGGCTTTCAACAGTAGTATCTGTTGAAATCTGTACGAGATGATTCTTCATGTATGATAATATTTTTGTATCTAGAAACTCCACCTAGTTTAGTGAGCAAAAAGTGAAGTTTGTGGGGAAATTTCTACACTGATGTCAGAACTGAAGCTTGATGCATAGAAGCAGAACTGTTTTCATGACTCGGGAGGCTGTGGGCCCTCCAAGGGGCTTAGCTATGCACAGCTGTGTGTAATGTGTGCAGCACGTGTAGACCACGTGTTACACAGCACATGTATGTAAAGCATCATGACTTCTGAAGGAATCATCTCAAATTGGGAGAATGAAAGGTGTAAGCCCAGGTCTGCCTATAGCTTTAGGAGAGCATGTGGTCTTTTATGTCCTAAAGAAGATATTAATACTGGATACACTCTTCTCACTGTGAACCCCTTCACCAAATAGAAAGTACACCAACATCCAAAATATGTTTTTGCATTCCATGATAACAAATGCATGCGCATCTCTTTTTAATCATGATTCTCGAATATGTCAAATAGTCATCTGATAGGATGTTCTTTGAAGTGAAGGCAATACAGTTCGTTCAGATTATGCTTCGACTTGATTGTAGTTGTTTAAAAGTGGAAACATTTTCACATTTGTTGCAGAATGCTGCTTACACAACTGATTGCATTTTTACCCACAAAATGGGCTGCTGTGGTTTAACCCCAGGCTGCATCTAAGCAGCACACAGCCACTCACTCACTCTGACCCAGTGGGATGGGGAGAGAATGGGAAGAGTAAAAGTGAGAAAACTCATGGGATAAAGACAGTTTAATAGGTTGAGCAAAAGCTGCGCCCGCAAGCAAAACAAAACAAGGAACTCATTCACTGCTTCCCATTGGCAGGCAGGTATGCCTGCCATCATGCCTAATGGTTACTTGGGAAGATAAACTTCTAAACTTCTCCCCCTTCCTTCTTCCCCTAGCTTTATGTACTAAGTGTATATAGATGTCACGTGGTGATAAAGACAGTTTAATAGGTTGAGCAAAAGCTGCGCCCGCAAGCAAAACAAAACAAGGAACTCATTCACTGCTTCCCATTGGCAGGCAGGTATGCCTGCCATCATGCCTAATGGTTACTTGGGAAGATAAACTTCTAAACTTCTCCCCCTTCCTTCTTCCCCTAGCTTTATGTACTAAGTGTATATAGATGTCACGTGGTGTGGAACATTCCTTTGGTCAGTTGGGGTCAGCTGTCCCAGCTGTGCCCCCTCCCAACTTCTTGAGT
This sequence comes from Calidris pugnax, assembly GCF_001431845.1. Classification (NCBI taxonomy): domain Eukaryota; kingdom Metazoa; phylum Chordata; class Aves; order Charadriiformes; family Scolopacidae; genus Calidris; species Calidris pugnax. Next base: position 8,690,364 of record NW_015094506.1, on the reverse strand, counting down.
ACCCCCAGCCTACTCGGTGGTGGAGAGGTGTCTTCTCATGAGAGAAGACTCCATTGTAGACAAAGAATAGATTTTTCACCTTTGCACAAGAAGAGAAATTGACTGAAAATGCAGTTAAGCATTTGTGCTCTAATTTAACAGTATATCTCTGCTATCACATCCCTAAAAGTAGTTTTTCTTGCAACCATGATGTTTTACCCTTCGTAATTTGTGATATCTCAGAACTGGGGTTCTGCTCATCCTTTAACGTGCAGTATTTAATTTATAAACATGTCACACTGGTAGCTTTCTAAACATAAACTTTGTAAATCATTGTACTCTAAAATTTTTTTTTTTTTTTTTCCTAGGGAACTGATTTGAGGGTGATACTGAGTTGAGATTTGGTGTATTGTGTGTGCTAATAAGATTAAAGTCATACTTTCGGGATGCACTTAAAGTATTTTGTGCTCCATTTAGCATAAGCTGTAGAATCTGTCTGGCAAGGTAAATTTGAGCATGGAGCTCTCTGTGTGGCTTTTGAAATTTGGGAGCAGCATCTGAGTTACTGGTTTTTGTAGCTAGATAAACTTTAAAAAAACCTTCTAGTACTGAGATCTGTTTCCTTCTGCAAACTTGTCCTGTTCCAAAAGCATTCTATGAAGACAGTTAGATTGGCCTTCAAAACAATTGGTTTATAAAAGTAACTGATCTTTATAGCTGAAAGTTTGAAACTGGTACACTGTCCTCTTTAGCATTCGTAATTCTGTATTGTAATTTATTTTAAATTTTAAAATATTGTAATAACTTAATTAACTTCGTATCTTGCAGCTTATCAATGGAAATACAGACAGTGTTATTATGCAGACAGCAGCTCAAGAATCCCCCATTTCCTGCTGTTGCTTAAGTGAAGATCTTAAATTTGCCGCTTTTGGACAAGAGAGTGGAACAATAAAGGTATTAAATACTAAATTGATTTTTAAAAATAGTAGGAAAGCACCCTTCTTGGTGCTTTTTTCTTTTTAAAGAAATGTCATTTGAATAACTTCATACAATAATATTCTTGAAAGTTTTTACATGTGAGTGATACCTAAATGACGACAATTTAAAGGTAATGCTAATAATCACGGAATCACAGAACGGTAGGGGTTGGAATGGACTTCTAGAGATCATTTAGTCCAACCCCAGTACTAAAGCAGGTTCACCTAGAGCAGGTTGGACAGGAACGGACCCAGGGGGGTTTTGAGTATCTCCAGAGAAGGAGACTCCACAACCTCTTTGGGCAGCCTGTTCCAGTGCTCTGTAACCCTCAAAGTGAAGAAGTTTTTCCTCATATTCAGATGGAACTTCCTGCATTCCAGTTTGTGTCCATTGTCCCTTATGCTGTTGCTGGGCATCACTGAAAAGAGTCTGGCCCATCCTCTTGACACCTGCCCTCTAGATATTGATAAGCATTGATAGATCCTCTCTCAGTCTTCTGAGATAATGTAGCTCTGAATTTCCTTTTTCCAAGGAGTAAGCTAAGACGAATTTCCAGTTGTTCCAGTCCGTTGACTGAGAATCATGTATTTACAATCTTGTGTTATTTAAAAAAGAATTTGCATGTTCTTTTCTTTCTTTTTCTCAAGTGTGTAATGTAATAATTGCATTCTTCATTGTAAAGGTGTTGCAGGTGTTGGATGGGAAAGTTCTGAACTCCCGGGAGGCCTTCAGGACATCCGTGCAGCATTGTCGATTTACTTCTGATTGTCAGACTCTCATTTCAAGTGCTCATGATTCAGTTATACAGGTTTGCAAAATAGTTAAAAAGATTACATTGTAACTTATTTACAATTTATTTAAAAAGATATTTTATATTATAGATAATGTGAACTTGGTAAATGACTACTGTGTTCTGTATTGCTCCATTTTAGGGCAAAGGACTGTATAAACTGTAGCCTCTCTTTATACCTTATGTGATAATGAATATTACACAGTTTGTAGTATTAATGCTGTGGATGATAGAAAGGCATCAAATCCTTTAGGATGGGTGAAAGGAATGTTAATTTTCAAACAAGATAACTCAACGGTTCTGATTGCCTAAGTGAAGGGTTTGGTATGTGGCCCAGACCTGGCTATTTACGGTAGGTGTGTCAGTGGGCTTGCTTACACTGTCTGAAGGAAGGAGGTTAAAAGTCCTGTCTCTGAGCAGGCTGATCTGTTCACCTAGCCCAGTACAGCACTGAATACAGATGCTAGCTAGTAATAGAATGGCTGCACTAATGTAGTCTCAAATTAATAAGCTCTGCCTCTCAGCAGGGTAGATTGCCTCCGGAGAAGCATTCTGGTGTGTGTATATTAGAATTTTAGCTCACCTCGGGGATGTGCTTTTGAAGTGAATGTCCTGGTCATTTATGCACTCTGTGCTTTAGTTTGCACTGCAGAGCAGTTGCAGGCATGCTGGCAGCATTCCTAAACACGCTCCAGCTACTAATAAGAATTCAGTCCACACAACCAAACTGAGCTGGTTTGAAGTAAAACCTCCAAAACATATGCAGGTGCTAGTCCTCATGATGTTTTGCTTGTCAGATCTCTTCCAACTTCGTTGTTCTACCTACTTGCTGAAATATACAGGTACCCTATGCTACACAATACTTTGGTGGGTGTTTCTTTTGCTCTAACTCTGCATTGAACTTGTGAATCTGAAGGCAGATAGAGTGCCATCACTGTGGCAGTAAGGACAGCTCACCAGTTTAGCAGCTTTGGGATCCTTGTTTTAGGTCTAAGGTGGGTAGTTTTTCTTCTGAGTCCTCGGCTCCCTCTAGTGGATAGTGCCTCAGAGAAGCCACCAGGATTGTCAGTCGTTTGGATGCCTCTGCTTTTGTTCTTTCTTTGATGCTGAAAACCTATTAATTTGAAAACTATTAAATCGTTGTCATTTAAATTGATGCTTAATCGCTCCTGTAAAATAAAATGTCATTTTTTCACTTTTCAGTGATTATTTGAATTAAAAGTAAAAGTGTCATTTTGTTATAAAAATACAGACCAAAATGGCATTTCATTAAAAATACACTTTAAAAATATAAAAGAAAGTTAATTTAACTGTGGAAAATACGAGGTCTGCTGGATGACAGAAGTCTATTTGTTGCAATAATCAAAGGTTTAAACCCCAAAACTTCCAGAGTGCCTAGAAAATTATTGGTTTTGCTTTTTCTTTTTAAATTACCAGGGAATTTTAAGCATCAAATTCACTTTGAAAATCGGAAACTCTCTCACAGATTGAGTATTAAATACTATGGCATTCTCAATCTTCAGTGTGTCTACTATGGATATCTTCATTATCTAGCCTTTTAATTAGTTGTCACCTCCACAAGAACTTTGTATTATCCCTGTGACTTAAAAATCAGTCCGTTAGTTCATTTTTCTTAACTTATTTTTGCCATTAATTTTTTTTTTAAAGTATTCCATCTTTATCATTAGGTATGGAATTGGCTGTTGAGTGAATGTGTGTTTCTAAGAGGACACAAGGAAGCAATTAAGGATTTCAGACTTTTGGGAAATTCAAAACTTCTTTCTTGGTCATTTGATGGAACTGTTAAGGTAAATAAAAGGCTGTGTATTGACAAATTGCATAAAATGCATTTAATCTCTTCTAAGATTTGGTATTTCTTGCACTTCGTATTGACAAATATTTTATTGAATTGATCCTAAAGTGTGAGCTGACGTTAAAGACAGAATTTTGCATTTTCTATGCTAGTAAGATTTACACTCTTGTTGTATTTTAACTATACCAGTAAATATAGCAAAATGTTGGCCATATTTGAACCATGTAACTGAGTTTTATCTCCTATATATCATTCTGTAAGATGCAGGGTTTTTTAACCTTTTTACAGTGTTACAAAAGTAACCTGTTTTTCCTGTATATTTGGTAGGTTTGGAATATCACTACTGGGAACACAGAAAAAGATTTTGCTTGTCATGGAGGTGCTGTTCTTTCCTGTGCTGTTTCCCCTGATGGTAGTAAATTTTCATCTACTTCTGCTGACAAAACTGCAAAGGTTGGTTACTTTTTGTACAAAGATAAAAATGATGCCTTGCGTGTCCTGAAATGTATGCTGTATTTTTTCATTATGATGTAACTAGTATTTATTTAAGTTATCCTGTTGTATTTCTAGTATTAAATTTCCTGTGTTTATGAACGTGTTTCTAAAGCTGTTATAGTCATTCATAAATGATCTTGGGTATAACTTCAGGCTGTCTGGTGGCTTCTGTACAAATAAAATTCATGTTTAATGCACAAGTTTGTGCAGAACATTTTGTTTAGTTCTCTGTATTGATTTGTTAATCACCTAACATTCTTAATTTGGAAATCTAAGTTAAGAAAAATTTCTGGAACTTCAGTGAAAGTGCTGTCCGTACTTTCTGCTATTCCTGTTCAGAAGTAAGGTGCAAAAAGAAGGGAGCTCTTTAATTTTCTGGGGCTGTCCCATTAGATTTTTAAAATAAAGCTATAAATTGATTAATCCTTTTTCTGTGATGAGCTTTAAACTTAATTGTAAACTTATCAGTTTCATTAAAGAGTATATTCCAAGGAAAAAAAAAATTACTCGCAGTTAGTTCAGTAATTTGTAGCAAATGCATTCTTGTGTGATTCAGATTATAGAAAGAAAAACAGACTACAGTATAATACATACATAAATGGACACAAATATATGCATATGTATACTAAAGGTCTTAGGTACTTTTGAATGCTAATGTCGTTTTAGGAAGAAGTCATAATTGTTTTTGAACTTATCTTTTTCACTCTTCTATAACGTTTTCCATTTAGATATGGAGCTTTGAAAGTTCATCTGTTCTTCATGAGCTGAAAGGTCATGAAGCCTGTGTGCGATGCTGTACTTTCTCTCCTAATAATAAATTATTGGCAACTGGAGATGACAAAGGAGAAATAAGGGTACTGCTTTAACCTTGCTTTTTATTTTATAATTCAGTTGATAGTCAGTTCACAGACATGAGTTCTCATAGTTTGTGTTCTGCATGTCTAATTTGTTAGCATTGTGGTGAATGGAGTTGAAAATACCAAGGTTTGCCACATGAGACAGTAGTTTATAGCCATATTGATAGATTTATGTTCCATAAATACTGAGGAACTGATTCACATGATTTACTAATAATCCTACTGAGAATTACATGTGTGATTAAATCCTCCATATATGATAAGGTTCTAAGAGGAGAATTTTTTGATTGTTCTGTCACTTCAAGTAGAATGTTAATTTACAATGCTTTTTTCTCTAATACAGAAAAATACGTTTCAGTTTTCCTTACTGGAGATTTTTTTCCCCCCAATAAGTTTACTTATATACTTATATATATAATCTTCTCTCTTTTTTAGATTTGGGATATTTTAACAGGTTCATTGCTTCACTTCTGCTCCCCAGTTACTGTAGACGAAGGAGAACCAACACATGGTGGTTGGGTAACAGACCTCTCATTTTCTCCTGACAGTAAAATGCTTGTGTCATCTGGAGGCTATCTTAAGGTAAGCCTTGAAATAATAAAATATCCTAACATACCTAATTAAATGGCAATACTCTGATAATTCTAAAGGAAAACGCACACTAATTCAAAGAAACAAATGTGAAATGTTTTACTTAACACAGCCACTCAATTTTCAAGACTGTCTAGCACTTTTCACTTCTTTTTTTCTCAAATCTGAAAGACCCCTGGAAAGGTCTCTTAAGAATTGAATTTTGTTTTCAAACTCCGTATATTCCATTTTCATTAGCTGCAGATTTTTATTAGCAATGTCCTACATTAACATCTTCAAATATCCCAGTAATTTTATAAAGTTTTAATATTTGTCATAAATAGCAATTCAGAAGGAATTGTGAATGATCATTTTCTGCCTTGAAAGACATTCTGTAATCTTTGGAAGGGGGCATGTTGAAAGTGAGGAAATCAGGCTTTTCATTGGTCTTTCCTTGGTTCAAACTGGGCATATGTGTTTTGGGAAGGGGAAGAGGTGGTCTTTCAGACTATGAATTGGTTCTTCATAATTGTAAATTTCTCATGAGTGTGTTTTTTCCCTCGTGCAATAGGTGATACCTGTTGGTACAAACTCTGTGTGTGTATGTGAAATGACAGGTTGTTGAGTTCTCATCTCACAGAGTACTGGAGGTTAGTTGATTGTTGGTTAGCGTTTAGCTGTTGGACATGCTACCGGGCTAATTCTTTACAGTCAGTCAGATAGTAGCTGCTCCAACAGGGATGCCTCTGGGCCCTGAAAGGAGAGTGAGACTCTGTCATCTGTAATGCTCTTTTTGGTTACTGAAGATAGCAGTTAGCCACCTCCTCTTCAGGCTAAACAAATCCAGTCTTTTGTCTCTCTTCTGGGACATCTGTTCTAGGTGTCCAGCCATCTGGACTTGCTCCAGTTTGTCAGTGTCTTTCTTGTAGTAGGGTGAGGCTCAACACACAGTGACTGAACTGCTGACTACTACGTTTTGGATCTAGCAGTCCACCCAGTTTGTCACCTGCCTTGTATTCCGCCCATCCAGTCTTTACCTCTCCTGTTTAACTACAGGGACATAATGGGAGAACGTGTTGAAGATTTGGCTAAAGTCAAGATTAATCACATCCCCTGCTCTTGCCATGCTGTTCGCAGAGCCACTATAATTGTCAACAAAAGTCAATTGGGTGGTTCAGCATGATTTACCTTTGGTAAATCCATGCTAGTTGTTCATGATCGCCTTCTTGTTCTTCATATGATTTGAAATGACTTACAGAAAACTAATCCCAGGCACTGGAGTGAAAATTACTGGCCTGCAGTTCCCAGCATCTTCTCCACCCTTTGTGAAAATGGGTTTGGCATTTGCCATTTTCCAGCCATTAGGACCAGATTCAATCACCATGTTAAGCATTGTATTTCTACTTTTTTTTTCAAGATCTACAGATGGATGTGTATGATGTGCATGAAAGCACACCCACCCACCCATCCTTTTTGGAGGGGGATATTAGTCAGTGAAAGTCTAAAACATTTTAGAAGTTTGGACCTCTAAAAACTGGACTGAGTTGGACTGTGGAGTTACATGGAAGATACCTTTAAACAAATGAGTCATCTTATTCATAGATGCATCCAGCTGTGTACTGTTGAACTTGCTGTGTGAGTGGTACCTGCAGGCCCAGCACCTGATCATTTATCCACCAACAAAGGTGCAAGAGCTAATTAAGAGCCATTTTGTTGTTTGTTTGTTTTTTCCCCCGGGTTGCTATCAAATAACAGACACTTTAGGAAAGGTGTTTTTAGTCAGAACATTATAGCTGTCTAGTGGCAAATTTGTATTATGCACATAACTATAATGTTACATATTTCATGAGATGAGTAAGCTAAAAAGTAGTAATACCACCTGCTGTTATGGATGATCAAAGCTGAAGGTAATCTGTTTCCACATTTTTCTACTGCATTCAAATGTTGCAAGAATAGAGGGTAGGCTTCTTATTGGGACAATCAAGTAACAGCTTTGTGCTGGGTTGCATTTGGTTCAATTTTGCATTGGTCTACAGTTTTTCTGAGAAATGCGAAATTTCAGTCTACATTCATGGAATAAACTGATGGTTGAAGGTTTCTCTGTATCCTTGTTATTAGTGTGTACCATATATTCTAAAAAAAAAATAATAAAAAAAATGCAGTCTCACTGAAAAAAAAGTCTGTCCTGCTAAGAATACTGCAAATTATTTGAAATGCATACATGATTGATCCTCTTGTGAGTCCAGCTAAGTTTTCAAATCCAGCAATAGTTTCTATTGTACTGCCTGGCAATGTGTTTCATGTGCTCATTTGGTTATATAAAAATACATCATCTTTTAAATTTTGGGTATGTTACAGTTTATGTCTATGTTTGGTGATGGGGTAAGAGGCAGTACCTGAATTTATTATTTTGTATGCTTTCCTGAAATTGAACAGCTTCAGTCTTTTTGAAGTTTTTTTTCCTCTGAAAGTCTTCCACCTCTAGTAACTGGTCCTAAACGTTTTCTGCTTAAGATTGTTTGTATTTTTATTTTTAATCCTACCTCTTCGGGGGCAGCAGTCAACTGGCCTTGCCATGCTATGCCTGTTTATAAAATTTATTCTAAGCTTCCTTCAACTAACTGAAAGTCTGTTGTTATTTTTTATAGTGGTGGAATGTAACTACTGGAGAATCCTTACAAACCTTCTACACAAATGGAACAAACCTCAAGTCAATACATGTGTCCCCTAATTTCAAAGTGTATGTGACTGTTGATAATCTTGGCATTCTTTATGTACTACAGAAGTTGTGATTAATGTGCTGAACATGACAAAGATAGTTCATTTTTTTTAAGATGGAAACAAAATTTTGTTAAATATTTGTCTGACGCTCATTAAGCTGTGAATTATATTTCATTGTTGTATTCATGATGTTTTCATGTATATTTATGTACATTTATGCATGTTTTTTCAAATGAATTTGTGTTTAATCTTGTTTTTAATAAGCATTATTATAATCCTTAAGTCTTGATTTGCATCTTAAGTATGTTGCTTCCAGTTTTGTAAGGCAATTATATTAAGATTTATTCAAATTAGTTGAAATTAATATTAATAGGAGTGAAGAAATAATAGGAATATAATGCTTTGAAATTGTGCTAAGGCTGATGGATAAATGCTCTCTAGCCAATGACATAACTGTGAGGTGCAGAAAATTCTTTTTTTACTGTGATACAAGGATTTTCATTTAGTACAGAATGGAAAGAATCAGGGACATCCTTCATTTGAAAAATGAAACTAGCTGTCCTGGTGCTCGATGTTGAAAACAAATCAAGTAGCCGTTCAGTTTACAGCAGTGCTGCTTCCCACCTGTGCTAAGAACCTTCTAACCTTGTGGAGGCAACGTGCATTGTAACACAGAGGAGCTGTTCCTGCTGAGGGGAGCGTAGAATCACAGAGTCTTGAGTCTTGTTTTATCAAGGCAAAATCTGAAAGGATATTGCAATTGACGTGGAAGAGACTGTGCCACCTTTCCAGTCAAAGGATGAATAGAGCTAACCAGCTAAACAGAGAGTGGAAATGCTTTAAAGAGTATATATTGAAAAATATAAGAAGGTGTGGTTTTTAGTTATTTTTCCTTTTGGAATTAGCATTCAGATTATACTATTAGCATTCAGATTATACTAGACATTTTGCTGTAGTCACATTTGTTTACATGGGATTCTGTGCACAGGGATCTCTTGCCTGGTAATATGTGATTCTCTTTTTTTATTTTATTTTTTTTTTAAATTTTTACAGTCTATTTATAGATTCGGTATAGGGTAGAAATGTCAACGTTTTGTACAAATTATACTTGACATATTTTTTGTGAATAATTAAATAACAATTTTTCTTAGGTACTTAGTAAGCCTTGTTCTGGTAAACTGCCTCTCAACTGCTCTGAGCAACAGCACAAGCGTTAATATCATGGTTTTCATATTTTTGTAGTTGGCAATAGAACACTTTAAGTACTTGATTTTAAAAAGTACATTAACAAGTGTCTCAACTGATACTGAATAATGAAAGTCTCAGTTTTAGTATTTTTTGTGTGCATTTCAGAAGATTTAATATAGATTCTGTTTTTGACAATCACCAGTTTTCCCTCTTTTTTTAAACTTGAAATTCCACCGTTTCTAAGGTGCTATTGAATACGGGTCAGTATAATAAAAGTACTGCTGGCAGAAGTGTAAAGAGAAGAAATTCAATAGGAAAAACATGATGTTTTGTATTCTAAGTATGTACAGCATTCAATAAAGATAATCCAGGCAGTACTGGCCAAAGTTGTAAATGAATTTGTATTCTTGAGTGGTTTTTTGGGGTTTGTTTTTTTTGTTGTTTTTTTTTTTTTAACAGGGTAGGAGGGAGAGGGAGTGCTGCCTCTTTTATTGTGGTTTTGTTTTCAATCTAAACATAGTACTGCTTTACAGACTACATCAAAAACAGTTTGACAGGTAAGCAATAGCACTAAATATGAGGATGGAGGAAAAAGTGAACAACGGGAAACTGAAGTCCTGAGATATGTCCTGAAATGTTCAGGACAGAGATGCTCCTACTGTCCAGTTTGTACAGAGCTCTGCAGTTCTCTCCCTGAAGAGATGAAGCTTCCAGGAGAGGGCAGCTTGATGGCATAGGCTGTGCTGTCCCCATTGCACAGGACCATGTTGCTCTGAACTTAGAGACCCAACTAGCTAAAAAGATACAGGATAAATGTTTCACCTGAGGAACCTTGTCTTTTGTGGCAAGGCTACTGAAACTCTGGTGATAGGAAAAATTGATCATGTTTTAATGAAGAAAGTGGCCTGTGAATGAGTGGAGTTTCACAGACAATTTCAATTTTGAAGCAAGTAGCACAGAAGAAATGGGAGACAAATATTACATTCTTGAATTATTCTCCAAGGATGACAACGCAGCAGCATTATACTTGTTGCTGGAGCTGTGGAAGCTGTGCTTCACGGAAGGTGCTGTCAAAGGTCAGGATGGTTGTGTTCATGTGCAAATGTATGGAGCTGGCTGTAAGTCTGTGTAGCTGAGATGGAAGAGGAGAAATAGCGATGGGAAAGTCTGAAGAGCTAACGAATAGTTGTGATTCACAGGAAGAGGATGACAAAATTTAAATGAAAATTTTTAAAATAGGGGCCAACCAAGACAGAAACTTCAATTTAAAATATTTAAGAAGGTTAAGGCAGGTTACTGTAATAGAAAATAAAATCCTGCTGTGTCATTATATTTAGCTGGTCTCTTTGATGTTAGATGTCTTTTAAAGGAAACAAAAGAAAGTCTGGCCAGAAGCAATTTTCATGTAGATTGAACATTTGTGCTCCCGTTATCTCTTGTAATACCAGATCAAATTGAATCAGTTGGCATTCAAATTTAACTAATGAGCATTTCCAGTTTTATCTAGTTCTTTAGCTGAAATTATAATATGCTTTTATGTAAACAGTTTTTAGATACACTTCCTATTAACGATGCCTATCAGCTTCTGTAGAAGGTTTGGCAATTCGACCTACAGCTCCTTCACAAATCTCTTTTTTCTCTTTCCTTTATTAACAAGGAGTTATACCCACATGTGATACAGCTGCTCAAAAGGATGCTTTATATTGCCTTGACCTGTAGCATTCCTTTAACTACAGCGTTCCCCTTCCCCCTCTCTTATCTTACAGTCATTTGAAATGGAACTTTGCAGTTGTTGCCTGAGGTTTTTCCATGTAAAGATTTATAGATCTCTTGTAGTGCTGGAGTGTGTGGGTAGAGCTGGAACTGGTAAACTCTTGCCAGCAGAGGAGCATCCTCCATCTCCAAAATTATTCTGCCTCTCCTACATAAAAAAATTATGCAGTTATACGCCTTATTACAGGATGCTGTGCAAATTGTTGGGTTTTTTCCCCTATTTTTTATTTAGTGATGTCTCTGTAGGGGACCCAGTTCCCCAGGTTGTATCTAGCTAGGACAGGGTGTCTGTCCTTGTCTTTGCTCTCCTGAGGTGTTTTACAGGAGCTGATGCCTTTGCAGGTTTCAGGGGAAAGCTAAGCTGAGAAAGCAGTCTGACTCAGGTGGTGTCGTCTTGCCCTCCTGGAACAGACGTTGCAGAGAGGTGACTCTGCCCCATCTTCAAGAAGCTGGTAAACCCAGAATACCAGTAGGACACGGAGATTTCAGGTATGTTCCTCCAATGGCTGGTAGAACACAAACCCCTCACTGAACCATTCGGTTGCCCTTTCTCCTTCATAGCAAGTACAGATGCTGTGTCAATGCCAGGGTGTGCAGAAGTCAGCCTCGTGGCTGAAAGGTGCTTTCTGGTGTTTCCTTCTGATAGAATCATAGAATGGTTAGAGGTGGAAGGGACCTTAGAGATCACCTAGTTCCAAGCCCCCGACCCTGGGCAGGGACACCTCCCACCAGACCAGGTTGCTCAAAGCCCCATCCAGCCTGGCCTTGAGCACTTCCAGGGATGGGGCATCCACAACTTCCCTGGGAAAGCATGCACTCAGATGCATTTATTCACATGCTGCTTTCTTCCTTCTGCCTACTGCAAGGACACAAATTTATTTAGGCTCACAGATGGTGATGGTGATGCCCAAGAGCTCTGAGGACTTGGGATGCTTTATTTCTGTTGTGAATTCATGAACAGCAGAAGCCAAACAAACCTTACTGTTTGGAGAGCAGGGAGCGTACCAGCTACTCAGAACACTTTCAGTGGGATTTTGGTGCTCAATTTCACTTTGCTCTTTCAAGCTAGGAATGGGACACTATCGGCTGATATGCAATATGATGTTAAGCTGACACCAGGCTTTTTGGTGGTATGAACCCTGCAGTAGATTGACCTGTACTTTTCAGCACTTCCAAAGCGTGCTGCTACCTACATCTTTGCATGTTAGTGTGAGGTTTGGGGGTGGTGGGGAGAAGTGGGTTTTGTTGGGTTTTAAAGCGTTTTTTTTTTTTCCAAATTAACTTACTGCACACCTTCTAAGGGTTTTGTCCTGGTTTGAGGTAAAGTAGAACCAATTTTCTGTTCAGTAATTTTACATCTTAACTAGGCCTCTTCTAACTCTCTGAAACTAACGGCATATTGTGAAGAAAACTGTTCGTTCTCAGAGTGATAAGACCAATGTTTGTACTTCATGCCAAAGAACGGTATGCAGAGGGGCTCTTGCTTATACTTACTGCTATAACAACCAAGGTCAGCTAATTTCACTATCTGCCCCGTTGGAGGGTCGGAAACGGAAAAGCGTAGAGGGGTCCCACCTGTGGGGAGGAGCGGACAGGACAGGTGACCCAAAACTGCCCAACAGGGATATTCCATCCCATCTGCCCCATGCTCAGTATAAAAGCTGAGGGATGAAAGGGTCAGCCCTCTTTCTTCAATGGCTGATGTCCAAGGAGGACCCTGTTTGTTCGTCTGCCTTTGATCCCGGTCTGTGTATTCCTGACTCCAGAGCTGGAATCCAGTTCCCATCCATCGCTGAGTCCAGTCTGGGCCTTCCCCAGTGCCTGCTGGTGACATCATCCTGGGAGCTTGATACGGTTTTGTATCTATTGTATCTATTTCATAATTTCCTTTTTAATTTTTATATTAATATTTCATTAGTTTAGATCATTCTGAACTCATAAATCTCTCCTTGTTTTCTCCTGCACTGGAGAAGTAGGGGGGGAGCATCTGTTGCCATCATAGGCCAATTCAGCCTAAACCACGACAGATTTATTGGCGCCCAACGTGGGGCTCGAATGGAGCTTAACCAGAGCTCTGATAGATTGCCTGAATAGCTTGAATTCCAGCTTGCTCAGAACAGACAGCTCACATCATGTCCTTCTTATGCAAAATGTTATATCATGCATTTAGAGAGCTTTTTATGAAGTTAATTGATGCAGTGGTGCTTAATTTGCCAAATGTGTTGTATGGTTTACTTGCTCTTTGTGTTTCGATGCGATGGTCTAAGTGTGCAATTTTGGTGTGGGTTTGCCTTCAGGTGTATAATGTTGTTACTTGGATAACGGTTCTACCTGTGTATCTTGGGCATCTTGTGACGGATCCTGTTGCTAATTACACTTTAGGTTGTACTTGGGGAAAGTTTACTTTGCCTTTTAATGATTATACCAAAGTTACAGCAATTGAACTAGGGGATGGAAAACCTTTGGGGGGCGTAAAGAGCGGATGTTCTTGTGACTCGATGGGGATTTTGTTGTTGGTTTTCCTGAGTGTGTTGTGGGGGTGGGTTGTTGTTCAATGTCAGTGCAGGAGCGTGAGGTGTGATATTGCTACTCAGTCCCCGCGGCTGAAATCAAAGACAGCAGAAACTCAGACAACTGCCCGAGCCCCCCCGGCCCCGGCACAAGCCAAGGCACAGACACAAACGATTGCCCCCCCACCGGCCCCGGCACCAGCCCCAGAGGCATCAGCTGCCCCCCCGCCGCCTCCCCCACCGGCTCCGGCCACAGTGACTCTGCCTCCCGCACCCCCCGCACCCCCCCTGCCCGCAGCGACACCGGCTGCTCCGGCCCCGGCAAGGAGATCTGCTGCTTACGGCAAAGACCTGCCCAAGGCAGACAGCGTGGGAGAGGGTTCCTCTGACGAAGATTCAGGAGAGGGTCCTTCTCAGGCACATCCAGGGGAGGGTCCTTCTCGCGTAGATCGAGGAGTGGGTCCTTCTCAGGCGGCGTCAACACGGGATGAGGGCTCAGATGTAGAGACAGTTGTTAAATCTTTCTCTGTGGAGGATCTACGAAATACGAGGAAGGACTTTAGCCTTCGTGATGGGGAGTCACTCCTCTCCTGGTTGCTCGGATGTTGGGACAAGGGGGCTGATTGCATAGACTTAGATGGTAGAGAGGCCAAGCAGCTGGGAAAGCTGGCCAAAGAGGGAGGAATTGTGCAGAGTGCACCGTCGGTGTATTCCCACTCTTTGTCAGCAATGGTCTGGGGAGGATCTGGTCCTGATACACCAACTGTAAATGAGGTGGCTATCAAGGTGTCTCTCTCATCCCCTCAGTGTAGCAGCTGTAGAAAAACTGACTAAGAAAATTGATAAAATGACTGAGAAAATAACTGAAAAAAAGCCTGAGGAAATGGCTGAGCAAACTAAGACAATGACTGAGACAATAGAGAAAATGACCAATACAATAGCAGAGCAAAATGAGATAAAAGAGACAATTTTTCAGAAACTGCTTGAAAAACTGTCTGAGATAGGGAAAGAACCCCACTCTGCCCCTGAACAGACCCAAGTCACAGCCATTAAGAAAAAACGCCCTCCTATGAGACCAACCAAAGGGAAACAGGACTCGACCCGAGATTTCCTGTGGCTTTGCCTCTGCAATAACGGAGAGGACATGAGGAGATGGGATAAAAAACCTACTTCAGCCCTACAGGCACGGGTGCTTGAATTGCAAGGTAAAGCAGACAGAAGAAAGGATTGTTACATTAATATGGCTGCTCCAGTTCAGACTATGCACTGCCCCTGGCCAGACAGGAACTCGCCTTGCAATTGGAGATGCTGTCCTCAGCATTAGGGTTGCCCTGCCTCCAGCCAGGAGGAGGAGAGGGATAACTGAGTTTATTGGACTGTGTGGATTCGATGGCCTGGCACATCAGAGCCACAAAAATATAAGGCCCCGTTGGACACTGGTGCACAGTGTACCCTAATGCCATCGAATCATAGAGGGACAGACTCAATCGCTATTGCTGGAGTGACAGGAGGATCTCAAGGACTGACTGTACTGGAGGCTGAAGTGAAGCTGAATGGGAATAAATGAGAGAAGCATCCTATTGTGACTGGTGCAGATGCTCTGTGCATCCTTGGCATAGGCTACCTTAAGAGAGGATATTTTGAAAACCCGAAAGGGTATCGGTGGGTTTTTGGTATAGCAGCTGTAGAGCCTGAGGATATTACACAGCTGTCTACCTTACCTGGGCTTTCAGATGACCCTTCTGTTGTGGGATAGCTGAGGGTTAAAGAACAGCAGGTGCCAATTGCTACAGCCACGGTGCATCAGCAACAATATCACACTAACCAAGACTCTCTGATTCCTATCCAGAACCTGATTCATCAGCTGGAAACCCAAGGAGCGATCAGCAAGACTCACTCACCCTTTAACAGCTCAATATGGCCAGTGCAAAAGTCTGATGGCGACTGTTGGGGGTTAAAGAACAGCAGGTGCCAATTGCTACAGCCACGGTGCATCAGCAACAATATCACACTAACCAAGACTCTCTGATTCCTATCCAGAACCTGATTCATCAGCTGGAAACCCAAGGAGCGATCAGCAAGACTCACTCACCCTTTAACAGCTCAATATGGCCAGTGCAAAAGTCTGATGGCGACTGTTGGCTAACAGTAGACTATCGTGGCCTGAATGAAGTCACACCACCACTGAGTGCTGCTGTGCTGGACATGCTGGAGCTGCAATATGAACTGGAGTCAAAGGCAGCCAAATGGTATGCTACAAATGACATCGCTAATGCCTTTTTCTCTGTTCCTTTAGCAGCAGAGTGCAGGCCACAGTTTGTTTTCACCTGGAGAGGCATCCGGTACACCTGCTCCAGGGGTGGAAACACAGCCCTATTGTTTGCCATGGACTGATCCAGGCTGCACTGGAGAAGGGTGGAGCTCCAGAACACCTGCAATACATTGATGACATCATTGTGTGGGGTAATACAGCAGAAGTTGTTTTCAAGAAAGGTAAGAAAATAACCAAGATTATTCTGAAAGCAGGTTTTGCCATGAAAAGAGGTAAGGTCAAGGGACCTGCACGAGACATCCAGTTCTTGGGAATTAAATGGCAAGATGGTCGTTGCCAGATCCCAATGGATGTGATTAACAAAATAACATTGATGTCCCCGCCAACTAACAGAAAGGAAACACAAGCCTTTTTAGGTGTTGTGGGTTTCTGGAGAATGCATATTCCAGGTTATAGTCAGATTGTGAAACCTCTCTGGGAGGTTTTCTTTCACTCGAAAGAAAAATGATTTTACATGGGGTCCTGAGTAACGACAGGCCTTTGAGAAAATTAAACAAGAGATTGTGCATGCAGTAGCCCATGGACCAGTCTACACAGGACATTAAAAATGTGCTCTACACCGCAGCTGGGACAATGGCCCTACCTTGGAGCCTATGGCAGAAAGCACCAGGGGAGACTTGAGATTGACCCCTAGGATTCTGGAGTCAAGGTTATACCACAACCAAGAAAAAAATCTTGGCATCATATGAAGGAGTTAGAGCTGCTTCAGAGGTTATTGGTACTGAAGTACAGCTCTTCCTGGCACCCCAATTACCAGTACTGGGCTGGATGTTCAAGGGTAAAATTCCTTCTACTCATCATGCCACTGATGCTACCTGGAGTACGAGGGTTGTACTAATCATACATCGAGCTCGAACAGGAAAGCCAAATCGTCTAGGGATCTTAGAAGTGATCACAAACTGGTCCAAAGGCAAACATTCCAGAATGCCACCAGAGGAGGTGGTGACTTCATATGAAGGAGTTAGAGCTGCTTCAGAGGTTATTGGTACTGAAGTACAGCTCTTCCTGGCACCCCAATTACCAGTACTGGGCTGGATGTTCAAGGGTAAAATTCCTTCTACTCATCATGCCACTGATGCTACCTGGAGTACGAGGGTTGTACTAATCATACATCGAGCTCGAACAGGAAAGCCAAATCGTCTAGGGATCTTAGAAGTGATCACAAACTGGTCCAAAGGCAAACATTCCAGAATGCCACCAGAGGAGGTGGTGACTTGTGCTGAGGAAGCCCCACCATATAATGAACTCTCAGGTAATGAGAAACTGTATGCTCTGTTCACTGATGGATTTTGTCGTATTGTAGGAAAACATCAAAGGTGAAAAGCTGCTGTATGGAATCCTACGCGACAAGTCACAGAAGCTACTGAAGGAGAAGGTGAATCAAGTCAATTTGCTGAGGTAAAAGCCATTCAGTTGGCCCTGGATATTGCTGAATGAGAAAAGTGGCCAATGCTCTATCTGTACACTGACTCATGGATGGTGGCAAATGTTCTGTGGGAATGGTTAAAACAGAGCAACTGGCAGTGCAAAGGTAAACCCATCTGGGCTGCTGAATTACGGCAAGATATTGCTGAGTGGCTAAGGACACTAGTCATGGAAGTACATCATGTAGATGCCCATGTACCCATGAGTTGGGCCACTGAGGAACATCGAAACAATCAGCAAGTGGATCAAGCTGCTAAGATTTTCCAGACAGATTTCACGGGGAACATAGAGGTGAACAGTTTTTAGCACAGTGGGCCAATGACTCTTCAGGTCATCAAGAAAGAGATGCAACATACTAATGGACTCGTGACTGAGGGGTAGATTTAACCATGGACACTATTGTGCAGGTTATCTGTCCTTGTGAAACATGTGCCGAAATCAAACAAACTGAAAGGTTAAAACTTTTGTGTCATGGAGGATTATGGTTAAAATATAAGTATGGGGAGGCTTGCCACATTGGCTACATATATCATACTCCCTCAAACGCGCCATGGTAAGTGTTCTGTGCTTACAGTGGTGGAAGTGTGCAACAGATGTTTGGAAACCTATGCTGCACCCCATGCTAACGCCTGGGACCCCATCCTGGACCTTGAAAAGCAAGTCTTGTGGCAACATGGTACTCCAGAAAGAATTGAGTTAGACAATGGGACTCATTTCAGAAACAATCTTACAAGTAACTGGGTAAAAGTACACAGCATTGAGTGGATATATCGTACCTCCTATCATGCACCAGCTTCTGGGAAAATTGAGCATTACAATGGATTGTTAAAAACTACCCTGAAAGCAATGGGTGGTGGATCCTTTAAAAATTGGGACAAACATTTAGCACAAGCTACCTGGTTAGTTAACACCAGGGAATCCATTGATCGAGCTGGTTCTGATCAATCAGACCTTTTACATAATTTAGAAGGGGATGAAGTCCCTGTGGTGCATGAAAGTAGTATGTTGGAGAAAACTGTTTGGGTTTTTCCTGCCTTGGGCAAAAGCAAACCCATTCATGGGACTGTTTTTGCTCAAGGACCTGGATGTACTCAGTGGGTAACGCTGAAGAATGGAGAAGTTCAATGTGTACCTCAAGGAAATTTGACCCTGGGTGAGCATAATGAATTCTGAGTATGATGTTAGTTGTTATATAATACTAACCATGCCCTGTAAGTGTTTTTCAGAGTAACACAGCAATGATGAAACCTCAGCCAGATTCATCAAGTGGCATCCAGCAAAACTGTCTGGAGATGGCTATGCTACCCATGGGCACAAACCACGACGAATTTCACATCATTGTTCCTACCTTGAGAATCTGCTATGAAATGGACTTAACAAACATTTGTATATAAAGATAAATCATAATTGAGTGACCTGCATGTTTCTATCTATCCATATATATATGTGTGTGTGTGTGTGTAGATTTCGTAGATAAAAAGTATTAGTGATCTCAGCATGATGCAAATGGTATTGAATAAGGGGTGGAATGGCCCTGCTTGAGGTAAAATAGAATCAACTTTCTGTTCAGTAATTTTACATCTTAACTAGGCCTCTTCTAACTCTCTGAAATTAACAGCATATTGTGGAGAAAACTGTTCATTCTCAGAGTGATAAGACCAATGTTTGTACCTGCGGGGAGGAGCGGACAGGACAGGTGACCCAAACCTGACCAACACGGGTATTCCATCCCATCTGCCCCATGCTCAGTATAAAAGCTGAGGGATGAAAGGGTCAGCCCTCTTTCTTCAATGGCTGATGTCCAAGGAGGACCCTGTCAGTTCATCTGCCTTTGATCCCGATCTGTGTATTCCTGACTCCAGAGCTGGAATCCAGTTCCCATCCATCACAGAGTCCAGTCTGGAACTTCCCCAGTGCCTGCCAGTGACATCATCCTGGGAGCTTGATATGGTTTTGTATCTATTGTATCTATTTCATAATTTCCTTTTTAATTTTTATATTAATATTTCATTAAAGTAGTTTTGTTCATTCTAAACTCATAACTGTCTCAATCTCTCATCCTTTTCTCTTGTACTGGAGAAGTGGGGGAAGAGCGTCTGTTGCCATCGTAGGCCAATTCAGCCTAAACCACATCAGGTTTTATGAGAAACCTTGCACCTAGATCTAACCGAGGCTGTTAGAGTGCATCCTAAAAGATCCGGTGAGTATAAAGGGGTAAGATTTTCCATCAGCATGTGTTATTGACAACTTCAGCACTTCTCATGTCGTATTCTACAGTTACACTTGCAGGATACAGCACAACCATGTCAGAGTTGGACCAGTTGAACTATTTAAATGGCATGAGTGTGGTTATTCAGAGGACGAGAAAAAGCAAGGATCTTATAAGTGTTTCAATAGACAGTTTCTCTCTTGGGGCCTGACTGTTTACAGAACAAATTAGCTTCCTGTGCTTGTTTCCATTTAAGAAACCATACATTGTAAGCATAACAAGTGCTCTGAGAACGCTTAAATTCAAGTCCTTCAGGCTAGAGAGGATTCTTGTTCTGAACTCAAGAGGGATCATCTGAGTACTTACTTAGGATGCCACAAATAGACTCTGTGTGTTTATGTGCGTGGTATTTTTCATTTCTTCTATTTACTTCTTTCTGTTTATTTGTGTCCCACTGTGATCGGTTTTTGCTTTTTAGCTTTGTCCAATTTCTCTAATAACATGTGAACTCAGATGAATTTTGACAATCATGATGTTTAAAATGACTCAAAATGAGGCAAAGATAAATTTATGTAATCCAGCTGTGTAAAAGTAAATAAGATGCTGTTTAGGTAAAGCATGTGTTATTTGTAATGTAGAAATGCACATGAACTATGCTTAATATTTAAAATAACTTTTAAAAAAAGGTATTTTACATTACTCACATTTCTAAAGCAATAGCCTCTTTTAATTGTTCTCTACTAATTGTATAGCAAATTTAATTTCTATAGATAGCTGGTACTTTGCAGCAAATGAGAGCAGGGATCTCCTGTAGCTCTAAAAATCACATTATTTGTCTGTAATATTCTCCAAAGACAGTAATAACCGATCCATACTCCTCGCTAGAGTCGATGTTCAGGTTTATGTGCATTAAGACTCTGTAGCCTGCTGGTTCACACGCTTTTTCCAGTGCTATGAAGTCTTAGTCTCATGTTCTGAGAGCAAGTTTTCCAGTCCCAGAGACACAATGGCAGGAACATTTCTTTCTGCACTTCCCAGTTAACTTCCACTTAATAAATTAATAACCACTTAATTTCATCTTTTAATACTATGATCAGGTTATAAGTTCCTTGGCAGAAGGAGAAAAAGTAGGAGAAAAAGATTAAGAAAATACTGAAAAATATACTTTTGGTTTAAGAGCACTGCAATAACGTGTGAGAGGAATGGCATATTTTTAATGTAAGATTTGAAAATGCATAGAGTATTGTCTTTTTAACAGTTTTTGTTTTGTGGTGTGCTTTTGGGCTTTTTTGTGTTTTCCTTTGGGGGGGCTGGTTCTTGTTTTCTTTTTTTAAATTTTGGCAGAGAATAGATGAATGATCAGACACAGGCATAGGTCAGTGGAAATCTATCTAAATACAAATCAAATATTTTGCTTTGAAAAATCCAATCTGAAGCTAATAGTCATGTCTTGATGGTTAAGAATGTGGCACCCAGACAGTAATGTAAGTTATGCAAGTTGGTAGCTCCTGAATTTCTCAATGTATTTACATCATTTCTTAAAATACATGATGGAGTTTATTTATATTCAGTACAGGATAGCAATTGTGCATTTCATGTTTCCAGCTGTACAAATGAGATTGAAAGATGTATGTGCAAGGGGTCTTAGCAATTAGAGGCTTTAACTTCAGAGCTGGGAAATGTGAGGACAAGCAGTTTCAAGGAGTTTGAACAGATTAAATGTTGGGTTAAATTTTCTCTCTATTTGAGTACATGTTTAATAATAGCAAAAAATAGTGCCACCTGAGGGCATCTGAATTTTCAAAGCATTTAAAGATTTATTTTAAATGTCTTGCAGATGTTGCATTCTCAATTTCAGTTGTGGGTCTGTCCCCCCTAAATATTATAGAGCAGATAGTATTTTTTTTTTTTTTTTCCTTTCTACAGTATCAAGGATTCAGCTATTCAATTGCTGTTTTGACTCAGCAGCTGGTTTTTCATAGTCTGAAGCACTGGTTTGAGAGAGATCTTCCGGGTCCACGCTCATTCAAACAGAAGAATGGTAAGTGGCCAAACTGAACCTGTGGGAGAATAGTTTGTTTTTCACTGGAGGATTGTAACAGTGAACACCTGCCAGAGACAGGTACAATTAAATCGAACTACGTGTGACCTGGAATTTTCTTCATAGCATATCTTGAGCATTTAATTTTTTTTAAAAACATGTTAAATGCATTAGATGGCAATAATTTAAAAGTCTACCAATTTAATTGTTTTATCTCCTTTTTTCAGAAATATCTTTGCTTAAAGGGTTAAACTTCTGGTTATAGTAGACATGGAAGAAAAGTCTATTCCTTGAAGTTATAGTCTATTTTTCCTCTTAAACTTCTACTAGCTCTTTGGAGCTCTTTACAGTTTTTCAAGCTGCTTTATCCATCATTACATCTCATACTTAGTCCTTAGTTACTATTGTCAACCTGCTTTCAGATGGAGGCTTCCACTGTTCAGGGTTCCATTATTGGTAGCATTAGGGGAAGATATGCTGGCAAAGTTGTACTTCACTACTATTTCTTTTATCACAAAATAGGGAATGGAGCATTTTCTCACTGCGTGTTCTGGATTTCACTGGTTCCCTCTGTGTGTATTGGTGAAAAGATGAATGATTTTTAACAAGCTGTTAGATAAGCGTATCATGCATCATATTACTTTTTTTGCTAAGATGTTAATCTAGGAAATTAAGATCACCTTCTCAAAAAATGATAATTCTTCCTTTTTTTTAAAATTTATTTTTAGTTTGCATACAAATTACATCTCCTGCTTTTCAAAAATGAAACTATAGTGCCTCCACCTCATGCAGCTTGTACCTCCATTTTGCATTACTTATTTTGTTCCTTATTTGCGTTCTGCTACAGGTTAGTAGTTACTTCAGGATATCTATCTGTCCATATGTTTGTTTTGTTAAGCAGAAACCTATGCGGGAAATGAGAATTTGATCACAGTGAAGACTTCGAGCAGTTTGCAACAAATACAAGAACTCTTAAATTTGATATATTATTCTTTCTCACAAAAGCAAGGTTTGGATGTCTAAATCGGGATTGATGACTATGAGAAGTAGCGAGGGGCTTTGAGCTTGGGTGCATTCTGTTTTGAATGTGTTTTTTGTAGTGTTTGAGTTCTAATAGAGTGGTTTCCCCTACTGAAATGACTGCACGGAGATATTTTTTGCTATTTCTAAGGTGACTGCCCATTCGTGGCTGATGAGGTTCCTTGAAGGAAAAAACTGGAAGCTCCTAAACATAGCCAAAGCTTCAAAGTGAGAACAGCTGAATTAGGTATCATAACCCAAGAACTTGACCCAAACTGGAGGATTGCAAAAACTTTCCCAGAGGAAGTAGAGACAAAATTGTAAGTGACTGCAGTCAGAGATCAGTAGCACAGATAATCCAGTGGCAGTGGCATGTTAAAGGAAAAGGTGTAACTAGAACGGTGGTGTTTGTAAAGTGACTGACAGAAACAGCATTTTTTTTAACAGTTAAGTGCTTTTTGCTATCTGTTTGAAACACAAGTTTTGCTCTTGCAGATTCTTGGACTTTGCTTTTTCTTACTCTAAGCCAGTTTTAGAGGCACTTTTGAATGGGATATTCAAATAATTCTGGCATTTTTCCTTAAGATCTGAGTAGAGTTTGAAAACTGGGTACCTTAATCTATCCTTCCCTTCTTCCCTTTCAGAGTTGTTTTTTCCCCAACAGATTCTTGCTACGTTAAACAAGTGAAGCCATATAACAAACATTTTGGTAATCAGGCCAACATAAAGTACTCATAAATTATCACCAGGCAGCTCTAAATCTGTCATAAATTCTTACTGACTTGTTCACAGGAATGTTTATGTAATTGATAGAAAATATAGAGAGGAAGTTATGTCTCCTTTTTGCAAGTTAAATCAACTATAGCAAGATGAAAAACACCCACACACTTGGCTTCGGAGCAGCAGAGACATTCTTGAAAAGCAAACCTTTATGAAATCTTTATTACAAAATAAAATTATGAAATCAAATTCAAGGTGTAAAAACTAGTGGTTTTACAGGTGTCACTGATTGTACTCTGCTTGCATATTCCTTGTGTAACAGGGTATCAACTCAGTCAGGGAGGCACAGATTTGGAATCATTCCAGCAAAAGAATTTTTGGCACAGCTGGGAACATAGATATAATGTAGGGTGTGTTAAAGCTGGGAATCATTGAAAGGAGTCCAAGGAGTCACAGTTCTGCAGATGTGGAAAAAAAATCAAAACCACCACAAAACCTGCTGAATGAGATGTTATCTTACTTGACATCCCTTAAAAAGAGGTGTAGAAGCTGCAGTGAAACACAGATAAATATATTCGGAGATGTTTATGCTATTTTACAGTACAAATTACAAAGAAAGGCATGAGCAACTGCTAGGGGTTTGTACACCGAGTGACATATCAATAATCAAAGTAAATGAGATTTCATCACACCTATGCAATTAACAAAAAGCAGCTTATTCCATTGATCACAGTGACACAGTTGTGAAGTATGATGTTGGAAAGACAATATATTTAGATTATATTAATCACAGGGATAGGAAATTTATAATCTTAACAGAACAGGTGGCAAGGATGCATTTGTTTGAACTAAAGAATTTTGAATCAGCAAGTCCAAACAATAAATAGCCAAATGTCTGAGATGGGTAAGATGAAGCATCCTTTGAATCATGCCTGGTAAAATTTATCATGTCTTGGAAAAATGAGAAACTTCAAAAGGGTTGTGAATTGTGATGATTTTGGTATTTTGAAAGAGGGGACCGAGGTAGCTATTGACTTGAAGTCAGTCCTGAGTAAAACAGTGGAATGACAGATTTAAGGTTATGTGGAAAAGTCAAGTTTACTTTGAACATCATAGTGTTTTTCTGGGTATTGCTGATAGTTGTGCTTTTACGAGAGACTGCTTCAGCAAACTTTGCTGACAGATTTCTAGTTGTTTTCTTGTGATTTTTTTAACCCATCAGTGTCAACACATTAACTTTGGTTTTCTTTAGAGAATTTGATCTGCTATAACATAGCATTTTGACTTGAAAGATTTTTTCTTCTATAGCACTGGTAGAGAATATGTTAGATGAATTAAATATTGGTCCTGTCATTTTGTACAATGTTATTTAATGTTGTGGTCCATGGTCTATAAAATCTTTGATGATAAAACTGCAGATGATATAAATTGGCTAAAGAGTGAATTGCAAGAGTAAGTAGTTATCACAATAAGATATGTGTCTGCTTTCAACATCTAACAGCATGTTTTTGTTACCTTATGGACAAAGTATAGCTTTGTCATTCATAAAGGACTTAAGAATGCCAGTGAGACCATCTTGAAAATGGTGATGTGGAAATGAAAGTGGATGGTATCATCCATACAAACTCTGAAGTGTCTGCAGTGGTATGGCAACAGGGCCAGTGGGTACCTAAAGAGGATCTACCTCGAAGGAGTGAAGAAGTGATCTATGTGCTTTGTTAATAAGACATCAGCAGTAGTGCATATAGCTCTGGTATTCACGTTTCAGGGACAAAATAGATTCAACCAAAATTTAGAAGACGACTACAAAAAGTGATCCAAGGACTGGGCAAAAGTCTTGGAGTGTAAAGTTTGAGTTGTTTTGCTGAATTGGAGAGAAGGCTGTGGAGTCACATATTTGTGAGGTACAGGAGAGAGACAGGACATTTCAGCTTTGCTGATTAAAAAGCAACAAGTTCTATTGGCTGGAAGAAAAAAAAACAACATGTAAAATCATGTAAAACAAGGGAATTAGTTCTTAATTTCTACTTCTCTATGCAAAACTGAGTCTAAACAACTCTCATTCAGTTCATACTTAAATGTTCCCAGCTGTTCTGTATGCTTCAAATGTTATGAATTATTATAAAACTAAAATCTTTATTCCCTTCTGTTCCATGTCTCACCTAATAACAGGTACAGGAAGGAACTTAAGAGACCCGATGATAAAATTTCTTGTCTCAGGTCTGCATCATCTGTGCTAGGAAACTGATTGTAATGAAATACTAAGATTCTGGATTTTTCTTGGTCATTTGTGGATGCGAAGAACTTAATTCTTGTACTGCATTATTTGACCTTTAAATCCTTTCACCTTCCTTTGAGACTGGCCACATTAGGAAATTCAGTATGGTACAGAGGTGAGTGTGCCTTGAGGTGTGACAGGTACTTGTCTTTTTGTTTTCCTGGTGCAGTTCCCTTGCATACTGCATCACCTGGCTGGGAAACAAATTTCCCCAAAGTCAGATTGGCAGGGATATTTCCCCATCTTTTTTTCTGTAGTATAGGGGGCAGGCTGGGTGTGCCACCAGCTGGAATTACTTAGGTACTTCTCACCTAATGGCTTTCCTGCTACATCAGGGGCTGGGGATAATGATGGCACTTTAAGAGTCTCTTATTATAGCAATCAGTTTAATTTTCTAGGTTTGAGGTATTTGGCCAAGGTAACTCTTGAAGCTTTACAAAAGTATAGCTGAGTAAAATGTAATGGCTGTGACAGAGATGTGGCCATGGTGAATGATCTAACATCTTTTCATATTAATCTCCTCTCATGCACAGCATTCCTGGATACTCGGAGGTTTCATTACAGTCACTCAGTTCTAGTACAGAATTGTTCACCTAATCCATCACTGATAGCTTCCAGACAGTATGTAACAGTATAAGTACATAAAGGTAATTTAAAGAAAAAAAATATTAACCTTTGCAACATAAACTCAAGAAATAAGTAGTGCTAGCCTCAATTATATGCATTAGGATATTTTTGCTTAGGACATGCCCAAGCCCTTAATTCTGCAGCCTAGCAATTATCACTATCCAATAATCACAAGTGCAAGAATGAAGACTGCACTGCGTCTAACGCATCTTTAAAATTAGTGTACTCTATTTCTTTTTTCCTCATGGTGTCACTATAGGATAAAGTTAATGTTCTTTGGGTATTCTCTATACTGAAGCATATTTCTACTTCCTTTGTCTCACTCTGACTTTCTGGGTTTTCTGTTACATGTTTAGAAATGATGAAAGCAAATATACTGCCTTCAAATTTGGACACGTTCTCTCAAGCGTTGACCTGTCCTCAACATTGTGTGTGAATTTTTCATTTTGTTTCTTAAAAGGATTTAATAGTAGAATAAATTTAGCTTTGGATAAGGATCTGGAGAATTTGAACAGTTCTAATGACCTGAAGGTAGGAATTGTCACGTTTAAAAAAATGACAAAAAGGCATGTATCTTACAATTACATCATGTTATGATGCTAAATCTGTGATATATTTTCCATGTGTGAGGAAGAAGTCTAAGGTCCTCAGTTTCTGTCTCAGCTTCACTTTTTCTTCTGTGGTTGTAAAGTGTTTTGAATTCAGCTTTCTTGATTGATAGAAAAGTAGTTTTCTTTTCCAAGCTCTTGCTGGCAAGACTGGAGAGATAGAATTGTGTTTTGTTTACATATAGATAGCATTTTTGTCTGTCTAGTTGTTACCACTTTAGCCAGATCCACATGCTCAAAGACATCTACGTACCCAACTCCCATAGTGGAAGGGTGAAAGATGTGGCACTAGCGAATGAATATATGCATGTTAAGTAGGGCTGAAAAGAAATTTGCTTGTACAAGAGCGGGAGCCAGGCATGGAGATGCCTTTCCCATTGCTGCATTTGGAGTATACCCTTCCTGAAAGACAAGGACCATTTCCCTGATTTCCCTTTTCTGCCTCTTCAGTAAAACAGTGGTGTTTTGCTGGACACATTCAGGATTGTAATGAGGATGAGTGTGACTATTTATTCGGTAGGAAGTAAACCATCCTCCAGTTCCACAAAATCTGTGTCATAGTGTAAACTCTGGCTGCAAGTGAATCTTGGATGTTTGTTTTAGTGAGCTGAGCTTGTGATCAACCTCTGTCTTGCTTGAGTTATCAGCTCACTGGTGTGAAGGTTAACTAGAACCAGTGTATTCAATGGTGGACTTGATATGGTCAGTTTGCTAGTTTAGCAAAGAACTTGGTTCACCTAAAGAAGTTACAGAGCACTAAAGTTACAGAGCTCTTCAGTAGAAGCCTGAGTATTATCCTCCTATGCTTTTCTGTCAATATTTCCAGCAAGTTAAGAGTTCTTTTTTCTCCCGCTCTGTTCAGCTGGTCTTTTCACATTAACGGATACCCCTCTTCAATGCGGACACCTAAATATTGTCTCTAATCCTTATGCCATGTCTTTCACTCACATGCTTGTCGCTGCTGCACAGTTCCTCCATAGATTCAATTGTTCTTTGGGCTGGAATTTTGGAGATAGTTGAAGTTACTATTTCTAGACTGTTGTCTTGATGATGTCTTAGACATTATCCTCCAGTGAAGTGTGAAGCGGGACAGCTGAACAGCACACATTGAGACAAATCTAGGCCAAAATGAAATGAGAGTTCTGCACATGGCACAAGCTGCCTGTTTTAATCTAGAATGGAAGCTATAAACTATTTCACAGTTGGATGTGACAGTTTATTAGCTGTCTAGCATACTGCTTTCTTTTCCAAAGGCCTGACAGAGCCTTCTTCATGACCTGCTACTTCTCTTCCCAATGGTCATGCCAGTTTTTGATGCTGAGAAATGGCTTCAAACTGCAAGGCATGTGTAACATTGTGGTTCTGCAGGAGAAGCAACCTCTCATAAACTTACTGGCAGAACATCAGAACCAGAGATGGTAAGCATCTCTTCCTACCCGCTGTGAGCAGTAGCTCTCTGGCTTTTAATAAACACCGGTCCGGGTTAGAGGACTCACCATGTTCAGTCTGAAATCCAACATCTGCTTTAGGAAGCAGATCTCCACCTCCGCAACACAGAATTTCCCTGTTGTTTTCTTAGGAGTTTCTCCAGTCTTTAAGCCTTCTCCCAGCAGCAGCTTTTTTACCTTGCATATTAGAGACCTCACTGCCCAAATAATTCTCAAAATACTGTCACCTGCACTTACCTCAATTTGTTTCCAATTTCCTTATCTTCTCATGTCAAATGCAATCTACTTCCATATCATCTGTTCTTCTGCCTGTTCTCCACCCTCCCACTGTAAGGCAGTTGTTGCAATTAACTCCTGGTTTCGCAACATCTAAATGTTCCAGTTTCTTCACATATTCTTCTTGACTGCCTCTGCTTCCCTCGTTCCTCTAGTAGAAGTCAAGAATAGTGATTTTCCTCACGTTCTGATCTTTTGGAGGCGTCTCCCTTTTTCCCTTACCTTCACTTTTAAGACTGACCATTGTCCCCTTACTGCCCATACATTTCCAGCATACTAAGAACTTTAATGGAAAGTCACCTTGACCACAGAGGACTAAAGATCAAGTGGTAACTGCTTGCAGTTAGTGCAGGTTTGTAGAAGGCTCTCCAGGTGTGAAGAAAATAATGCTGAACCACTGTCCCACGCCAGAGGGGACCCCATGGACTTTTCTCCAACTGGCATATGCTATTATCGGTTAGTGAGGGAAATGTTTCCTTCTAAAATGTCAGATTTCTGCAAATGCAGAAGTGCCTTATGCCTGCTAACGCCTTCCTCTCCTTCCAGTTTCAACTGATGTCTGCTGTGGGGGCTCCAATCGTTCACCGACTCGCTGCATCCCAAAACTTTTCTCTTCACACTTCCTCTCTGCCCCACCAGTCAGTCCTGCTACCCATCATCTTTTGCCCCAATTATCTCTCCCAAACAAGTTCAGCAGCTTACTGTGCCACCTTACCTGTTTGACATCTCTTTGATCAACCTAGATCAAATTCTTCCTGCTAGTTTTTCCCTTATGTCTGATGGGAGTTGTACTGCAGCTCCTCATCCTTATCATTTTAGGGGTCACTCAGCTACATAAGAAGTGCCCCAGTTTCATAGCCTGAAAATCTGGTCACTTTGTACTTTTGGTGCCTGAAGTGAATGTGGTTTAACATAACTCCCTGTGTGACTTTACAGGGTGTGATTAAATATGAGAAGTCAGCAGTTGAGTAGTGCACCGAAGAACCAGTTAATTAAGGACTTTGAAGTATGAAGTATTTATCATCTGTAAACAAAATCTATATTCTAAACCAAAACTGCCTCCACAGTGATGCCTGGATTTTTGCTGGACAAGATCAAAAGCCCAATGAAATTGAGAAAAGAGGAAAAAGAAAAAAAGAAAAAAAAGGTAAGAAAAGAAGTTTCTTGCTGTGACAAGATAATTGTAAATTGATTTGGATTTGTAATTTGATTAGGATACATATACAGTGATTGAATATCAAACAAATTTGGTGCAGATTTTGTTTCTCAATTCAAGATCAGTCCATGGAACTGCACATTATAATTTATGCAATGATAAAATGATGCACAAAGCACTGGGACTGTACAACTTCATTTTATTTTGTGTGCTTTTATAGGATATAAATAAATGACAAAATTACAAAATTTATAACTGGAAGCCCAAGCATATTTACATAAGTATTTGTTGCAGTGAGGCTACTATTTACTGTTCTCCTATACAATTTTCCTTTTGGTACCATATTTTTAGTGTTATTTTTTTACTGTCAGTTGACTACGTACATATCAACAGTGAATAGGCAAAATATGTACAAGGAACTATTTTGTTCAAGTAAATTGAATACGGTATTAAAAGTATGTCATCACTCAGCGCTATGATTAGGTTGAACTAAACCATATACAATTATCAGGTTTAAACCAAGTTCAATTATCCATTTTTTGGAATTTACCAACTGATGACTCTAACTGAAAACCTCAGCTGGATATGAAATAATAATTAAAAAAACATTAAGACAACCACACAATTTATCAATATCTCTATAATGAACTTCAAAATGATTCACAATTTGACTGGATAGAACAATATACGTTAAAATGTCATTTTTCTCCTATAGTGATATTTTTACTGTTATAATTTCAGTTCTACATAAATATACATCATGGTATTATACAAATACTCCACAGACATTAAAAAAATTAAAACACTTTAAAGAAAATGTAAGTAAATCTTATTTAATCAAATATTAAGCAAATGCTTAACTATTTTGTTCCATGAAAACATTTTTATTACTTTGGAATTTTTTTCTTTTTCTTGCTATTTTTATTTAGAAAATGTTTTGCAGTAGAATTTTATCAACGCTCTTCCAAACAAGCTTTCTGTGAGAGAAATCTTGATAGCAAAATCCATGGTTTTTACTTTTTTTTTTAGAACCACTGAGATTATTCTTTAAAAATACTAGTAGAATTCATGGCTATAGCAATGTTGAACTGCATAAACTATATGTAGGTGTAGTACAATGACCATTCCACTCTCATTCCAGACTGATCACACGGAACATCCAGTGCACTGATGCTACAACTCTTATCATTTTCATAATGCTGCAATAGCAGTGGTTTAGTTAACTTTAAAATAAACATTATTTGTCATAATTAATCTGGCTTCCTTCCATAAATATTCATATGTTTTCCTATAGTACTTCTCTTCCATAAAAATATCTAATAAATGTTTTCTGTGCATTATTAATACCTTTTTCTAACCATTCATAAAACTCTGATCCTTTGTTACAATGCAAGAGGTTCCTATTTCTGTAGAGGATCAAAGGACATCAATGATTACATATAAAACCAGCGCACACAGAAATCAGGGTGCCTAATTTCTTGTCACTTTAATGAGTTCTTTATTCAACACAGTAATTATTAATGAATTCAGTGGTTTCACAAATAATCTATTTATTAATTCTGATTCTATTTCAATTAAAAACTGCCAAGATTTAAATAAAAAACCAATCAAATATTCTACTCATAGGCAGCAATAGTGTTAGTTTAGAGACCTTTTGTGTTTTTTTTTAAAAAGTAGAATTCGAAAATAAGAAATCAAAGAAAGCACTGTGGCAGAGTCACAAGGGAGAACTGTGTGAAAAATAAGGTATCTCACTCCTCTTGTGGACTGTAATTTTAAAAGTCTTCGTATAGTGTCATTCTTCTGTCAGTGCTGCAGGAAGAAGAAATCACCAGAAATGACTGTCAGCCTTTTTTTTGTTAGATACAAGGCCACTCATACAGTGCAGTCTTCCTCTCTGCTGGATTGAAACGTTGCCATAAAGGAAAGGCTGTGCTGTGACTGCTTGGCGTGCAAGGCACAACAAGGAACAGGGGACAGTTTTGTATCAGAAAATTGTAGTTTCATACTTGGTATTAATGCCTCTTTTGGCTTCTTGTCCAGGTTCAACAATCCATGGTAGATTCGCAAGAGTCTTTTGTTCGGACGGATCTATCTGCTGTAAGACAAATGCAAACATACAGACACGTTACCATCTCTGTGCACAGCATTTCTAGCATTTTCTTTAATTAACAGAACACAGAACAAATCCTGTGCTGACAAAGTCCTACAGCAGCGAGTGTGGTGGTCTACACTCTCACTTATCCACAGTTGCCCTCTTTATCCTGTTTAGGTCAAAGCTGTGTCTAACCCCAAGCTACCAGAGTTTGATAAAGCTATGCTTGATCCTGAGAAGTCCTTTTGCTACTGACACTGATGATGGCATTAGGAAATGTTCTTAAAATTTTATGGATAAAGATTCTGTGGCAATGCATGACAAAGTGTACAGTCATACTTTCTTTTCCCCCTTCTTCTTATGTGGTAATTAAATATCACAGAGTATGGCTCTCGCTTTATAGCGAGTATGATACAGTGTGTGGTCATTTTTCCCCTTTCTCTCCCAAGCCATGCTGTGCCTGTATTTTCATGTGATTTAAAATAGTTTTCATAATATTTTATAAAGCTCTACCATAAAAGAATATTTCTGTGTCATCTCTGCACTTCAGGAGGCACTTTAAAGACAATCAATATGTTTGCTCCAGTGAGCTTGGATTCCTAACTTTGGGATTCCAAAGAAAATATTGAAAAGGTACATTGAATTCCAGTTTTGGAACAGGAGGGTCTGACGAGGGTCAACAAAAAAAAAAAAAAGAAAAAATGGTAAGAAAAGAAGTTGCTTGCTGTGACAAGATAATTGTAAATTGATTTGGATTTGTCATTCGATTAGAATTTATACGCAGTGATCGAGTACCAAACAAGGCTGGTGTGAATTTTATTTCTCAATTCAAGATCAGGAAAGTTTTTAGAGGTATGCATTGCCTGCGATCCTCAGCACAATATATTAGAATTTGACTGAATCAATTAAATGTCTGGAATTGCTATAAAAGTTATATGCACAACACTGGCCAAGCAACGTCTTAAATTGGTGGAATCTGAAATGAGCAGTTGTTCCACAGGGCTGCCCGTGCTGCAGTGACACAACCCCACCGGCTGATGAGGAGAGGTGACACGACCGAGACACGGAGCATTTCTGACCAACAGGTACATTTATTTGTACAGTTTCTATGTATATCAACTCTTAACTGTATAGATTATTTTTTTTTCCATGCATGACTACTTTCTACTTACCACTGACTTCCGAATACTAACACGTGGTTTGGGAATAGGTTTGGAGGGTTTATTCTCAAAGCTTTCTGGGAGGGTTGAAGAATGGCCCCCTTTTCGTGCTTGTAGTGCAAGCTGATAGGCCACCTCAAATGCTTGTCCTAGTGTAAGAATGATTTCGTAAGCTAAATTCTGGAACAAAACAAAAACAGTTAAAATTGGAGTGAGGTTGAGTTATCATCAAATACATGAAGTACGGTACTGCTGTCTGCAGAAGTGATTTGTAATGTAAATAATAAAAATCACAATGGTAATAACCTCCTAAGTCTCTGCAATATTTATGTCTGTCAATGATTTCTCATTGATTAAAGACAATCTAAACGTAATTACTTCTACAAACCTTGAAAACATTGTCTTGCTAAACATGAAAACAGGAGTGGGTGAACATGTGTCATCTCTTTTTAGAAGCAGCATATTAACCCCCCACCACCACCTTCCCAGCTCACCCCATATCTGCTGCCTTCAAGATCCCACTCATCTTGCCCTACTGCACCTATCTGACATTCAGCCTTGCTCTGCTCCGGACCTCCTCTGCTGATCCATCCTCCTCCAGATGCGCTCTTCTCTCACCGAACAGCATGGGAAAAGGATACAGTGCTGCTGTGATGCTTCCAAAGGGACGAAAAAGCAAATGTTGAAAGTGCCTGCTCTCTGCTTCACAGACACAGTGGCCTCCTATGCCTGCATGAAAGTCAGCACTCTGCTTTGGGTGAGTGGTTCAAGTGCTGGGGCGACCTTCTCATGGTATGTGTGTATGACCAAACAAGTCAGGCTATTAAGACTAAGACCAGACTGGTGGTATAGCTAGAATACCTTAAGTTCTCATTGCCTATGTGGAAGAAAACCTCTTGAAAGGTTTATAAAGCATGAATGAGGAACCAGGGGGTCAGTATAACTAGTTTTTCAGTACAGTTTTACATCAACAAAAAAGCAGCTGTGAGTTTCAAATTTGAGCTTAATCTGAAAAGCAAGTAAATTTTTATGGTATTTTTTTCAGGTTTGTGGGTTTGTTTTGGTATATTTATTTCTAGGCTCTTACTAGAGCCTGTTTCTAGGCTACTAACTTCCCAATAATGTTTCGATCCCCTGCAGAACCAACGCAAGCCTGCAGGTTTGCATCCTTATGTCCTGCAGTCTCCTTACAGTAATTCATAAATCTTTGATATAGTTCAGAAGTTGCCCTCTCCTTCCTCAGCCTCTGTAGCCCAGAGTTGGAAGCACTGCTTTGAAACTGGCTGATTCCTCAAAATTCCCACGTTTCTGATATAGTTTTAAATAAGATATCTCGTTAGCTAGTCAAGTCTAACTGTTGAGCTTGCAATAAGCCAGAAAGCAATGCAAGAGACTTAGAAATACACTGTCTGCCCTTTAATCATTAAAACACAATTAAAAGGTTAAACATTTTATTTCATGCCCTACACTGTAATTTCACTGTAGTCATGAAGAAATTCCACCCCTTCGTTATCACACATGTATACTGAGATAGCATAGGTTAATTCAGTATATTTAGCTCATTGTAAGAGCTTCTTATAGAGGTGCCAGCTCTGGTCTTTGTTAGGTCAGACAGAAAACAATTATACTCCTCCACTGGGATATGCTCTCAGCTGTTAGGACTGCAGTCACAACAGCAAGCAAGCCAAAGTTTCACAGCTTCCCAAATAAAAATGTCTGCCTGATTTGATAGCAGTAGTTTCCCAGTTGTCTCCCCTTTAACTTAAGGGAACTGGCTGGGACTGAGAAACACTGAGGATGCAGTTTGCCAGTGGAGTAATAAATGAAAGACTAAAGAGACTATTATCAAGGACCCTGCCTTTTTAGCAGAATGCTGGCTGTGGAATTAAGACCAACAGAGAATAATTGTTAAAAATGTACAGAATAATATTATTTGAAATGGAGTGTGCCTATTAACAGGGCAAGAATATTATTCTAAAGACATCTTAATCTGCTGTCGTAACAGTAAGATAGTGTACTATATCATCATGGGATTGTCTACAGCGGATATTATTATTGCTAAGGAATACATCAACAGGACAGGGTGTAGTAATGGCCTGGAGAAAAAGCAGACTATAATACTAGTGGGACTGAGAAAATGCCCCATCCAGTGTGGCATACAAAGAGGTCACTGAGAGACAAGCCTGGAAAGCTCTGACATAAGAGCAGAGACAAGCCATTAGTTTGCCATGCAGAGACATAAATCCAGTTGGGGTCCTGCATCTTGTCAGAAGCCACCACGATTTGCTTTCTTTTGTAGTCTGTAAAATAAAAAATAGGTCTGCCTGGAGCCTGAAAGCCATTGGACACATTTAACTGTTTCTATGGTTAATATAGATTTGAAATATAGCAAATAAAACAGAACATTCACTGTTCTGTTCAATATTCGAAATGTAAACTGAACCGTAGCTTGTACATACATTTCATACTGTGGTAGAGCCTTGACAAAAAGAAGTCTGCAAATGGAGGCAAGGAAGGCTTTAAAATCATACCTTGTAAAATTGAAAAAAGGTATCTGCAAAATTGTATTTGAAAAAAAAAAAAAAAAGTCTGGTTTCAGGAATTTCTCACCGTAGTACTGGGAGAGGAATATGAGGATTAGAGTTGGTACAGATTCTCCTGTCGGCTATACTGGAAAGGTAAGAGCAGGATTGCCTTGGGGATGGGGGTGGAAAACAAACCACAAAAGCCATCGTGGAAATTCTTCTGATGGAGTGAGGAGACTATTTGATTTTTCTTTTACATATGGCACAAAAGGAAAGAAACAGGTCTGCCTCCCCAAAATATGCTTAGCACAAAAGTTGTAGACCCCCTGGTTGCTGTAGAAGAAGACGTTGACCCTTACAGCACCCCATCGAGCTCCTTGGAAAGGCAAACTTTTAGGACCATGGTGGTTCTGAGGCTGCTACAAGCCTGTTTTTGCTCAGCAGAGAGCAAAGAGTAAGCTAACACCTTTAAGCAACAATTTCTGGGAGATGAGAAATTGAGGTCAGTTGCCTTGTTTGCCACGTAATGTTACAATTCAATGCCCCAGTGAGAGTCTGAGTCAGGATTCTTCAGCTGCTTTAATTCAGCCAACCTATTACAATGGCTAATTGTTCTGTTACATTTTAATTGACTTTTTTTTTTTTATTGCAGAAGTTGCAGCAGGCACTGCTGCTTCATTGTGTTTTCATGCTTCTATAAAGCTGTGTTGAGGCTTCAGGAATATTTTAAGAGAGAGAGTAAGATTTCTGTCTTTTGAGCTATAAAACTTAAAATGAAAAGGAATTTTTTGAAAAACTAACATTGTGCCTTTTTGGAAAAGCACTTTTAATATAATGAGAATTTTACGAGTTTTTTCTTTAGGGGTTTTTTTTTTTTTTTTTTCCTTCTTTAAGATCAATGTCAAATCTCATCTATTTTGAAGACTGAATTTATTGAAGAAGTTTCCTTTGGAGCCTCTCAGATGATTAGTGTGAGCTACCCATCACATCTAATGTGTAACAATGTCAATTAGAACAGCCTGTGTTCAAGGTACTGAACTTAAAATCGCAGCTGGCAAAAATTGAACAGAATTGGAAACTTATTTGAAAAAAATTATAAATTGAAACACTATATGGAATCTTAACTTGAAAAATTTGAAAAATCCCAATCCAATTTAAAGTATGAATCCCTTGAGATGAAATCAGTTGCTGCCTCCTTCATTAAAAAAGAATGTTGAGGATTTCTACTATAAGAGCCTGACAAGAAGAGGTTACTTGCTAGTAATGGAAGTTCTTTCAGATGCAGAGCTGACATATGTACACGTTTATACTGTTAAGGATACATATACTTTATCCCTTCAGACCTCAAAACTTTTACTTTTGGGGGGATCAAGAAAGGACGAGGATTTGTCTGCACTTTCCAATGTGTCAGCCTCTGTGCATTCAAGGCGAAGAAAGCTCCGCTTGCTAAAGATGGTATGATGGGACCAACACGGCTGGCACTGGCTTGTAACATCTGTGGACTCCTGGGTTGCACAAGGCTTTCATGTTGAGGCATTCCTGCAACTTAAATTCTTGATCCTGTCTCCTTCTGGATTTAAAGCAGTCGTGGAAGGCAAACTCTTCTGAATCCATCCCTCTATTCTTATGGTGGTACAGAAAGACACCTTGTATGCAATGGGAGGATGGTAACAAGCATTCAAAGTGGTACTTTCAGGCTGTTGGAAAAACCATCAATGTAGACGGGAGAGGAGAGATTCATTTACTCGTGAGCTGAAAGCTCCTTGTACCTGAGTGTGCTCCATTTGCCAGGAGCAACTGAAATGGTTTGACACATTCTGCCTAATATTCCCCAGGGAGGGGACTGTCTGGGAATCCTGTCTCTGGGTACTGCAAAAGGAGGAATTTTTCTGTTCTGGAGACATGGGGATGCCACACTGATTGTACCTGGATGATCACAGGAACAGAGAAAAATTTTACAAAGTCCACTAATCCCCTGTCAATGAACAGAATTTGAGACCTGAATGCCTGCTTTTTCTTCTCTGCTAAGTATGTATACCAGCAGTTTCCAATTCTTATCCAGCTTAAGTCTGTGCAATGAAGGACAAAAGAATAGAGAAAAGAAGAAAAATGACTTAGTATTATGCAGAGCATAAGTTGAATCCTCGGCACAAGCGAGAGCAGAAATTGTTCCAATTTATGCCAGTTGTCTTCTATTCACAGGTGCATTGGGCAATGAAGGAATATCTAATGGAAATGACTTTGGATGTCTCCCATATATGAACCAGAATTTGGTATACGAATTGTTAAGATGCTTTGTTTCTCCAGAGAGAATCCTCTACCAGTAGTTTTAGGGTGGCTTTATAAGTGAATGAGAGTGAAGTGGATTTCAAATATTGAGCAATAAATCCTCTTCTTCCCCTAAACCTTGTCCCCTTTCTTTAATCAAGTCTGATGTTTTTGCAATTTTGATTATAGGATTTCAACTCTGAGTACAACAGTTGCATGTACAATCACTCCTAAAGACTAAGTACCAATAATGCTGGTAGTGAACATGTCACTTCACTAAAATACTTTCCTATCTGCCAAAAAAATTGTTCTTGCTTACATTTCCTGAGGAACTGAAGGGCCTAAGAGAGTGATTTTTTTTCATACCACTGTATATATTTTATTACCATAATATATATGATTTAAGATGCATCTTTTTTAAACCTTATTATGGATTTCTACCATTTTAAGTGTTATTTTTGTTAACATGAGTTGACTTCTATCCATTGGCAAATGTGTAAGACTGTTTCTATTAGCAAACTGGAAGTGTTAGACTTTCAATAGCAAATTTAATTTACTGTATGCTTGTATTCTGAATATCTAGCTGTTTTTTATGGAGCTTGTAATTGCATCAGAAATCCTAGATCCTGAGAAACAAAGCAACACAAAAAGAGAATATTTGAGTAGGTAACACCTTGCTGAGGATTATGTTGCAGGAGAAAACTAAGACAGACATTAAAGTTTCTGTATTGCTTAAAATAGTAATTTAAAGTGCTTAGGGTATTACATGCTCCTCCTAAGGTATAAAAAGTGAGCAAAATGTTGTAATTATTCATGGATCACTATTCTTTCCTTGCCAAGCAAGGACAAAATGTATTTCATCTGCTGTACCTGGATCTATGTTTGTGCTTGATTATTAAACCTATAAATGAAACTGCAGTACTTTGAAACCATTAAGAAGTATTTAAATGGATCAGAAGAAATAATAACCTCACTCAATCAGTCTAATTTCAGCTGATTCACTTATCACTAAAATCTACATAATGTAACATCTTGTTGACCATGGTCTATCTATTTTTAACAGAATTTGGAAGTTTTTTCTACTCCCTGTGGACACTAAAATAGCAGCAGAGAAGTTAACAAAAGCACTGAAACAAAATGCTAAAATTCTTTCTAACCTACCTTCCAGTACATCTTGTTATTTAAACTCTTCTACATGTCATCGCTCTGCAATGTTGATTATTTCCCCAGTCACAAATAAAATGTCTCAGTTCAGACACATTTTTTTATGTAACTTATTTATAATCGTGTAAGCGTGTTTCAAGAATTCATACACATTATACTATATTAAAATATTTTTTCTTGAATGATTTAATGTTTTAATAGCATTTTAAATTTCTTCTGTGCTTAACTCAAATGGCAAGCATTCCTTAACTTTTTGGACAATAGGCCCTCTTAGTCCTAAAATTAAAGCCACTACTCATTTCATCAAATTTAGCTGAAAACAACATGACTGATTAATTCATATGCATTCATGATTTCTTGAAACACCAGTAGTCTGTGCGCTACCATCTGAGAAGCATAAATATAGGAAGAACTTAGTCATTTTCCACCAAAATAACAGGAGCTGTGAGGACTTTTGCTGAAATAGTATTTTTGAGAATTTTTTTTAGGCAAGAAGGTTGGAACAATTAAGTAAGAATTAAAGTATTAATTTGTTATTTTCAAAATGAAAAGGAAAAGTTACTGCTAAAGTAAAATTTCCTCAAATTCCATATCTGCATTACTTGTCAAGCTAAAACTCCCACTGACATGTCACAGAGCACAGAACAACAGAGGGGCCATCTGATAATAGCTGCTGACAATTACAGGGGCAACCTTGTACACTGGAACTCAGAAAGGACAACGCTCTGCACAGATTTCTGTTATCACAGATGTTTCAAGTCTTTTGGATTTGGCGTGGTAGCCAAATATTCCTAGGACCTCTTGAGATACATAATTAGCTATCTGTGTGGTCTCTTCTTTGTCAGATCTGTAAGTGTTTTGGCTCTCTGGTTAAATACAGAACTTTTCATATATTCTCTACACATTTGCAGAGGAAGCTTCAGTTTTTCCAGTTTAATCAATATAATGTCAAAAAGTCTAAGCAATATTTAGAGAGATGTTTGAATTATTGTGACTGATCCACCTTAACACTGAAACACAAGTCACGGAACAGCAGGGTAAGAAATCTGAAGAAATCGCTTACAGTGGTAACATCTCTGGTCCAAAAAGCAGCCCACATCTGCTTCAGGAAGGTGGGACGTGTCCAGGCTCAAAGGGCCCCACAAGAAAGCAGGCCCTCTGTTGGGGCCCTCTCACTGCTTGTTGGTTGGCAAGGGACGGACCCATGAGGGTAAAAGATGTCACCAAACCTGTCCTTCCTTGACTACACAGGCAGTACGACAGTCAAAAATGCACTGCAAACTTAGTTTAAGGTAGTTCCTGAGCCTACCTCTTAGCAGGACTGAGCACTGTATATAATCCACAGTGAACAGTTCTGATTTGTTTATTTGGTGTGTGCTGAGACTTCAGAACGGGTGGCCAAACCTGCCTGTAACAAACTTCTTGGAAGGCTATAGCTTAGGTGAGAAGAACTACATGTCAAGACTTGTATGAAAAGCTACTTGTTAAGTTTATGGTCAACAGCTGAGATCACAGAGGTGAGTTATTTCAGACGGGAAATGAGATAATATCAAAGAAAAACTTCGCTCTCCTCCAGAAATGTTCTTTTACTATCCCACAGCAGATTAGCCTTTTCATGTGGTAAATGAATAATACCTTCCATTAATCACCATATACCCTGAAAATGTTTTAATAGAATTAAAGAACTATTACAAAGAACTATTAAATGAAGTATCTTCTATAAACTCACCACATCAAACGCAGTGAATACATGGCAGTAGTGGTGATTAGTCTTCAAGTCTTTAGTGATGTACGCAAATGTAGAAAGGTCTTCAGGGTCTTGTGCAGCACAGGAAATGTTACGGATTTCATGTTCAGCAATAATATTCTGTTAAAAAAAAATATTTACAATCAATTTAGGAATTAAATGTAAAAGAGCCGTAAAAGGCATGTTTTTCAGATTTGCATTTATGTTCACCTGCTGTGGTGAAGTAACTCAGAAGTTTTTTAATAAGAA
This sequence comes from Calidris pugnax, assembly GCF_001431845.1. Classification (NCBI taxonomy): domain Eukaryota; kingdom Metazoa; phylum Chordata; class Aves; order Charadriiformes; family Scolopacidae; genus Calidris; species Calidris pugnax. Next base: position 8,649,342 of record NW_015094506.1, on the reverse strand, counting down.
GAGATTTAATACACCTCATGTGTGATCTTACACAGGTCATTGGAATTTTGACGCTTTCCAATGATATCTAAAATTGGTAGGAAACAATTACAGTCTGTAGTCTTCCCTATGAGTCCACCTGGATTTTGTAAAGTTTATTCAGTGACCTCTGAATAAACATCTTTCAGAACATCAAAGAAACATCTTTCCTGGCATACAGGTATAAATACAGTTTCAAAGCACTATAGGAGCATCTTATGATGCTGCTGGTTTTCTGTATCATGATCACTACATCACGCTGTTTCAGTCTATTGATAGACAGGAGCTAGTGAAACCCAACAGGCTCAATATCCAGTTTGTGCACATGTTTTTTGACACATTTCAGCTATACTTTTTCAAGAGCAAAAATACCAAACCACTTATAACTGAAACCATGAGCTCTTGAAATGCTTCTGTTTTGTAAAAATATAATTACAGTAGGATCTGGCAAGTTTTCTCCACTTACTGACAATAGCATCCTGTAAGAGAGATGTACAAAAATTAAACCATTCATGCACCGAGCAACACTACTTGCAACAGCCAATGTAAGCTATAGCATACTATTGAGACAGAGGTGGGGCATGTCTGTCTGATGAAATAAAAAAAAAAAGCTGTCTTAAAGCTTTGGAGAAAAATATGAATATTCATTACATAAATTGCTGATATGTAATCATTGTGTTCAGGCCAAAGGAACCATGAAGCCAGAGAAGAAGACACTGCAGAGTGGCTTATGATTAGGCCTTGTTTCAGCAACACACACATTTCAAATCGTTTATTTAAACAGAAGAATGATTCATTGAATATGAATTTACTTAGCAGTTAGTTTTATGCTTTTCTGAATTGTGGCCCTGCTGCCTGTAGCAGAAATTCCACAGAAATACCCAAAGAGGACAAGCCTGCTGCAGCATGACATTGCTATTGCACCACAGAACATGTGACATCTGTCACGTCCCAGTCCCTCACAGAGCCTCTGTGTACTGCTGCCTCAGTGACAACTATCCAGGTTAAAACAATCTCTGAGCATCTCTGGTTTTCTCTCGCCCCTCTCCTTTCCTTTCCACCTCCTCTCCTCCCTCTCTTTTTTTTTTTTTTTTGTAGAATTGGAAATATATGCAACTAAGTCACTTAAGATGCTTTGTCATATCTTTATTCATTTGCAAGTGGCAACTTTCCCCTTTGCATGTAGGTGTCAAGTTTTTGAAAAGAGATATTAGTATATCTAATTGAAGAAATCATGGCTTAGGAAAAATCGTAATAAAAAGCATTCCGAATTTCAAATTATGGAAAACCCAAGATAAGAAAATTGTTACTGAAGAAATGAAATAATCCTCTTAATCTTAAATTGTTGCAACATACTTGATTATTTCTGTTTAATGCATTATTCATAAAAATGACAAAACCAGTACTTATGTTTCAATATATGCCAATTTATAATGACACGTCTAATCTCAGCTTAACAATCATTGACTTTTTAGGTTACTTTAAGCATTTCATTGGCTTTGTATTCAAATTGATAACTTTTACCCTCAATAAAGATTTTTATGAGAATTACAATTATACCAAAAACCAGGGATTTAGATATCCACAGATAAAGCTGTAATGTACTGTCATTGATGTTGTATTGGCAACGTTGTAATTTAGAAGGCAGAAAGAATTAACGCTTGGAAGGTCTTCAAATCATGTGAAATATTTATGCCAAATCATGAGCCACAAAGTAATCACCTGAAGTTATGTACTGTGTGTGAAGAGAGCTGAAACTTTTCTGAGGTAACCTGGGGTTGACACAGGGCTTTGCACTTGAGTTAAAACTCAGGCAGACTACTTTAATGTTTTACTATTCATAGACTCATAGAATGGTTAGAGGTGGAAGGGACCTTAAAAATCATCGAGTTCCAACCTTCCTGCCCTGGGTAAGGACACCTCCCACCAGACCAGGTTGCTCAAAGCCCCATCCAACCTGGCCTTGAACACTTCCAGGGATGGGGCATCCACAACTTCTTTGGGCAACCTGTTCCAGTGTCTCATCACCCTCACAGTAAAGAATTTCTTCCTAATATATAATCTAAAAAATCTCCCCTTTCAGCTTAAAGCCATTACCCCTCGTCCTATCACTCCACTCCCTGATAAAGAGTCCCTCTCATCTCTCCTGTAGGCCCCCTTTAAGTACTGGAAGGCTGTTATAAGGTCTCCCTGGAGCCTTCTCTTCTCCAGACTGAACATCCAACCCCAACTTTTTCAGCCTGTCGTCATAGGAGAGGTTCTCCAGCTGCCTGACCATCTTGTGGTCCTCCTCTGGACTCGCTCCAAAAGGTCCATGTCCATTTTATGTTGAGAGCCCCAGAGCTGGACACACTACTCCAGGTGGGGTCTCTTTAAATCAAGTGAAGATTGGAAATATCCGTATCAAGTTTGTTTTTAATAAAATGAGCTACATCTAAAGTAAATACTCAGGATAAAAATTAGTAGTGAAATTGAGCCTCTTCCCTAGCTTCTATAGGATATCCTCTCTGATCATCTGATCACCTTTCAAAATTAAGCGTGTTTTCAGTGCACAGGTTTACTGTTTCCTAAGATCACTACTCCAGTAGACCCATAGTCTTATCTGTGGAAATGACAAGTCTAGAAAGAACCAGCTTGCTGTTCTGGGTACACTCCTCAGGTATTGACTGACACTGTTCAGTTGTTGTTCTAAGACTTCTCACTCTGTCAAGAGAAACTTCCTGTGCTTCCGAAAAAGCAGGTGAGCTGAAAATCAGTTGTGGTTCTGCCAAATAAATACCTTTGAGAGATCAGGTTTTTGCTAAGCATCCTTCCTTTTGCTTGCCTACCTCGTGTCAGACAATCCCCCTCCTGGCAGAAATCATTCAGAAGTTAGGGCCAGATGTGACCAATGAGAAAATTCTGCAAGTCTGCTTTATCCTAAGCAGCAATTTCTTTCTGGCCTCACTTGCAAAGAAATGGTGTCATGTCAAAGTGGTGTCAGGCCAAGCTTCAAGGTGCCACTGAAATAGCTGTCATGGAACAAGGTCAGGGCTCCTTTGTCACCTGAAGCTTTGCCGGCTACGACTCGGAATACAAATTCTTAGCTTGGTGGCATAAAGGAAAAGGATGAACAGCCATGAGAGCTGAGTTTTCAAGCACATAACTGCTAGCTATTTTTGTCATTTAAAAGTATGCATTTATTGCTAAGTGGTGCCCAGCGCTGTCAACTAGAAGCTCATATGGAAGCAGTACAATCTGAATAGGATCTCACCTTAGTGCTAATCTGTTTTGGGTCTCGAAGGAATTGGGTACAGCACACTGTGGACAAGGATGATAACAACGCTCCTGGGAGAGTTGCAGGCTATTACCTGGTTTTTACAGAAGGGAGAGGCAGTGCAGATTTTGAACTGGAGAGAAAGCAATCTACCACTTGAGAAAAAACACAGGACTGTGGCATTATTTACCTCCATCAAATACATCTATTGCACTACTAGGCATAGGACTTCAGTGGGACCAGTCTAGAGCCACCTGATACGATTTGCCAAACTTCTTTCAAGTTTCCTTCTTACGTGAGATTACATGCACCGTGCAAAGAGATACTGGAAGCTCTTTTTGTTCTCCTGATTTTTTTTTTTAAACCTAAGGACATTGCAGTTACATCCTTTACATTACAGAGAAGATCTAAGAGCTGAAAACAGTCTTACCCAAGTTAGAATTAATAGCATTGCAATGTCCTGATTTATGCCATGCACATCAGAGAACATAAAGGAAACGAGGGTTGTAGAAGCTCAATTTTGAATCAATGGAAGAAAAAGGAGCTGACAGGAATCCCTGGCCTCCCTGCTCTGGCAAATATGCCAGACTTGATGTAACAGTAATTTCATCTCTACTTTTCTTTCCTGCCATCTTCTAATCCTAGATACGGCCTCTAAACTCTAGCAGAAGTTCACAAACCTGCTTTGGTTCCTTCACTTAAAACCCATTTCTAATTAAACACCGTTAAAAACTGACTGCTTTGGCAAGTTTGATGGATAATGGGCTAGATGTATTGTGTAGTTTGAATGTTCAGCAACACAAAGCAGTTCCATACATTTTTAACCTGGTCAGGTAGCTGGGTTGTCAGATTTATTTTTTATATTGCTTAGTGAATTTTAGTCACATAACAGAAAAGATCACTTCCTTTCTATTCATATGAGAGTATCAGCATGGACTGTATTTTCTTGCTCTTTTAGACGTCTGAAGAACAGAAATCCACGCATTACTTTCCTCCTGCTTACAGAGCATTTTACTTTGGCTAAGCAATAACCCATTGCTCTATCCATCACTGGGTTCTCTGATCTCTGAATTTCTGCTTTTGGTTTTGTTTTGTTTTTTTTAAGACATTGGATGTTTTTTAAAATGTAAGAAACAAAGCACAGGGGCATTGCTATGCAGGAAGATGAAAAAATATGGAATAACAACTGTTAAGAAGCTGCTGCAGTTTAGGGAGTCAAACACCTAGTGCCAGGAAAACAGCTCTCAGAGAGGCTCTGACGTTTGAAAAGGTCATTCAAGGCTCACGTTTCTTATTCTTACAAGGGCTGTCCCTGCGTAAAACCTTGTATCTTTACTGTTCATTGAGACATCCTTAATTTTTTTTCCCCAAATTATATTAATGAACATATATATATACTGCATATTTAAGGAACTGTATAGGGAACAATATGGTAAATAATTCCACAGAGACTCCCTGCCAAATGTCTTTTGTGAAAAGATTGCCTTTTAATGGCAGAAGGTTGGACACAATGTTCTCTAAATGAGCCATTAAAGCTGCTTCACTTGTCCTCCAGACTGAGTTTCTGGAGAATGACAATAAGATTACATCCATTTTGGAGAGAAGAGAAACAAGAGAGGAAAACACAAAGTGCAACTCTGTCCCCTCTCTGGCCCATGCTCTTACAGACCCAGCCTCACAGGTATTCCTATTTGTGAGAAATAAAAGCTAATAATGAACAACTGCACATACCTTATTTGTTGCATCAATAAATTTGACTCCCTTGTAAGAGACAGACAGGACAATGGTTGGTACTTTCTTCATTTGTTCTGTAGACTTCTGAAACCAAAATGAAGATGTTAGAGTGGTGTTGCATTGCAAGAACAGTGCTCTTTCTCTTCCTCTGACAAAAAACCCAAGTTAAACAAAAGGCACTTATCCAAATATTTGACTTTTTCTTGAGCTGACTCTGCTTTGGGCTTTCAAAACAGCTGCTTTGTAGCTACAAAACTAAAAAGAGCTTTACGGTTTATTGTGAGGATGGTAAAAATTCTTCTTTTTCCTAGCACAATGGGAAGAGAATGATGTAAGTTTGCGAGGCTTAAAAAGGCAATTTGGAGTTTCCCAAAACGTGCGTGTTTGAAACATCTATCTGACATGCCCCACTGATCGCTGCCTCGTCTCCTCTCTTCCTGCCCTTCCCAGCAGCGCGGTACTTCTCATAGTACTGTTTCTCTGCTGCAATTAGTTGCTATTTAAAAATATTTCACTCTCTTGCCTTCTTGCAGTTGTGTTTGTGACATAAAGTATGGCTGCAGCCCTCTAGACCTGCCAGTCAATCTGTCAGTCCAACGTTCTACCTTGTCCCGTCTGACCGACTGCACTTCCTCGAGTACAGCTGCCGCTGGAAGCTGCTTTACACATGAATTAGCACGGACGCTTATTCTGCATTCCCTCAGTGCCAGGTTCTCCTGCCTACCTTTCGTGTCTTCTTATAAGGCTATTTTTTTCTTTCATGCTAGTCTGCTTCTGCGTGCCTTCAACACGATGCACACAGCAAAGACATATCATGCTGGACAGACTGGGCAAATATTTGGGATAGATTATATTCTCTGCAGAAAACCTGTTGAATAGTTTACACATTAAATTTACCAAAAAAACCCAAACCCCCTCAAAAATATGGCACAACAGCTTATGGCTGATTTGAATTCTTTTAAGGTGGAAAGCAATGACAGACACGACTCTTCTATACAAAACTACTTCAGAAAAATAACGTAGGTAAAGTTCAGAGAACAGTCACTCATGGTAGTATCTGGAAACAATCATAGAGACCAAGCAATCATTTTCTTGAGAGGAAAGAGTAAGTTCAGCTACAGTTTAAAATGAAGAAATATCAGCACATGGAACAGGAGTGTAAACGCATTGAAAGGTCTAGAATTGGCACCTAGAAAGATCATTAGAGCAGCTGAACAAAAATAGCAGTGGCAGCTTTGTATTCTTGAAGAAGAATAAAATAGCACAGATATGAGCTTGAAAACAGACTGTATCTGAAAAAAAAAAAAAGTGTTTGAAAAATAGGTGATGGCAACACTAGAGCAAAACAAAGAAAAGCTGAAAAGAAAAAAACACTGTAGTTAAGTCCCCTTATGAGACCTCCTTCCTTCCAGAATCAAATGAGACTCCATTTTTACCAGCATAAAATTCAAATCTACAGATCCAGCTACCTTCTGCAATTAGTGTCCCATGCCATGAAGGCTAATACCTCTAATTAAAGTCTCAAGGAGAGCCCCACCCATCCATGTAATGGAGAGGACTGGTGCATTTCTCGGTCAAATGACAAGAGACTCAAGATGACAATCAGGTGTCAATTTATCCTAGAGAAAGTTTCTTTCACCCAGAAGGTTAGGCAGTTTTAAAAAATGAAAGCTTAAGTGGTAAAACATCTTGAAGAATCTAACAAAATCTGAAGGAAGACACTAATCTGATTTGCCTGTCTCTCAAATGAGTGGAGAAAGAAACACTATCCCTGTGAAAAGCAAAGCAAGTACATGTGTGTCTCTTTAATAGATCTCAAATGAGCCTTCTCATAAAATTCATTTTCAATGGACAGAAAGCACGAGAGTGACTGTACGGAAGCAGCAGTACATACATCTATCAGAATAACAAGCAATATACCCCGCATATGCTCATATCCAGACAAAATATTCGCAATATGACAACATCACTTTAATCATCTGGCAACCCAGCAATCATACAACTTTTGTCCTTCCTTTCTATCCCGACAGCTACTCTCAGGAGCTCTTTGTCTCCCATTTTGATTATTGTAATTATCTCCTTTCTCGCCTCCTTAGCAGCAAAACTCCTCTTCTCCTCCAGCATGCTATACAAACACGGGTAGTGAGTCAATTTATTTTAGCTTTTTGGTCTAATTTGCACTATCTTCCATTTGCCATAAAAGTGAAGCTTCCTGTTGGCAAGTCCACGTTGTACTAACCAACTGGGAGTTTCTTTCTTCTAGACCAGTAGTTTGTAATTTAATCACCTTCCTTATCTGCTCCACGTTCACCTGGGTTTATCTAAGGCAGACTTGATCTTTAGTATTTAATCGAGGGCATGAACTGCCAGAGGACTGTATCTGAGTGAAGTAGCTCATGAAGATACTATTAAATTATATCTGGTAAATTAGGAAATGAATCAGAGACTGATGGACATCTGTAATTTATTAAGTCAAACTGTCTCAGCTGGTAAGGAGCAGTAGATGTCCCTTATTGGCTTGCAAACCATATAAATGCCAGGATTAGTGCAAAGGCGTTCTGGAAGACTGCAGTCCAGTGTAGAAACATGATTTTGGGAAACAATTCTGCACTCATACCCCCATTGCAACAAACAGCTGGGCAGTGGAATAACATCCTTGGTTATTCTGACAGTGCTATCATGAAAAGAACACAGCTATATTCCCCCCGGCACTCTACTCCCAGTGATAGAGTAACTGAAGTCCACCATAGTAATTATTACTTACAAGCAGCTTTCAGACTTCAACAGTTATGAGTTGTCATGGTGAGCTCATATTATTTGCTTATTGTTCCTTTCTTTTTAACGGAGGAGGTGGCTGCCAGGATGTGTAACGTGAGTTATCAGAGGTACAATATGAATGCCACTTGCTCACACACAGTAACTGCTTTGGGTCTAAATTCAAGGACGTTGAGATGAAGTCCTGCAGCTTTCATGGTCAGACATTTTACATCTGTCTGCAGGTCAAATGGGCATCTCTGCCTATGCCTGTGACCAGAATCTGAGAAGAAGGTGGGACACAGGAGTCTGTATTCTCTTTCCTTGGGCTTTTCAGGTACTAGCCATCGTATCAGCTCTGTGAGGATATGATGAGATGACAAAATATTCTTCTCCATCTGGTGCCTCTATGGGAAGCATATGGACCTGAGCCCAAAGCTATAGGAGCCACAGCTGAAGGCTGGCAATGGATGTCATGTGCATGCTGACATACGGTCTAATGCTCCAAGGCATGTTCATACCATGGTAGCAGGATTAGACTTCATCTCATGTAGAAGCAATCGTAGTGACAGGACCCTGTCTTTGGGCAAGTGCTCATTAGCCTGGGACTGGTCATAGTTCCTACAAACTCCATCATTTGTGACTGCAATTTTGACTCTTTGTTTCAATACACTTCTTTAGGAGAATCATCTGGATGCACAGCAAGCACATTCTAGGCTCATTGCCACTGCCTGTCTCTGATCAGCTGGTCATCTACATAAGGACAGATGTGCATGCCCTGTCTCTTCAGGTGTGCTGCTCCTGCAGCAAGGAGTCTTAATGCTGCAGAGCCTGTGTGCTAGAGAGACTGAGCTTTGGTCCCACTTCTGAAATACTTCCTACGGGACAGGTAGGTGACTATGTGGAAGTAAGCCGTGTGTAGCTCAAGAACCATAAAACAGGTTTGACTGTAGACACAGGAAGATGAATGAAAGCATCACCATCCTAAGTCTTATGTGACATTTGTTCACCTTCTCCAGGTGACCCAAAAGACACACAGCCTCTTTTTCTTCAGAATAACACGAAGAGCAGCCTCTCCCTTATTTTGAAGCTGCTTCATCCCTCCAGCACCCAGGATGGAGACCCGTGAGGTGGAAGGCATCTTCTGCATAATTGCTTACTTATTAAAGTGCTTGCTTACACGGTAAAGATCTGGATTTAAGACTCTTCTGAGTTTGCATCTGAACTCACTGCTGCTGTTAATGAAGGACAGCACCAAAACCCTGAACAGCCTTGGACAGGGCTGCTCCCAACTCCTCCTTTTGCAAGGGGTGCAAAAGCAGTGGTGCCAGAGAGAGAGAGTGAGAGAGCAAGCTTCCCTCTCATCTTGTTTATGAATTTGTTTATGTTCGATATGTTTATGAAAAACCACCATACCCACAAGCAGAACAGACAGATTTCCATAGTATAGTACTATAAATTGTCTTAAGTGGGTAAAGCATTTCCACCTGTATTTTGATTTTGAGCTAAAAGTTGTGCAGAACTGCTAGACATTGATTTAGAATATAAACTAAAATCCAACTAATTTGAGATCCACCCAGCCAGTGTGCCTAACAAATCAAGATAATTAACAATGGCTTAAGAGGCAGATGACTTTGTTCTGTGAATAAAGGAATATAAACTAGCTGTTTATTTTTAAAAAGTAAATACACGCAAAGACAAAATCTATAGGCCTTAAGCCCTAAAGCCTTTAACGCTTTCAAGCCAGGATTGTACTGCAATACATTGCTCTGTGCAGAACAGAGAGCACTAATCCAACACTTCTGAATATTCCTGCAGTGCACAAAACATGGTATCTCTGTGCACATACACACACACACAGCAGCTGAATAAGAAATTCAGGAGCACATGTAGAACGGTCTCTGAGTAAGATGCTCCCACATTCACTTGATAGACTGTAGCACATGGTGTAATCCAGCCCACTCGCAAAATGCTTTCATCTTATCTATTTATTTCCTGCCAAGAGGAAATGGGATACACTGGTACTTCTACTTTGCCACGTTGACCACTTTCGTGTACTTATACATACATTTATAACTGGATTACTCATCTTTCATACAGTGGCCAAAATGAAACCATGTTCATTTTTAGGTTTTACTGCATATGTAATTATACTCCATCTTGCAAATACACAATAAAAAGACATTATTCAACTATGCCAAGTCACTAACAATTTCATACATAAATTTCAAGTACAAGTTTATGAGCCTGTAAAATCTTAAGATTTCATCTTGGCTTTTTACTTTTGCAAATGAATCTGCTAATTCTGTCCTATATTGTTTTTTAATAGCTATCTGAGGACTGTAGCTGGCAAATTTACTATTCAATTAGGTACTGGAATCCAATTCACTAAGCAAATCTGTATGTTTTCCCATACTGGTAGCAACTATTAATTCCAAACAGCAACAAGCTGCACATTTCAAAATACGTAGTGGTACCACCTATTATCACACCCATAAGCCTGTTACTTATTTAAGGCTTATGAAGCCTTATTAACCAGTTCCTTTTGAGTGAATCACTTTGACGATATCATGCATGAGATGAAATTGAAATAAAAAGTAAAAGTTCACATTTGACCAGTTAGTTTTGAAGCTAATTTTGAAACTACAATCTGCCTTTTAACAAATATTTACTGCCTTCTTTCAGTCCAAAAGGCTTCAAAAATGCATCACTGACAAAATTTAATACCTCTTGGAATAAGATAGCATCTGTAATCCCTGTGGTACAAGGCTGTTTACTTCTCAACAATTAGTGGATGCCTCCAAGCTACATCATTAATACGAACATTGCACTGGGGATGCACCTGCAACTCATCTACTTGAGAATGAGAGGTTTTTGCTTTTGCAATTATCTGTACACACTCATCTGCTGCTGAAAGGGCAGCGCATCCCTCCTCCACCTTGGATTCCTTTCAGCCACGGAGTTCAAGGACATACAATCCTCCGCAGAACCTGGGATGGCATAATGTGGATGTGCATAAGGACTGAACATCTTTCAGACCTCTCACCACTTCTTTTTTCCTTTTTGAGTAGTATCCATATGCCTGTTCCACTGCAGGCCCTCCCAAAGCACATGAGAGCGACAGAGCTACAAGTCCCAAGAGAACAGACACCGAACTAAATTCTGAAATAGAGTATTTGATCCTGACGTGGTATTTGCCTGGCTAGTTTCATTAGGAGGCCTAGAGAGGACACTTCTGCTTTTGGGGGAGAAATGAAATGGAGATTGAAGAGTAGAAAGGGATTAGCAGAAATAAGGAGACTTCCATCTATATCCAGGTCCTCCATGTTTATATAAGAATAAATCAGAAAGGAATGCTCTGGACCCTGCCTATTTTCAGTGAAAGAGTCAACTCTTACTTCATCTTCCCCTTCCTGTGCAGAGATAAGACATTTTGTAACAATTCTCATTTAGACATTTTGGTCTTAAGTCAGCAAGATATTTAAACACCTGCTTTGTGAATAGAATTGTGTTGCTGGTTCCCCAGAACTTTGACTTGAGATGTAAGAACCTCTTTTCTAACAAGAAAACCTTTAAGCAAGACACGTAATATTCAGGAAGGTGGCAGGATCCAAGAACAAAATCCAAGTTCCCTACTGCTGCAGTAAATATCTGATTGTTTCAGACTGTGCAACTGGTGTGTGCAACATTAGTGATTTAACATTACTGCAAGGGAAGAGCCTACCTTGCTGCTGTGCTCATGCCAGTAAGAATAAAACTGTCCCCTCCCTACCAGGTCAAGGTATTCAGAGGGGTAAATGCCAGACAGAGTCTACTGTAGAGAACAAGTCTCTTCCTAGCTCAAATTAAACTTTATTCCTTTTCGTTATTTTGATGTAAACACGTTATTCTCGCTTCCTGTTCCTATGGTGATTTGAAGTGAAGGCAGTAATCTGATTGAAAACACAACTTGTAGTGTTTCCTATTTCACGTTAAGAAAGATGCAAGCTCTTAAGTTCTTGAAGGCATCTCTCAAATATAATTAATAAATCTATTCCAGCCAGGACAGCAAGATTTAATCTTCAAGTAGCAAAGGTCAGTTTACAGCAGGTGGGGAGTGGAGATAAGGAGACAGTGCTGTCGACTGCAGAGGGAGTTTGTGAGAGAAAATAGCTGGAAACAAATAGAAAACTATAAAATATAAATTCATCCTTGGAATGCAAGTATGTGACGGAAAAATAAAGTATAATCCCTCTAACAGGCACAGTTCTTGCCAAATATCCATAATTTTGGATGGCTGCAAGAGTCTGCAACTTGGGTGGGAACAAAGAGCATGTATAACCTTGACCCCCGTGCTGAGCTCAATCTAGCGCATCTGCATGATTTTCCCCAAACAAATCCATCATCTGCCCTGCTGGAGCATATTGCTGCCCGATGCTGAGAAAGAAGAGTTATTAAGACAGAGGTTCCCGGATTTGGGTTGGGTTTTTTTTTTTGTTTTTTGGTTGGTTGGGTTTTTTTGGTTTGTTGTTTGTTTGTTTGTTTTTTTTTTTTACATTAGAGAAGATTTAGGATGTCTCTTCACTCTTAAGCTACAAGAGAGGGAGGCTGCTGTAAGTCCCTCTGTGGAGAGAGGCGAGGGATATCTGCATGACGCTTCCCTTGAGAACCAGAACCATCAGTTGCCGTAACTGAAAGCACAGGAAGCATCTACAACTAACAGGGAGGGATCTGCAGTCAGCAAACATGTCATTTTTGTTGTTCCTCTGTGTCTGTGAATGATTAAGGAAGATCAAGACATTTTTTTTCACTGATAGGCTTCTTTCATCCTTGTGCATCTGCTGACTGGAAGATATCCAGTAAATAACAACACTTTTTTGAGCAGCATTAGGTTAAAGATGGAAAAGCTAAAACCACATTGACAGAAAAATTAGGTACCTAATTTTCAGACATTCTCCTTAAAAACCACTATGTGGCTGACTCCAGAAAGATGAAAAAAATGTGGGGAAGGACCTCAACACGGTACAAGGTTGTATGTGATGTACTTCTCCCCAGCATATTTCAGATTACAGCATGCTATAGATTTGAAATATATAAACTGAAAAAAAATCCTTAAAATTAAAAAATGTTGCTCTATCGTGTCAGTACAACTCTATGCTTACCCTGTATAAAAATCTTAGTGACTTTGAACACACTGGACAAGGGGACAGAATTCAATACCTGAGAAGCAGTCAAATAATATATCTGCTTTTCACTCATTTTTTATAAGTGAGAATGTCCCTTTCAGTACAAGATAAACATAACTATAAAAGAAGCAACATTTCCAATGACAACCCTGTGGTGCTTAAATACAATAATGAACATCACAGCAAAACTTCAGGATGACTTAGGACAACCTGGACTCTCAATTCATAGACACCAACTTTCATTACAAAACCAGAGGGAGAAAGTTTTGGAAAAAGATATGTTTTTCTCACTGGGAAACTTACACTAAAATAATAATCTGTTCCCATTAAGTCAATGTTTTTTATTTCTGACTTGAATAGGAATATGATTAAACAGACTACATAGAAAGAATAGATGAAATCCTGATTAAAACAGGATTTGCAAGCAAAAAAGCCTCAAACCAGAAAAAAACCCCAAAAACATTTTCACAGCACAATGGTTTCAAAAGAGAATATAAAAAATAAATTTATATAAACCCATCACTGTAATATATAAGTGCCCTGTATGGCACTATAAACTACTAGTGAAACTCAATTATTTTTATAGTAAAAATTGTATTTTAAATTAAGTTTGTTATCAAACACTTATTTTTTCAGTTAGATAATTTAAATTTGCCCAATTTATTGCTTAAAAAAAAACATAAAATGACTATAAATTATTTAGAGCGTCTTTTTTGATGTTAAGCTTCCAAATTCAGTCAAATAACTTACTGAAGTTGTCATATGTTACTACGGTGTCAAATTCTGCCCTAAGATCTGCACAGGCGTATGCCTAAAAAATTGAACTGCTAGGTCTGACAGTTTGAAAACTGGATTGGAAGATGGTATGCTTGCAGCCTCAATTAACTCCCCAGGACACGTGTATGTGACTGTAGATCCCTCTGTGTCAAGTTGCTGGAGTTTTTTTTAGAGGAGTTTAAGCCCAGGTAAGGAATAATTAGCATGTAATTAGCTGAAAAGCCACAGATCTTCAGGCAATCTAGTAAGCGTGAATTACTGCCAGCCCTCAGCTAAAACAGCTTGTACAAAAGTCTGTGTGCTGCAGATACGTAACCAATAGGAAATGGTTGTCTGATTGCATGAATTTTACACATATTCCAGCTTTCTAATTGATCCAAATGCTACGTCTAGTCCTCAGAGGCATCTTGCATAAAAGCCTTACAATCCACAGAATTAAGGATTTCACTCGTTCATCTATGTAATTTTACACCTTCGGTAGATCACCAATTATATTCTTCATTAATTAATCATGCCAGACCACGATATGTTTGTCATCTTTATGAATAGGTGCATTCTTATTATAACAACAATTGGGAATAAATCATGTAGCTGGCCTGTGGCTTGTTATGAGTTTCCAGCAGCGGTGTGTTTGCTGGAGATAGACTGAGCCTCATTGTAATTTTCTACAAACCAGTATCAGGCCAAAGAGCCACAGGAAAACATATTCTTACCAGTTTAAAGGAAACCTAACTGCTTTTCCACCATCAGGTGAAAATGAATTAGTTTCTTTTTCATCCTTCAATCAATAAGCATGTCATTAATAATAAATGGTAATATTCATATGAGTAAAGGCATACATAGGATTATGTGACAGAAGGATTAGACCATACATAAAAAACAATAGCTTTGGTAACACATTAATATATTTACTAGTACATATTTGCACATAGTAACTTCAATCTAGATTATGATATATGAGCTATAAATTCTGTTTGTAACAGCAAAGTGATAGGGGCACATTTCAAGTGTGTGGAAACTACTTTGAAACACATTCAAAGATTCAAGAGAAAACATAATGCATATATTTGCTTTTTTTTTTCTTAGATACAACATGCAAAATAAAATCTACCTTTAAATTCTGGTATTACTTGACATTAAGATAAAAGGTAGAACAGAATTCCTACTGAACGCCAATGTAAATGCAAGGGCAACAGAAAACAAATGGGTAAAAGAACATTATAAAAGCAAAAGGACACAGTACAAGTAATCACTAGCTAATATAATTTCATATTACAATGACAGAGAAAGGAGTAGGTTTACTAACTTACCCTCATTTTTGCACACGCATCCTGTGTTGACTCTGTGCCTCTTAGCTCTTTTACCAGCATAGAACCTAAATACTAAAATAAAAACCCATTAAACTTCATTTAACGAAAATTCCAGAACAAACATCTGCAGAAATGCAGTAAAAATGCCTAAAAAACCATAGCAGTAACAGTCAACTTAATATATGGCTTTAGAGTGTTTTTTACTCTGCAGTTCTCTGATAAATCATTTAAAGCAGTGTGTTAATCAACTTATGAAACAGGAATGCACAGCACCAAGTGTAATGAAGCCCTTGAAACAGTATCTGAAAGCTTTCTAGCTTATCACCTTAGTTACTCAAACAACAAGCAAATACTAGAGATTCCATCCTAAAAATGCCATTTGATTAAAAAAACAATGGAGACTCTGCTATTTTTTTATAGCTGCCATCTGCCAAACTCATATTGCTATGTGTGCAATCACGTGGACGTGGAGGCCGGCAGCGATGTTAACCTCTGTGTACTCAATCTGTAACTAATTTATGTGCAAATAACAGAGCCTGATGTCAGCAAACAGAGGAAAAAAAGCTGAACCGAAAACTAGTTTAAACCATTATTTCTTCCTAAGAAAAGGTTGACCCTGTACTATTATTTTGAAGCCTTTACTGATCTGGAGGAGGGCTGGGTGAGAGGAAGCAGCAGGGTGCTGGTGCTGGGTCCTGGCTCAGCTGGCTGAAAGCCACCGTGCTCTCAGGGGAGCCTGCTCATCTCCGAGGGTCCAGGAGGCAGCAAGTGCCTCACTGACACGTCCCCTTTCCTACCCACCTCTTCCTCACTATGTCACTTGCTGGCACTCCTGCACCCTGGCAGCATGCTCTGTTCCTCTGGGGTCTCAGGACCTCCCTACACCATGTCTGAATGGTGCTGCTCCTCCAGGGATGGAGCTGGCAGCATCATCCCTCCTGTTCTGGCCCAGCAGCGAGCCGTCTTGTTACTACTAACAGGACTGTGTGAGAAACGCTCTGCTTTTCTCCTAGAGATGCTACAGGTGTGTGCATTTGTGGATGTGCACATGTTCATATAGTTCTCTGCAAACAGGATGTTTCTGTATTTCTACATGGTGTCACATGCAAGTCTGGCTTAACAGGGGAAAGAGGACAGCAAGCCACCCCTTCTCCTCCCCAGGCACAGAGATGCCTCTCTTTGCTTTCTCACTGCAGCACAATGCCATGGCTTCTGTTAAACCTTCAATCCTAAGCAGCAACACAGGAGCTGAAGAAAGTCATCCCACAGGTGAGCTGCAGGAGGAGAGAAAGCTCTGTGGGCAGGAGCCTCTTCCAAAAGGATGCTGCAGCAGCCCACCACCACTGCCTGACCCCTTTCATTTCACCAACCCCACCAGAAATAGCTTAATCTGACCAAACCATGAACCAGGTTCATCTTAAACAAGAACCTATCAAAATTAACTTCAGTTACAGCTGAAAACAAGCTGGAACTGAACAGAAAGTGTACTGGTTCAACTATCTGGTTTCCTGACCTAAACTGAAGTATATTCTTTAAAGCCTTCACTTCACACTGTGTACCACAGGAGCCTCTGACCTGCAAGACAATGCATAAATATTTCAACGTAGGCAGTAGCCAACACAGTAATTAGTGAGAAACATTTTACAAGGCATTATAAATGGAAGGGTGAGTAACACCGACACTATCAGATAAACACAAGCAGAAAAGAACGGATGAAGGGCATTCCTTGAGGACTGCAGATGTGAAAGATTCATAAACCAAGCAGCTGTGAGTCCAGCTGGGGGCTGGAGGGTGACACGAATAGGGCTTTCGGCATTAATTTGATGGGATGGCTTGATATCGCCCTTGCAGAAGAACAAATTTAAAGCAAGCTCTGAAATTAGAAAATTAAACAAAAGTTTATTGAGTTGAACTGTATCTTTCTGTGGATTCTGCTGCCTGACACCCTTGGCATCCATAGCCTTCTCTGGGAAGGATGCAGTTCGTTTCTTCAATTTTTTTATTTTATTATTTCTTTATAGACTACGGCACAACAAATTGGCATTTCCTTGAAAGCTACCAGTTGGTCAGGCATCAGGGAAATAAAAAAGCAGTGCTTTTGAGCTCATGGCAGAACAAGAGGAAGAAAGAGAAGAGACAGGCAGCTCCTGACCCAACTGCACAGCAGCAAAAAGCCTCAGCTGCAGGCATTCAGAAACGCTTCCCAGGGTGGAATCAACAAACAAATCACAGAGGTACTGTCCCATTCACTTGTCAGAAAAATCTGAAATTCTAGAAGGGAATTTTGCTTTCCTTTGACTTGCTATACTTTTGGAAATGTTCCTTCTCATAGACCCAGAGCACGTGGGAGCAATGCAGAGGACATCCCTCAGTTCAACTGTGTGACGCGGCGTACAATGAAAGCTGCCCTGTTGTAACTTCCAAACCAGAGTTTTACTCCATAAGGCTAAGGTCATAACAGCTCAGGGAGCTGAGAGAGTGCAGTGACACATGATCCTTAAGAAGGGAAGTTGCTTCCTTAATCAACAATAACTTGCTTGTTTTGATTTGGTGACTCCTTAATCACCAGTAATTTGGATATTCTCGGTCATCCCAACTTCATTTCTTTAATGATCCACATGCCTTCCAATCTACTACAAAAAATACATCTGATTATGAATTACTGCTGCATCAAGAAATGAGATGAGGCAGTCTTGAGAGAAACCTGTCCGTTTTACTGAAAACTATAAAAGTATTTAAAGAACAAGAAGTCACTAAGCTTCCTTTTCAATTTGAGGTGCTGTATAGGAGGAGAGCAAGACTGAGAGCAGGCAAGCTGGACCTTGACTGTGACTTGCTGAGAAATGCAGAGGTTCTAGTTACTGACCAGGGACAATCACTGCCTTCACAGCAATTTCTACCCCATGAAGGTCTGATGGAAGATACAGATGTGCTCCAGTGAGACAGGCCTGTAACACCCCTTCTGCCTCTCCTGCATGGGAACCAGGCCCTGTCTTGCCTGCACTTAGTCTCTAATTCCTGCCTTTCTGGATATGCTTTAAACCAAATCCAAGAGCCTCCAGCTCTCCCTCAAATGCTCCAGTGTTTGGTGAACATTATTCCCAAAAGCACTAAGCATCCAAGCTCCTTCAGGTGAAGAGGATCTAAAACCCACGTCCTGAATAAGTGCTTAACCCCCAGCTATTATGCTAAAGGCACTACAACTACTGAGCCCCTTTCCTTTGTAAAATGTCAGCCTTGCCTCATTAGGTGGCCACCTTGAAGGAGGACACAGTGGTCTGGGAAGCACCTTTGGCAACTTTAACAGTGCTTTCCAGCAAAGTCAGAAGGGGAAAGGTAAGAGCTTAAACAGGTGGGCTGAGGCACCTCTTCAGCTCCCTGGAAGCATCAGCTGCCCTGCCCTGTTGACAGGGAAATCACAGCTTTAGAAAAGGTTTTTTCATTTAAAAAACAGTCTTTCAATATGACTTCCGTACTTCAGGAGACCTTCCTCTACTTCACAAGCATTTATAACAGCCAGAGAACACTAATTGTTTTTAGCTGTAGGAGGAAGCTCCTTTTCTCCAGGGATGGGAAGTGGGAATCAGCTACAGCTATTGGGACGTAAAAATAAATACTCCCTGCTCTGAATGAACCGACCGCTACCAGTACCTTCAACTAGTCATCAGTTTGGGAGAGGTTTGAATGAGCCCTTGTCCCATGGACAGAAAACATAGCTTCAGGACCCTGATCTCCATCTTCCCTACCTTCCTTACCCAAAACCAGGTGTATAAAATTCAGGTAAGGCAATACTTACTTTAACTACTGTGCATGCAGCATTAAGGCAGCCATGAGGACCCCATATTATGTTTTATTATTTTTCTGTAAGTATCAGACAGAGATTTGTGGCATATGCCAAGTAGGCGTGCCCTCACTGGCACTTCTACAACATTTTGCCACTTATTCATACTGTTATTTCTCTAACGCTATTGCTACATGGACTGCAATAAGTCACATAGCAAAAAGTACTGTGAATCCTTATGCCTCAGTTATTACAATCACAGTATTTCAGAGGAAGTGGCCGGTCTCATTAAAAGTGACTGAAAATATTATAAATTAAAAAAATCCCCAACAGTCTATCAGATTCTAAAATTAATATATCTACCCCAAATCAAACCACTAAATTTATCAACACTTACAAATGCTTTATAATCACATGACTGGAAGATGAGTTTCTCCGGATGATGTTGCCAATATTGTACAGGCGTTGATGCTGTGGCTTCATTTGGAGGTCGCAAGGTAATTGAAGGCTCTCCCCAGTCTCCTGTCTGAAAATCAGAGTTTGAGATATAAGAGAAGCTGCAGGCAAACTCGCTATAAAGTAACCCTCCATTGTTGTGCTCAATTAACAATAATTTATTTTCTACACATAGAGCCATGTTACTAAAATAAGGGAATACAACTCCTACAACGTTTTTCATGATTTGATTTATAATCCAAAGTCATCTTCTGTAGTGTTTAATGAGGCCTTAATTAAATCATTTGGTTTGAGAATAAAGTCATTAGGCAGCGGAAATGTTCCTTAAAAATAACTGTTTACAATACATATATGCGGATGAGAGCACTTGAAAAAAAATTATGAGATGCACAAAAATGCCATTCACAAATTCCGCTATGTGTTTTACAAGCTTTTCTACACAGTTAATAAGTCTTCCATTATCCAGCACATATAACCGATAACTAACTTTCCTAAATGGCTAAATAACTGAGACTTGGCTTTGATCTGAAGACTTCTTATACATTCTTCAAATATGCAAGGCATTCTTTAATCTCTTTATGAATATTTACTTTGATCACCTCCTCTTGATATTTCATTGTAGAGTTACTAACATTGCCCTTCCACATTCATCATTCTCATTGATATAGGTGATTGCTCTCCTGAGCTGTCATCTCCTCTCTTTCTTCAAAGCCCTCAGAGAACATGGGTAGGACTGCCAAATCCCATCGCAGGACACTCTTCTCCCTTCCAAAAAGAGCCAACGCAGGCATGGGTACAGGAATGCTCCCAGCATGGCAATGCTGGTCTGCATCTCACCTGCCATTGCATATTTTAAGACATGGCTTTATAGGACCTGGGCTGACCTTGGGGCCCTTGACGGGTCCTTCCACCTTGCAGGCCCATGCGAAAAAAAAAAAATAAAAATATTTTGAGGTTATTTTGTGTAACTATGATCTCTCCTACTTTTGGTCATGGACACGTGTCCATGCTGCCCATCTCCTCAACACCTGGGATGCTGCCAAACCAGCATCAGCTTACTTTAACTGAAAATGACCCTGTGGATGGAGTCCTCCTCTTCACAAGCCCTCTTCACTCTGTCACCAGCCCTGCTTCTCCCTTTCCCTGCCTAGCGTGGTCTGTCTCTGAATTCCCTCCTTCTGCCCCCTCTGTTTTTTTGGGATCAGACTTCTCCTTCCTCATCGTCCTTCCTCCTCTATTCCCACCTTCCTCCCACTATTTTACCCTCTCCTACATGTTTACTTCAATTTGGATTATGCTACTTCTTTCTTTACCTACTCTTCTCTCTGTGTATTTTCTATGCATGTCATATTGTTAAAATATGTGTTGAAGCTGGCAAGGAATTGTCATCAGCATTTCACACAGAATATGGCTAGAAGTTAAGACTTTTAGAGCAAAAAGAAGTTAAGCATCAAAAACACATGAAAAAAGTCTTATCGAAGACATTCAAAAGTCTGGCAAACTATCACATCCTACTAATTAAATCAGGACAGAGTAAACAAAACAAGTACATCATTTTCATGTGTCACAAAATAATGAAACGACACACATTTGCACAACTCTGCAATGAAAAGCAAGAGATAAAACTGGAAACATCAACATTACCCTGCCAATGTGGTAACTTCAAGCAAGTGAACATCATAAAACAAGTTGAACCTAGTTGATCTTGGCACTATTAGCACATCTACAAATTATGCAGTATTGTAATTTCTTTTTTACCTAGTTAAGTTGCCTATATGCTATGGATATGACTTCACCCTCAAAATTGGAAAGGAAAGCAGCAGGAGCAATTGCTCCAAGTTTTGGCATTCTGTATCCACAGAAATGAATCCCTCTGACCACTAATGTGTAAAAACCTTCTATCATACTTAAGCTGAAATGGGAATTTTATTTAAGAAGCAGTTCTCCTTACAAAAAAAGGCTTAAATATTACAAGGGGTAAGGATCTGCATCCTTATTAGTGGAATCTGTATTTGGCTGTGAGAGAAGATGGATTGCACCCATCACAAATTCTCCGTGTGCGCAGCTGTCTCTTATGAACTGTTCAAGGCCACAGCCAACAGACCACTTGAAATAGTCCTTCTTTTTTTTCCAAATAAAGATACAGTCCTGCATGTTCTGTGTAAAGAAGCAGTTCTCGGAAGGTACGCCCTATCCATTTAGCAAAAGGTTATTATGATGAAACAGGAGTAAATCCAGGATAGAAAAGTTATAAAAAAACTTCTTTTGACCGTGCGTCTTTCCACCTAGGAAGCACAGGGATGGCCATGAGGTAGGAACAGAATCTCTACGGAATAAGTGACCCTGGGTAGTGCTCCAAACCCTTCTGTTGCTCTGGTCTGAAGACGACTTTCCTCACACACAGAAAATGGACAGTACTGAGAAATTAAACAGGGTACATAAAGAGTAAAATGAGTATGCCATTTTACAGTTTTACTCCCTTTTGCTTGAAAGATATTAAAAGCATTGCTTCTGTATGTAAATGGAGGGCGGTAAAAAGAGGAACAGTGATTACCTCTCATGCTGGTTCAATTTTATAAAGGATCTCGGAAGCAATAATCACAAGGGAATGAGAAATAATCTTTAACCAGGCTAATAAAACTAGTGTACAAGTCCCTTAGAGAGGGACTATGCGGAGACCATTTGTGTCCGCTAATTGCTCTATAAACATATACAATTGTCCAAATACCTCCTCCTTCTAAACTAAACAAAACAGAATTGATATGATTGCTGTACATAACTCTAGGATGATCTAAACATGCAATACAGCTGTGGTTAAGGGCACACAGAGATACAAGATTTCTGCTGTTTCTGGCAGACCACTGCACCTGAAGGACCTTTCATGTCTTTCAGTGTGTCTTGTAGAGGGAACAGCTACTAAGAAAAGCTGCATAAAAGTAAACATTGTAGATATAGATTATTATGATGGATGAAGAAGACGTGTCATACACAATCATAAAATTTGCTTTTGTAACTGTTTCACGTTTTCTAATATTCAGCAGAAGTGGTTTCTGGTCTCCTTTTTCTTACTAAACTCCTTAGATTTTGAAACCATATTATCACCAGTACTCATTACCTATTTAGACTGAGTTATAACAGGGTAGTCTCCAAAGCCCAGATCCATGAATATGTTTAGAATTGGAATTCCTATTACATATTACCCATGCAATTTCTTTTTTTTTTTCCTTTTTTTTTTCTTTTTTTTTTTTTTAAGGGAACAAAGACTTTTAAACAAGATTTAGACAGCTCAATACTTTCATAAATCTGGGCCTAAAATCCTCCGACAGGAAAAAAAAAGGAGCTCCTCAGTTGACTGACTCTAGTCACATACTGAAATTCTGAAATTTAGGATGTGGTGATAGCAATTTACTTCAGGTAAAATACAAAGCAAGAACATCTTTGACCTAGAGAATTACATGTCTCAAGTCTGGGGTAGAAAACTATGAATTACTAGTAGTTCTAAATCTGAGGAATTGGTGTGAAACAACTCATGGATGATGTATTGAGATTCGGGACCTTCATAGGCACCTAAAACTCTTTCAAGCGGTATAGAAAAGTTCGTAAATTGCTGTGTAGGACCAACTATGATGTTTGATTTAATTTTTAAAAATAGATATGATAGGATAAGGATTTTCTGGTTTGAATATTTAATTTGCAATTATAAGAAATAATCAAACATTTAAGCTTATGTATTTTTTATGACACAATATATGTATGGAGATTTTTATCTCTCTGATGAAGTAGAAAGGCAAGAGATAATTTATTCCTCATCTAACTTTACAGCTCATCAGACAGCTGTGCAATTTATCACGTGTTCTTTGCTGTACTGCCTGTGTTTTAGTATTCTAACCTTCCCATGCCTTTAACCAGTGCCTTTCCTCCCTCTGGCATCAGTCACCTTGAGAGAGAAGACTTTCTTACTCCGCATTTTGCACATAAAGAATTTACAATCAGAAAAGGGTCCCAAGTCAGGTGCCAGAGTGGTAAAAATCCAATCCTTTTATAGTGACAACTTTTAACCATAAAGGTCGTAGCCTTGAAGACCAGTATCTCATACTCTTGCCGTGCTTCGTAACCCTGAAAATGGGCAGATGTGCACTTCTCAGTGCTCTAAAAAGGGTCAGATGCTTGATATCAAATGAGCTACGGAAGCAATTACTGCTATTAGGAAATTTTTTACAATTGTTGCACATTTTCCTATCTCATCCCATTCTCTGAGAACTGCATTTGACTCACATTAAAGCCACCTGGAAATAGTCATGGGTAAGAAGTAATCTCAATACAACCTCTATAAAATCTAACACCTGCCTCATCTTTTTATAAGATGTCATGTTAAAAACCCTTCACAATACAGGAAAAAAAAAAAAAAAAGGCAGGCCTGTTTTTGAGTAGCCTAATTGTATTCATTTTTAACAAGGACCACCTCTTATAACTTTTTACCTGTTAAAGCCTCATGCCTGGTTATGGTAACATGCATTAGTCACCATGACAACAATAAATTGGAGCACAGATAGATACAACACTTCTGGCTGAAAAATTAATAATTTTCTCCCTGTAAGAATTTTGAATGTTCTGTGGACTGGCCAAATCCTCATTATTTGCTTACATTTTAATTCCTAGAGCGAGAGAAATTTTTTTAGCTCCTTTTATCTTTGGTTTTTGAAATAATGGAAAGAGGTCCATGGCATACTTACATTTTAAAAGCTTCTCAAAGCTTGGTGGCCAAAACAGCCCCTCTTTGGCAGAAATGCTCCAAGCAGGCGGTTGCATAACAGAAATTAGGAGAAATCGACGGATCCTCCGAAATACTATGCTGAACGACTGGCTGTCGTCCTTATTACGCTGCAATACGGATCACCAGGTTTGCTCTCATGTGCACAGCACATGTGACTATCACAGAAGTGATGAAAATTCAGAGCACCACCACCGTTACCTCCTATGCCCCAAAAGTCCCTCTGCAAACGCCGTGTGCCTCTCAGTGAGGCAACGCCTATAGATCAACACAGAAAGGGCAGCACAACACATTGTGGGGGTGAAACTGTGCAAACTGAGCCATTTACACGGTTTCTCGCTTTGGAAAAGTGAGCAACGAAAACATCAGGAACAGAAGTCAAAGCTCCCCCCGAGTGAGTGAGACTGCTGCTGGCAACCCCCCCACGTCCTGTATGTACACCATACAGCCAACAGATGCCAACCACACGGCGTGATACACGAATGCGCGCACACATAATCCCAAAGAGGGGGCGGACAAGTTACGAACTTCTTTTTTGTCATTTCAGCGACGTGACACCCGCAGATAACACCACGGCAACAGACTGTACATCCATAGAGTGACAACATAGCCATTTATCACTGTATCTTACATTATGAACCTGATGAATCGATGAGAAAGGATATCCTGCATTCTGGTTGGTCCAGATCTCACAGACAGAGGACTGCTAATATAAACAGAAAACTACATCTCATCTTGTAAATATTAATGCATCGCAACTGCCAAAAGGCAAGAATAATTAAGAAAAGGCTTGCAATAACATTAAAAGAAGGAAGTAAAACAGCTGTTAAAAGTAATTTTTTATTTATTTGCTGACAAAATATTTTTGGACTGACTGGAAGGAAACATAGCTTATTCAGAGACCTTAGAAGAGGTTTCAAACTGTGAGTACAAGAAAACAATTTAGTCAGAAGTGCTGGTGATGTAAAGAGATAAAGTTATGCAGGCATAAACAGATAATGCAGAGAGCAGAAAGAAATACTGGTTACTTTCAGGTTTTGGCAGAGAAGAAGTTTGAAGTCAACATCGCAATTAAGTTTTCAGATTTGAATCTCTCTCTGTTGGAGACTTTCACAGGGAGAGAGGAAGGGAAAAATCTGGCAATACAGTCAACAGGAAAAATAATTTTTCTTTGTAACAATTACCATAAAAGAATGCATTGCAATTAAGTGAAGCGCTTGCCCACCATCTCCTTCCAACAACAGTTCCTTTGCATATGAAGATACAGATAATATTACCTTTGGTATTGACCATGACCCCGCTGTATAAGTGAAAAGTTTCAGTCTACCTTCTATGTTATTGTACAGATACTCTGTAGTTGCAAAGCAAAGGAAGCATACTGTAGCACCTCTAGCAAAAGCAACAGAAGCAGGCAAGCACAGCATTCACCAGCATCTTTTACATATTTCCTTGTTTGGACACTCATCAAGAAAGCATCTGTGACACCTCAGCAAAAGCTAAGATAACATTTTACAGTAGCCAGGCAACTAAAACAAAGCATCAAACATAGGATCTGCCCACAGTATCTTAGGCAGGCAGCACCAAAAGGCAATAAACACGCATAAAAATGCAACTGCAGCATCCAGAATAGATAGCAATTAATATATCAGTAATTCAACATCACCAAGAATGTGCATTGCTGGCTCTCGTCAGCAGCAGCAGGAATTTAGCACCAATGCTCAACGCAAACCAAAGAAGTGCAACTCTTAGAAATATGGCTCTTGTCCTTACCTTTTGTAGCCTGAAATCTGGCTGCCTGGCTGGTGACAAACTAGGTTATCACTTCTGGTTACTGTCAGGGTAAGCTGGCATCCTCTGGACTGACTACTGAGAGCTGCCAGACAGGCTGGTGGATGCTTAGTGTTGTTAATTGTCCCTTATTTCCTTCATGATCTGAAAAGCATGCACACACATCCCTTCCCCCAGCTTCAGTAATTCTTCAACTTTCCTTTACCTGGTTAGTTTCTTCCCCCTTATCCTGTTTTCAAAGTTATTCCCTTCTCCTTTGTGATGTGCAGGGCTCTACATTTTGATAGTGTTAGCTCGTAAAAATTTTGACTTTGGTTCACCGTCTTCTACCTCACCCTTTGCAACTTGCTAGAAAGCAGTCTTCCTCCATGTGACGGATGCATACTCTCAGTGCAAGGCCAGTAGCAAACACTGCTCCAGCTACTTCTGTTGGACACTAGAATTAGGACATTTCACTAGTTGGCAGTTAGCACTTATTACCTTTTTTTTTCCTGTGTGTCAAGAAAACGGACTTCTGAAGCTCTGGCCATGCCCATCATTACTGTGTTTGTTTGCCTGGGCTGGGCGGATTCCTGAATGGGAAACCATGGCAGGAGGTTGTGCCTCTGCTTTTCAAGAGATGAGTAAAAAAGAAGCCATTTCCATGACAGGTGCAGTGTGCTCAAGCATCTGGTAATTAAGAAAGCATACTGCAGTGCTATTTGGACACACTTGCTGAGGTCCTGGAAGGAGTAAGGTAAGGCAGTGCGGTACCGTATGGCAGCAGATGTTTTACTTCTCCCTGGCGCTAGTGGTGCTGGCACGAGGTTGCCATGATACTGTGATATCATACAGCCTGTTCTCACCATCCTGCTGCTCTGGAGACAAAGGCACATCCTTAAATCCTGCCCCTCCCGAGGACTCGCCTTCAGGGAGCGGTGCGGTGCTTTGGCCGGTGCCTGTCCCTGCACAGCAGAGGCGTGTGGGGCTCTCTTGATGTGAAGCTGCGCTGACAGCGATGCTGTGACAGCGGCCCTACCGTGCTGCAGTGCCTAAACGTATAAATACACCAGATACATCTATCGGCTGCTTTGATGCCAACTCAGGAACAGGTAATGACACCCTGCAGTAACTGTGTCTGCAGGCTTCTTTACGTAGCTCCATTTTAAAAAAGGGCAGGGAATCAATCCTTTCTTTATACATCCTGATGGTACCCACCCTGCCCCTTCCTCATCTTCTCCCACACAGACTCGAGGGGTAAGCACGCTCTCCTCAAGAGTCAGGAGCTCTCAACGTGATGCCCTTCTCCAACTGAGGGAATTCACATCTGTGTATTTCACCTTCCTCTTTCACAGATTAAAGCTGCAGAAGATAGGCTGTCTTCAACCCCTTTTATGACTGAAGGGAAGCCCTTATCATTTTTAATTATTTGGAGAAAGAAGAGTGCATAAAAGGGATGTTTGTAGCACTCACCTGTGAGAAGCAAGTTCTGGGTGCAGGTCTCTGCTCCAAGGACTGCTCAAGTGAACTGCCCCTGTCACACAGACCTACTTCCAGAATTATGTTTGGAAGATCTAGGATTAAGCTAAATCATCTTTAAATACAGGTGACTTGATTTATTAAGTCAATAATAAATCAAGTGGACCAGCAGAAACTGAGAATTACCCATAACTGTATGAATGCCCAGTCAGGAGGGCAGCAGTGCAAAACTCATTACTCAGTTCTGCACTCATTAACGTTTGAATGACTAAGGTACTGAAACGCAGTACAGAAGGAACATTAATTTTATGGGAGGCAATGAACTCAAATTCAGAATCCAACCTTTTCCTTGCACCACTGTAAAAATATTTAGCATTTACTATATACATATTTTATGTCTTCGAAGTGCTGAAATTTTTTAATGAATTATGAAACCCCCAGGAGAAGTACTTAAAGTTGCATACCCCTGTGCTGAAGAGGAAGGAATGAAGGAGAGGAAAAAGGTTAAGTGAGTATCTGAGGCCAGAAAATAGGCAGTAGGAAGGAGAATTGGGATTAGGCTTCAAACACTTGTAATTTTTAGCTCCCAAAGCATATGCCCTCAAAAAGATGGAAAATAATTCAATCTGTGCGTGCAGTTCCACGATAATAAACACAAATACACTTGGGCACTTAATACCACTGACACAGAGGTTCTGTGACATAGAGAGATTAACGAAGAACATTTTCCTAAGTAATACGGTAAAGAAGAGAAAAAAAATATAGCATCAGCTATTGCCTGATTAGTATCAAACATGTGCTTATCTTATTCTTGCAAAAAAGATAAATGCTTACAAGTAACATCACAACCGGACTCTGCTATCATGATACCATTTTTGTGATCATTATAGAAGTCATAAAAGATTTTCCCGTCTAGTCACCATGGGACACAACTCTGATGGGCAGCAGGGGCAAAGGAAGGGGGAAAGGGAATGGCTTGCTCTGCACAGTTCCTGCCATCTGCTACCCATGATAGTAGCAGTGGCTGGTTCAGGGTGTGAGAGGGAGGGAGGGAGGTGAGGCTCCACATTACCTCTCCACTCATCCATCTCCCGTCCCTTCACAGCAATTGCAGTTCTGACATAGTCTCCTAATTACTTTATGACTGTGTTTTAAAAGAATTAAGGACATTTTCACATCTCTCTCTTTTTTTTTTTTTTTAACTTAACCTGCTTCATTTCAAGAAAACACATTCAAGTAGGAAATAATATTTCTTATTCTTCTTGCTACCTTCCTCTGTGACAGAAGACAACAGGGCATAATTACTTCAGACACCTGTTCTAAAGTCAGTAGCCAATCATGTTATAAAGTGTTTGTACACTTCCATCTGCTTCAAGTCTTTCTAATTACTCATATCTACTGGAAAAGCTGTAGGACAGTATATATACAGGTCTTCAAGGTCATGGGCTGTGTCAGAGACAACTTTGTGTTTCATAAGGTGAACAAATTTATCTAAGGAGAACTTACTCTAGGTTTCATCCCTATAGACATGGAAGATCTGGTTGATAATCCAAAGATAGAAAGCAACTGTACTGAAAATGATCACAAACCAGTAAGATTGATCATGGAAATGATGTACTTCCTAAGGAGAGGAAAGGAGGAAACCAACAGAAAAGAATACCTGGACAGCATACACAGAAGGAACAGGAGCTGAGTGGAAGGCAGGACTGATATATTCAGCACAACTCAATAAACTTCACTGGATGACACTTCAGGAGATGCCAAAGATTTACCTAAACTAGGAGCAATTATCCTTGGAAAGTCATAGAAGATACTGAAAGTACCAAAATAGAGCTAAAAGAATATTTAAGATGGGCAAAAAGGAAGATTTGGAAAGTTATAGCCAGCCTAACTGCAGAGATCAGCAAGTTATTAGAAATGTTGTTTACAAATCCAGTCACCATCTCCTGGTCCTTATGGCTTATGAGACTTTTTGACATTGCTCCTGGTCACCTCAAGTAAACACCTAGGAATCTGTGAATGTATGTATGTATGTATATCTATATCTATATTATTGAGGATAACAAAGAAAAAGCATAATATTGCCTGCCATGTGTTAACCAAGACAGCTTCTATAAGCCAAGAAAAATTCAAGATGTTTATAATGAGGTTGTTCAGTATGAATCATCTCAGATCAAATTTCCTTCCTTTGTTGGAAAACTGGCCGACTAAATCATCATCAGCAGGGACAAGCACAGCAGGACTTGGACACTGACTATGAGACTCCTGATGCGGCGACACTTGATGTGCTCCATACACAAACCAGCTCAAGCCAAATTGCAGGGGTTGCACAAGAAGTTGAAATGCACATTTAGAGAATAACTATTGGTATTTAAGCACAACTGAACCAGAAAATGCTACAGCAATCTGCAATGACCTGCTCCATGCAGTGGCTTGGAGGAGAGCTCAGGCTTTTTGGGGAGGATCCAGGAGTCAAGGACTTTCCAGACGGGGTAAGAACTGAAAATGGACTTGATGAACTACAGAGATCAGTCAGATGAAATTCAGTAAGACAAGAGTATTCCTTGGGAATACAAGATAAAATACGTAAATAAAATAGCAACTAAATTAGGTGATTAATTTAACAGGATGGTGGGGAGAGGACATAAAAAGATCTGGAAGTTTTAGTATACTTCAAATTAAACACAGTGCTCTTGCAAAAGAACAAGCAAATAAATCACAGGATAATTCAGGCTGGAAGGGAGCTCAGGAAGTTTCCATTCCAAGCCCTGCTCAAAGCAGGAGCAGCTGTGAGATGAGACCAGGTTGCTTCATCCAGTCCGGTCTTGAAAACCTCCAAGGACAGAGACTGCACAGCCTCTCTAAGCAACCTGTCCCCTGTCTTGCCTGTCCTCCTAGGCAGGAAGTTTCTCTTTCCGTCCAGTCAGCACCTCTCCTCTTTCAGTTTTTGAACCTAAAGTCACCTTTTTTCCAGCCAGCCTGTCACCTAGCCTCTCCGCAGAGGGCAAGTGCTCTAGCCCCCAACCATCTTGGTGGCCCTTTCCTCAACTCTCCTCTCCTAAATAAAAAAAAAGGAGGCATTTAATAAAAGCAACATATTGTAACATATGGGAAGGAACTTTTGTGCCATAAGCAGCCACCAGCGAGGTCTTATATGGGGCAGCATCCAGTTTTAGCCACTGCACTTCAAGGAGGATGGAGGCATACTGAGGAAATCCAGGAGAGAGTAACAACAAACAGAAATCTAGAAAACACCAGGGCATGGTCCTGGTTAGGTAAACATGGGTCCTCAACTGTCTGTTCACCCCTGAGCTGGTCCAAGAAGTTTGTTGGTGACCGCTGATCTTCTGCTGCCTGCTCCACCTCTCCCCAGCAAGGTTCTCCCTCTCTCACACTTCCATGTCACAGAGCCAGAGCACAAGGAGAAGAGGAGCTGCTGAACATAAGCCTCTGGGCTTAGTCCTCCACCATTTCTCTGTCTGTGTCTCACCAGAGGGCCGAGCCTCAGCAAATTGCTCCCATCCCCTGGTGCTGCGGCCCCAGCAAGGGGCAGAGAGAAGGAAAGGAACAGCAGCAAACCCTACTCCTTCTGATGCCTGTTATCTAACTTGCTAACTATAATTCAGCCTAGCTCCAGAAATGAAGAGAATTCTGGATCAAATCCCAGAAAAATCACTCTTGGCATGGCAAACTATCTTTAAAGGTGCAACAGATGAAGGAAACAAATGAAAATCGGATGAATGGGGCTGTCTGGCCCCTTTTGTAATCGTCACACGAAATGTTTTAGGACCGTGGGAGAGCAGTTGTGCTGCCTCAATAGATGCTACTTCCCCAAATGTTCCCAGAGCTCAGGGGAGAGCTTGTCTTACTGGCAGGAATAATCACAGATTCTCCTTCAAAAACAAGATCTTCAGAGATGGAGAATGAAATTTGAAATCAGTATTTCTTTTAGAGAAGCAGAAATTAGAAATAACACTCCTATTAGAACAAACATATATGTTTTGTATGGGTATATTTATTTTACTTCTCCTGAAAATATTTTGCATGAAGATTTTGAGAAAATCACTGTCCATTTTGGAATGGCTTTCTTGCAGGTAGGAGGTGATGGATGTGAGCAGTGACACCACGCACCAGGTCAGTGCACTCTGTCAGCAGCTCCCAACAAGGTTTCACAAGAAGGTGCATGCCACGGCCAGCACATCCCAGGGAAGGAACATGATTGGTCCAGGACCAGAGGGAGCCCGCAAAGACTGTCCCTTCCAGCCAGTGGCAGGAAGAGAAGGAAAGCC
Source organism: Calidris pugnax (assembly GCF_001431845.1). Taxonomy (NCBI): domain Eukaryota; kingdom Metazoa; phylum Chordata; class Aves; order Charadriiformes; family Scolopacidae; genus Calidris; species Calidris pugnax. The sequence continues at coordinate 8,617,785 of NW_015094506.1, read as the reverse complement.
AACCTCCAACATCAGGGTGACAGAATCATAGAACGGTTAGAGTTGGAAGCGATCTTAAAGATTATCTAATTCCAACCCACCTTCCACTAGACCAGGTTGCTTAAAGCCTAATCCAAGCTGGTCTTGAATACTTCCAGGGGTGGGGCTTCCAAAACCTCTTTGGGCAACCTGTTCCAGTGTCTCACCACCCTCACAGTAAAGAATTTCTACCCAATACCTAATCTAAATCTACCTGCTTTCAGTCTAAAAACATTGATGCTCTAGGTCCTGTGCACCTCCACAGCACAGCAGCTTCCTCCATGCAGAGCCATACTTTGCACATTTTCCTCTGATGAGGAAAGACTAATAACACAGTTGTGCTTCTCTCTCACCTCCTTCATGCAATGGAGATCTTCTCTGATAGGCAGTCAGCTTTCATTTGATTTCAATCCCATAACCCAGGAGTTGGGTTCCTGCTGGGGAGGACTGACCGAGGGTCTTCCTAGTGGTTTGCTATGGCCACGGTTGCCCTGCCCGGCTCCTGGAGGTACAGCTTTACAGCCACAGCTCTGGCCCCGGGAGGAGCAGCCAAGCCTCTTCTGATTGATGACACTTCTGCTGGTGCTGCCAGCCACAAGTGCACCCTAGTCTTTTAGCCTCACATAGAGGATAAAAACTTCTGGATAAATACCACCAATAAAGATTATGAGACTCTGGTCCCTGAACATTAGATACAGGTATCCACATTTTAGACAACAACAACAAACCCAACAAAAAAACAGTGGGCTCTTTCAGAAGAGCACCCCAACCTCTAAATACAACAGTACAACTTCTCTCCAGCAGCTCAAAAAGTTAAATTCCAGATATTAAAATTCAGCTTTGACTCTGAAATGTTCAAGTATTCAATAAGAATAGTTTATTTGACGCTAGAAACTACCTATCTTCTCCATTTTTCATACAATCCTCCTCCATTTTTCATACAATCTTTCCAATATAGAGCTTCTAGCTCACAAGACTGAGTGTGAAAAACAGTAAATTAATAAAGAACATCTGTCTCCATCTTGAAAGAACATCTGTCCCCATCTTGGTGTAGTATTTATGGCACTAGTTTGGATCATTAATACAAATATAGAAGCAGCTTCCTTAATTCCATATGCTGAAGCAGCATGTAGGTATGATCCACATCCCACGGCTTTATTTCTAAAATGCTAGCTTCTGTAACACTCTTGGAAAAAAATTGTATCTTTTTATTCAGACAGAAATTACTTAGATTTTTCATAATGTCTTTACCAGTTTACTCATCCATTAAATGCACAATACTGCAGGGATTTACAGATGAAAGTTTGTTGAAATTTACAGTTCAAGATACAGCCCTCCATGGCATTAATATTAAAAAGACAACCATCAGTAACATCTATACTATGCAACAATAATAGATTCAGTTAGCATTTTTCTTTTGATGTTAAAGTGAAGGTCTTCATAGTGCAGTCATCTTTTCATATTAAAAGTAAAATGCACCTGAAAATATGAACCTTAGAGGATTTTGTTGAGACTTTGCATACTTGTCTTTAAAATGGCTGTCTGTTCATCCCCACATCATACACTATTTTAACCTTATGAAAAATGGAAGAAAACTTACAAATAACAACAGAATGAAATAATCTAGACAACCCTATTTTTGTACTTATTGCTTCTTAAATCCACTGGCAAAGAATTCTGATATTTCACCAGTAATGTCAACCATTCATAAAACTGATTCTTCATTGCTTCTTAGATAATCTCATTTTACACACCAATATTCTCCTGGGCATATTTTCCTTCATTCACCGTAAATCTTTAAATCCTTCCAAAGCAGAGAAGGAGACAGGAAAACAAACAGGAAACAAGCAAATAAAAAAGATGTCATACTGTGGTTAAAAGTTAAAAAACTAAAAGCTGGTCCTCTAAAACAAGAGTTCTATATTTGTCTCCTTCAAACTTTCAGTGTCATTTTGCAACATCCCTGTACCTCAATTTTCTCAGCTGTAAAATGGAAAACATAATTTTAAACCACATAGCCCCACAGTGCACAGGAAATATGAATGCATTGGTATCTGTGAAGTATTTGGAAGATATTATTGAGCTGAAGATTTATTTAAGAAAGCAGACCTTTTTTTTCGCAATTTTCCTATAAACTTGCCTTTGCTAATTTTGTCTCTTGTTTTTATTACTTTTCCTCTATTGTAGATAAACGATCTCAGATACCAACTCCATTGAAATTACTATCCCCTGCATACCAATGCTAATCCTTCAATGAATTTTTATATCTCACAGGATGATGTTACAAAGCAGAATCCCAACACTCAGGATATCTTTACTTCAAGCTTACTAAGCAGTCTAAGCAGTCATTACAATAACCTTAAATTTAAGTTACCTTGTGTTTTAGGGGGAAAAAAAAAAAAAAGAAAAAAAAGAGCCCTCAGACCAAGGGATCAAAGAACCCAGAAAGGCTTTCATAAAATAATAAGGCACAGGCTTTTCCAAAAATTCTGTCAACTGATTTTTTTTTTTTTTTTTTGTCATTCCAGTTTGAGTTAATGTGCTGAGCATTTGTTTTTTAATAAAAGCTTTGTAATAAAACTAAAGTCAATTTTTAGGGGAAAAAAAAAAAAAAAGAAAAAAAAGAGCCCTCAGACCAAGGGATCAAAGAACCCAGAAAGGCTTTCATAATTTAGTCTGGGTTCAGCATCTCTAGGAAAGAACTCCTCCTGCCAGCCTTTATGAATAATTTTCCCAACTATGTAATATCTGAAAGGATTCTTCTCTTCCTGCCACCACAGCCCACTGGGATGCTCCCCATATGGGCCATGACTAGGTTTATCCTACCAGATAGCTTAATCTGACTCATTACCCGTTTTTTCTCCCGGAGGCAAATGCAGCATGGAGCTTTCCCGAGAGCCCTAAAGAGACACCTGCCTGCCCACCTCCTCCCACAATGGCAGATCTCTCCCATCTCTGAGTGCTCCACAGGCTCAGCCCTATGGGGAGAGTGTCCCTCATCACTGGGGCAATGCCTGACCCTCCTGCATGACCCACCTTTGCTCCTGCAAGGAGCAGCGTGGGCAGACATCCTCCAGCCACAGGGAAGATGCTTTCAGCCCCTGGTCCCAACTCAGGGCAGGGTGCAGCGCCCTGAGCACAACAGCAGGAGGCTTTAGGGACCACTACGGCTAAAAGTACTGTATGTCACAGGCTGGAGCAATAAATAGCAATAGCCTCAGGGCTGGCAAGTCTAGGATATGCTTGCAGCTACAACCTAAAGCTTCTCTGCTGCCTGAAGAATTATGAATCCTAAAGACCTGACATTTTAATTGGTGTGTTTTAATGAACTTAGCTCTGCTTCCTTTTAACCTCCAAAGCTCTTCCCTGCAAATATGTATTTCTCCCCTTCCCCTGCCCTCCATAATTTCAGGTTTGAATGAAGAGCCCAATCTGTTTAACAGTACTCCTCCTATTGATTTTGGTTCCAAAGTCCTTAGGCTTTGCCTCTATTATTTCACTTCTGTTTTAAAGGTTTAGGCAATCTTGAAAGCAATCTCAGCTATTTTAAACTACGTTAATTTGATCATATTAATCTACAGTTTGCAGGCTCAGAATTCAACATGCACAGTTAAAGATGACTCAGACTACTCAGTCCTTCCTGGATTTTTTTCCCCCGTATTTTTGGAAAAAAAAATAATCTCTCAGTCTTCTATATTACCTTTTTGGCAGTTGTGAATTATCCAACCAGACGTCAAAGACTTTCGAAGTTGGACAACCAACTGGAGAGTTGGATGACCACATCTATTCCAGTGGGGAACCTAAATTAGTTAGACTCATTGTTTATATTAGGAATTTTCCCTTGTAGGTCACAAACAGTCTGCTGGGGAACTGTGAATGAAGGTACATGCTGGCCTTGAGACAAAACCACCCACATTAAGTAAATTTAAATCAGTGCTTCCTCCAGGAAACAAAGTGTTGTATTACTTACAAGCAGATTTGATTATGGTTTAGAGAATTGTTTAAACCCATTTAGCAGATCAAAAGAAAACAGATTTAAACTTATGTGCTCATTGTTTTAACAAACATTGTTTGATATCTGATGCAAAGATCAACATGCTTGACGACTCCCATGTAAAAGTTTAGTGAAAACACGGGCCATAGTAACCATCAGACCTTACCATTTTCTCAAAATATCTTCAGATTTTAGATTTAAATTGAAGCTAAAAATAGTCTTATCCTAGTATTTCTGAAACAAAATCAAGTTCATGAAAGCAATACCATGAATAAGCTCTCAATACCATACCAGCCTGTCTTTTCAAGGCCATAAAAATACCCATTAATGTCATCCTCAAAAACACATCATCAAAACCTTTTCAAAGAATCACACCATCAAAGATGATTATGCACATCTGTCTACTATAGCATCCAGTAAACATGCAGATTCATACAGCAGCATGCAAACAGCCTAGCAAAGAAAGGGTTAAGACAAAGAATCTCCTCAAAGCAATTCCAACAATTGCTCTAGATTATTCTGTTTGTGAGAAGTATTCTAGCTGGCAAGCAGGACTGGTATCATCTCAGAAGTTGTTGTTGATCTGACAAAAGCCAAAGGAACCTGCAAACTGCAAGGAGGAAGTTGCTGGATAAAAAATGTGAAAAAAACCAAACATAGAGCAGAAGGCTTATGTTAAGAATCAGTTGGATCTCCTTTATTTTCAGAAACAATTATTTTACCTTTAATTTCAAAGGGGCTTTGGGGGAAAAGATTGAAGGAAATATAGTTCACTTTAGCAAAGCGCATATTGCACAAAATAAATTTTAAAATCTATTTTTGGGCTAGAACGGTGGAAGAAATCCCTGATTAGCCTCTTAATGGGGTGAGTCCAATTTAGTGAGAATAATCACCAGAGGGAGTCATTGACTTTCCCATTAAAGTCAAAGGGAATTTTACATATATCAGGAGTGCAGAATTCGGGGGCAGAGTGAGAAGGACTCCAAACAGATTGGAGTTCAGGGACTAACACAAAACAGTTTCACAGATTTCATCTCAATCCGTTTTCCCCTTTGGAGTCCCAAAGGATGACTGCGATATTTCACGGTGAAAGTTAAACAGAAGGCATTGAAGTCATTCATTCAGTGGGTGCCCACTCCCACCATAAAAAAAAAAATAAATAAAATCCCAGCACTTAATAGGTTTTAAAGTGGTTTAGAGTGATGTAAGTAGAAACTGCTCAGTTCTCTCTTTGGATACACAATGTATCACAGTCCTTCTGGAAAAGCAATTTTTACCAGCCTAAAGAAAATCTGCAGGTGCCATCTCTGAGAGTGTGTCATACCTCTTGGGAATATCAGGACTTCAGACAGGAAAAGAAAAGAGTGAAATGGAGAGAGGCAGAATTGCTAACATTTTTTTTTGTCTTTTTTTTTTTTTCAATGTTAACGACCAAAAGAGAAAGTGGGAATAAGGATTTGCGAACCAAGTGATAAACTAAGTAGGTGAACCAGTCTACTCAGCCATGAGAAAGTGGGCATTTCATGCTCAGACACCTAAATTTCATGACCATCAAAGAAATATTTTCACATTAGGAACTGGGCTTTTTTGTACCGGACTTTAGCTCAACCCTGTTCTTGCCACAAAAGCCCAGCAGACCGTGGTTTGAAAACAAGCTCATTCACCAGGCAACTCTCCCCTTAATTCTGCGCAATAAGATTATACAGCAGAAAATTAGGAGATTAAAAAAAGGCAAGGAAACAGCCCCACCCAACCAAACGCAATTTCACTTCCCTAGAAATGTCCTCTGCACAAATGGAATTCAATTTATTTCTGTGTTCCCAGGTAACAGCAGCACCTTGTTTTGCTTGTTTATTTAATTACTCCTCCTTGTTCATGCAATTAGCTGAGAGACTGCAGCCTTTTGTTCATTATGTTAACCATAACACAGTTGTTTGCATAGCTGTTTCCATTTTGAGGCTGAATTTTGGATAGAGGCTCTATTTTGGGCGGTGGCAGGCAGAGAATCACTGGGAGGGCTCTCACAGGGCAGCATGCAGCAACCTGCTCCTTCGTAGAGAGAGTCACTCCAGGAACCGCAGTGGCAAATCAAAGCTCCATTGCCAACACGTGCTGCAAAGCACCTCATGCTTAAGACCTGGCTGTCTTTCATCATATATACCATCAAAAAAACCACCAAAAAAAAGCTGAGTTCATCCCAAGGCATTTTTGCCAAGGGGATGTCAAAGCTTAATTTTGCTGCCCTTTAGAATGGTATGAGGCATCACTCCGGTCAACGCATGCTTGATTTAAAATTACCATATTGTGGTTGGGTGAAGAAATTTAGAGGTAGAGACTTCTTTCATGAACAGTTCGATTTACCATCCAGTCGAATCTAGTGCTGCTGTGATGCTCAAACGACTTGCTGCACAGTTCGATCTTTTTTTAAACACTCAAGATATATTCCCCCAGATCAAAGTTTAGCAGAACGCTGACCCTCTCCATTAATAAATTCAGCAATCACCACCTCCCAAGGCCTCCAAGTTTCTGGCAGTAAACTGATGTCAGCTTATTTTTATCTAGGTTGCTCAAATTGAGGAATCTGCACCTTCTTACAGAAACAAGAGGCAGAGGCAGTGCCGGGGGAGCCTGCATGCTCTGGTGTGCAGGAGGCATCTTCATCTCAGCCTCCAGGCACCTGAACAGCCCCAAAACTCTACCTCTGGAGAAACTGCACACCAACTTACACTATTTGAAATATAGAGAACTGCAACAGACAGCTTGGAAAAATTGTCGTTCTGTAGTTTACTATTCAGCCTTCATGTATGACTCCCAGTTACCATTAGGATTAGTTCTGTAACCAATTGCAGCAAGGCACGGCCTTTCAATAGCATCGTTTTAACCCTACCTGTGCCATCTGCCTCTCCAGCTTTGACCGGGGAATATCATCAAAATAGTTTTCATTTCGTCTTCTCCGTGCATCGCCCTGCATGATAATGTGGGGAACGTCGAGGGAGCCACCAGTAGTGAAAGTGCTTTGGCTAAGTGATGGAGACAACTGAGGAGGAGTGTGGTTACCACTGGGTTCCTGGACAGGGAGGAGAAAAATACAGCATAATAAGAACAGCATATTGCTGACTTCAAATCACACATTTAAAAGTGTATTTGAATTATTCATACTTAAAAATTAAAAAGCAATTCCTGAAGTAGAGGTTACTGTGGATGAACTTTTGAGATTTGCTACCTAAGGTGCAGAGCCCATGTGGAAGGAAAAACAATTCACTATTTACGTGAACTAGTGGCAAATTCCCTCTCCAAAACCTCCTTGTGTAATATATACTCCCTTCTAGGACTGCTAGGGAGATAAAACAGTGAGTTCTTGCCAAGGCCCAAATAAAGCCATGATTTAGGACTAGCTATTTGTAAGATGAAATACATTCTCACCACTTCTGAGCAGCCACTCTGAGCAGTGAAAGTGATTTGAAAGTGATGTGAACTCTAGCAACATCTCTTGCTGGAAAAAAGAAATGCACGAACATTTACAAAATATAGACACTTTGTTTGCAATTTGTATAGGTCTTGCAGAACATCCGTTTAAGTGGAAGTATTGGATGTCAGAAACAAGCTAAATAACAATTCCTAGAATGCATGAAAGGATCACAGTACAAATATTTTACCAGCCTCTTCTTGTAATCTGTGCTGAACTGTGACCTTGTATCAGCCAGTGTGCAAATACCACCCTGAATTTATACATGAACACTATCTAATTAACAGCTAAACATGTCCTCCTGATCATACATTTTACCTGGCTCAGCCACCACATCGCTCACAGACAGCCATCCTGTATATATTTGGAAATACCTATCTATTCTCATGCACATCACATCACTTCTTCAAACACCAATTGCAAACATTGGTGCCCAGCTCCACCACTCAGCACTCTCTTGGAGATTGCAATCAGTGGGAGCAGAGCTAGAGTGCAGTGCCCAGCCAGTCTGCACATGTGCCACCCCAGGATGGACTGTGAAACACTGCCATAGCAACTGGGGAAACCTGTTCCTCTCTCATGATGTAGGTTACTGGGCTCAATTTATCTGACACAAGAGATTTCTGCGATAGTAAGCTCTTTGGAGGCAGAACGTACCCAGGAGCGTGTTTGCACAGTGCAGACCTTGTCTAACTTATCTATTGCTGTAATACTGTATCTCACGGAAATCACAGAATCATCTGAGTTGGGAGGGATGTCTAGAGATCATCTAGTCTAACTCCCCTGCTAGAGCAGGATTGCCTAGAGCACATTACTCAGGACTGCATCCAGGCGGGTCTCAAAAATCTCCAGAGAAGGGGACTCCACAACCTCCCTGGGCAGCCTGTTCCAGGGCTCTGTCACCCTCACCATAAAGTTTTTCCTCATATTTGAATGGAACTTCCCAAGTTCCAGCTTGTACTCGTTGCCCCTCGTCCTGTCACTGGGAACCACTGAAAGAGTCCAGCTCCATCATCCTTCAACCCACCCTTTAGATGTTTACAAGCATTAATAAGGTCTCCCCTCAGCCTTTTCAATACTGAACAACAAGAAGGGACCTGAAGATATTAGAGGAAGGAAAGACCTGCTCCAGTGTGCATGGAGGGTAAAAAACCCTGCCTTTTTATTTAAAGAAAGAATTAAAGTGGGTATGTAATGCATAATTACATTGAAGCAAACGTGATTCTGAAAAGCATCAAGGTACTTTACTCCATGCTGTTAAGAAACAAAATACTTTGTAAGAAATCAGAGCGTTGTAATCTCTTCCAAATGGAAACTTGCAATTCTCTGTATGCATTCAAGTGATAGTAACATCTGACTTCAATATTTGAAGTGTAAGAGTTTATGTGACGTTATTCCTTGCAATCACAGTGATGGATTAGTATTTTTCATGTTGGTTGACTAAAAATATATAGCTGTTTAGCAACTTCTAATTAACTGGATTTTTTTCATTTGCTTTTTAATTCTCTAGCTTTCCTAGTATCTGAGATGAGCACTTGACATTTCCCAGGGCAAAGAAGGGAGTGTTTTCCTCTTAGGAATAGTCTTTTTCCCTCCTTCACAAAAATCCACCTACATTTGGCCCACTTAAAAAGCTTCTGAAAAGCTAAAGCATGCACATGCTCAGAAGATTTGGTGAGGCATCATCTCTGAAATCTACCCTCCATGGGCCCAACCCTAGATGGTGCAGAGGAATCTGCCCTGAAAATAACTTGAGTACAGGGGCACTTTCTAATGACTGCTACTTGCTGCTCCAGGCAGGTAGGTAACCTCTCTCTGCTCCGAATCACAATTCACCCCCTGTTCAGTAGACTGATAGGGCCATCAGCACATCGAGGTGACAGATGACCACACATCGGACATACAGATTCCAGCTCTCATCGAGTTTTTCATATTTTATCAAACTGCATATAAAGAGGAAATTCACTCAGAAATCTCTATCAGAAGATTGCTGGCAAGGAAATACAGACAAGAATTACGAAGTCAAGAAATAAAAGAATTACGGTGCTTCTGCATTATGGAACAGGGTTTAATCGCATGATTTTATGCTATTTTGTCAAAGTTGTCCTTCACAGCACAGATGGATCCTCTACTGTGCAGCATGTTGTCATATACTCAGCACTGTGTTATCATTAGTTATCTGCAGTCAGTATTTTATTCTCACCTCATTTCGTGGCCCCAAATCCCTCCCCTTACATTTATTCAAATCCCGCTCTGAAGATAGGATGACTAATATTGTCATTTTCATGATGCTCCTAAGTGCTTTACAAACGTCAGTCAATTTATTTTCACCACACCCTTTGACTTCTGGCATTTTCTAATCACCACTTTGATGAGTAGGACCCGAGACACGAAGACAAAGGTTAAAAAACATCAGTCACTTTGGATGCCCAATTAAAATATCTATTGCCTGATTTTCCAAGTGCTTGTATTCAAAACTCCACTTTTACTGATCTAATTTGCAGCAGTGTGTGCTCAGCACTTGTATAAATCAGACTCCAGACTCCAGTCTGTAGAATGTTGGTAACATATAATCAGTGACTGTTTATGAGGCAATTACCTAAATAATTTACCAAGCATTATCCTGCTTTGTGGCAAAAGCAGGTGTAATTCTATATTTTCATAGCTACAGCTATTCCTTAAATCCAGAGTCTCTCTCCCATTCTTCCTTCATTCCTCTCTCTCACTCCATACCCACTTTCCCACCTCCTTAACAAATCTGCAGACCAGGCACAGATGCCCGTGCAGGTGCTGTTATGTACTCAGTACCACGTTGTTGTTAGTCACACAGTTCATATCACGTTACCACCCTGCTGTGAATGTATGGATACATGCCCTGCAGGGGTGCCTCTTCATATATATTTCACTATCAAACTCTGCTTCATCCCCACCTCTCAGTCTTGCTGGTCACATAATGCTGCAACCACACAGGTCAGGGCTGGAAGGTAGCTTAAGAGATCCTTCCCCAGGCTGCTGAGGTGCACCTCATGCCCCAAGGATGTTTGTCAAACCAGTTCCTAAATCCAGGAATCCTCTCTAGTGAATTCATTCTTGTCTTAAAACTATCATTACTGTTGTAACACCTCTTCATCAAATTTTCAGTCTAAATAGTTATTCCTTCGGTTTAAATTCCGCCTTCCAGTGGGGAGAGGATGGGGTTCTATGAATAACATGGGAACTGGTCCTGAAATTAAAGACTATAATGCACTTAAGAAAGGAAAGGCAGACTGCACAGGTAACTAGAGATCCAGCATTTTCTAGCTTTCAAGTATATGACTTTGAAATGAAAATAGCTTTGCCTTAGTACACAGTTATTGTGGCAATAATATATTTTGTGGATATTTTTATGTTTGCTGCTTTTCCTCAATATTTAACCATTTTTGAAATATTTTAAAAGCTAATAAAGAGACAGATGAAAAAGATGCTAGCCATGTTTAGGTTGACCTTGAGATCTTAGAGGCAGACTCTTTACACCATCTTTTCTAAATATATAAATTAATCGTCTAGTAACCACAGATTTAAAATCAATTTTTTAAATTTTTAATATTTAAATCAATTTTCAAGCTAAAGATTATAGCAAACTACAGACTAAATACTATGTCCTCATTTTGTGTGAAATGGCATAGTAGGATTTGACGGGAAAGAAAACCTTAACCCAAGCTCATGTCCTCCTCTTTAGGATTTTCTGTGAAGACTCCAATACCATGAGGTGATGAATGACATTTTGCACTTGCCCACATCAGCAGCTCTAGCTATGGAGCAATAGACTACCTTTTATCATTGTGACTACAGATGGAGGACATCCAGTTTTCTCTTTGCTATTAACTGAGAATAGACAGTACTAACCAATAACATGGGCTGTGGCAACTTTCCCACCTGCTGAAGAGGAACTAATTCCCCAGTCCAGAGCACTGAAAGTATTGAGCAAGAATGTGCAACTTTCAAAAGATTTCTCTTTCCTGGGAGTGTTTTAACACCTGACATGCATCAGGAATCATCCACATAATACATAAAAAAAAAAATACAAGAGAAATATTCACACATTTGTGCAATGTTATAGGCTTGTGAGACTTTTCTCAACATGGCATTAGGAATAGGTTGAATTGGGGCTGGGGGGATCTAAAATGTCTCTATGTGGCATCTGAGAATAAGCAGGGTGAAAACAGGCTGGTCACAGAAATTGTAAGCGTATGTTAAAATAAGTCCTAATTCTGTCTTTCTCTATTTCTTTTTACACCAGGAAATGCAACTGGGGAGCATGGGTACCCTCTGACATTTGGAAATTTAGTCCCAAATGAGATTTGAGTGAGAAATGCAGCCCCATGAAAATAATCAGATCCAATCAAATGCAAAAGGTGTGACCTAAAATATCAAAATAGGAAGTGTTGATATCAACTCCCTTGGAGAGAACACAGTAGGAAAGGGTCATCAGACCACAACTCGATAAGGGTAACAGACAGCAAGGAAGCAAAGGCATCGGATTGGTGGTTTAAGGAGAGGAGATTAAATCTGGCCAAGTGTGGAAAAACACCAGGGACATTGCAACAAGGTTTCTAAAAGCAGGAATACAAATGAAAATTAAAAACATGAGGTAACTTTTGGTATGCAGGAATATCCTACTGGCATTTGTATATCAACAATTTCAATAGGGTCTCCTTAAAGAAAGCATAAAGACTATCTCTGAAAAGTAAGTAAAAGCATCTTGAAAAGATGAAAAGAAAATGGTAACTCTCCTTCTGCAGTATCGATCGGCTGGGCTGGGATTCCTGTGGGCAAATGTAGACGTGCAGTTTGTACACACTCGCTCCTGAGCCAGCTTCTTGAGCAAAGAAGATAAGCTGGTACTTCTAAGACACTACTTATCTCATCCTAAGGTAGATGTCTGAAACAGGTCAGATGAATCACCCTGTAAAAATGTCAATTTATCTCCGCTGGCTCTATGGAGAGAAGCGACTGAGCAGGTCAGCCTAAGACATCTACACTGTAAATTTCTGAAGTGAAGTACCAAGTGGCCCTTGTTTTCACGTGAATGTTATTAAATGCTTGCTGACTTTTTGAGAAATGCGAACAAATTTTCATGGGGACTCACCCTGAGGGTTATTGACCGAGGTGGTTTCTGAGGAGGATCTTCGTGAAGCCTGTCTCCCAAAGATGCCAGAATGCGCTTCCGGTGGCCAATCAAGCTAATTTTTAAGACCTGAAATAATAACAAAAATACCTCTTTAAAAAGAACCACATCACAATCATTAAATGAAAATCAATTCAGAGCGAAGCCATATTCTCTTTAAATCTTTTAACAAGTTAGTCCACTATACAGGCTACGCAGACAAAGAGCAGCGCAAGGCAAACAACAAGCAGGGAAAATGAGAGGTGAGATCACAGGAAAAACCCTGTAAAATGAGGGAAGAAGCCAAAGCAGGTACATGTGTGGAAAACCAAAAAAAAAACGGGCTCAAAGATGAGTAAGGAGGAAAGCAAAATGAAACAGGAAGAGAAAGCAGGGGAGCAGGAGGGAAACCAATGGAAGGAGAGGAAGAGACTGGAGAAGGAAACGTAGAGGTGCGGGCAGTGAGTGATGAGGGTTAAAGGGATTCACTGGGAATGGGAGGGATGAGAAAGAGAGTGAGGAACAGCCAGCAAATGCTTAGAGAAGGCAAGAAGGGAGAAAAGGAACCGCACAATGAATAAATGTTATCACTCTTAAATTTATTCACCATGCCTTTCACAGGCAGTCTTCGAATGACAGGTACAGTTTGCATTATCGTGTAGAATCACCCTTGCATAAGAAACCCAGGACAGACAAACTTTGTCCTGGAGGTCTATTATCAGATGCAATGAAAAAAAAATCTCTGTTGCACATAAACATGACCATCAGTGGAAAGGTTTAAATACCTTGTGCTTGTCCACACTCCAAGAATGCTGCCAAAAAGGTGTTCCAAACCTACTACAACTACTTCCCACTTGTACCTCTCTGTGTCCCTGTCACATACAAAACCACCACTGCTCTCAGGAAAACAGAGAGGGCAAAAGCAGCAAGTTGGAAACTTAAGCATCAGTGGAAATAAACCAACCTACGTTTCAATGCTATTCTTTAGCGGCTACAAAGGTTTCAAAGTGTAAAGCAGCCCTAATTGTAGAAGGAAGTCTCTGCTCTGCAAAGAGCAATGTCCTCATGTAACTCTTCCAGATTGTATACATGGTTTCATACACCAGAGCTGCCTCCATTCCCTTTCAGTAGACAGTACTTCCCACTATATTTAGGATTGCCATGTTTCAACACCCTTCAGTCGAGAGGAATTTCTCACTCAACCTAGAAAAAGTAATAGTCCCCAAAAAAACCTGAAAATGAGTGAACAACTACCTGAGTTTAAGCAGCACCACTAAGGGCTACCATCCACGAGAACAAACAAAACCCAAACCCCAGCAACTCCCCTATGACACCTCTTAGATCCAGTATATCAGGAACACACCATCATTATTCCAGTGGGTGAATTCCCACCTATCCATGGGCATGTGAATTCTTCCACATGTCTTCTGTTGGATGTCTCTGTGCTATCCGCTATAGTTGAACCTCAAGAACACCTCGTTTGGCCACATCTGCAAAGCGATGGGCTAGGACATGAAACAGATTGAGACCTTTTTCTGAGAGGCAGCTTACAGATCCCGCAGCTCAACAGCAGGCCCAAGCTGCAAAGTCCCACAAGCCTGCTATGTGCTCTCCTGTTAGTCTAAATCTGGAGAAGAATGCAAGAAGCTGAGATAGCACAGCACACACAAAAATGCCGGAGGCATGCAGGAAACTTAGTTAAGTATTCAGTTTACATTGAATGTTAAACAGAAGAGTGCACAGCTTATCTCCATATTTAACTATATGAAACACGTGAATGAACCACGGCTGCTTTAAGCATTACTCAGGTAACCCACTTCAGTGCACTTGCTTCTTTCATAATGCTTTCCCATCATCAAGAGAGTTTACTCAGAGATTTTTAAGTCAAGCTACAGTTCTTGGGTTGTTTGGAGGTCCTCCGAGCTCTACTGCCTCATTAGCTGTATCAAACCACACAAAGCAATTCTCTTTGACTTCACAGAGCTGTTGAACAACAGGAGAGAAAGGGACATGAGTCTTGAGGGACTTTGCACATAAGAAATCAGTAGACGGGTCTAAATGGTTATATTATTGCAAAAACTGTGCTTAATTTGAAAGCGTTACAGATCTTTAAACACCAGAAGCGCTGCTAAGCTTATTCCAGGTTTTGTTTTTCCATTAAAATGGTGATCACCCCAATTCTGAAGAGGTAGGAATTTAAAGATGTGACCTACAGAAACATATGGTCCTCAGCCAACAGGCAGCTGTAGCCCAGTCTCATCTGGGCATACACTCTGTTAACTGAAGACGGCTGTATTCTTCTGGAAATGGACTCCCTAGTAATTTTCTTACTTGGAAAACCTGTTACTCAACTTATAAATATAAAATACTGCATTCTGAAACATTTCTATATAATTTATGAGAGTTTTAACAAGTGCCCTGAAACTCTGAAAACTTGTTCTGAAACTTGTTCTGTGATGGATTATCCTTTACAGTATTTATCAAAAACTTCAAATATCACAAATATAGGTCAACAGTGTGCAATGGTAAAGTTGCCTAAAGCAGTATCTTAGAAATATCTTAATGTTGTGTATCAGATAACTGCTAAAAGTCTTGCATTTATTTAGCCCACAAGTTCGTTCCCCATGAATATTTTCTATATAGCAGGTAACAGTGAACACAGTAACACTGAGCTACAGGGATAGTCAATAAAATGAACTGAAGTGCTGTGCAGTGAAACATTTTGTCAAATGGGTTGTAGCCTATATAATATACAACAGTGAAATGAGTTTTGCAATGTAGCTGCAGGAATTAGCTACAACATGCCACAAAACCATTCAGAGTAGCTTAAGGCCCTCCACAGCCCATTATCCCATTACTGGCGCACAAAAAAACCAAAACCAAACAACCACCACCAGCAACAAAAAACAACCTTTTTGTGACATGCCTCTTTCCACGCTGACAGTAGCATACATGGGAAAAAATAATGCAACGTGCTACGCCATCTCATAGATTTGCTTATATTTGATTCTTTAATACAATCAAAGGATAACAGAACAAGTGATTTGTCCAAAGCAATGATATATGCACACAAATTTAATCCTATTTTTACCTCCATATTCTCCGGTGATTAGCACACAAAATGAAATTCCACTAGAAGATGTAAGAAATCCACAAACATAACCAATGCAACACTTTGCATTTAGATTTCTGACTTAGTTGACAGATGTTTTAAAAAACAAACACATGTAGCCCAGTAACTCCCCGATGACTATATGTGCAGATGCTCGAGTTAACAAGTTATTCCATCTAAAACTGAGCATTATTTCTGCAACATTCTTCTGCTTGAAGAATCTTTTATTCTGACTGAATAATATGATCCAGTAGTGTATTTTTATAGTTATTCTACATTTTTTAAAATCAGTATAATAAAGATTACTGAAATTGAAAACATCAATCTCCTTTCTTTTGGAATAATTTGAAAAGTTACCATATGGGATAAAATTAGTACCACAATGGCACAAATGATCTGGACTAAACATATAGCAGCAATTGAACACAAGGAACTAGCTACAAAGTGGAAAATTAGAGAGTGATGAGAATAGCAGTAGTGATTCTCTAGTGGCAGCATCAGACACTTCAGAATTTAAGAAGAAAAAAAGGTAAATACAAGGCAACAAGGTGTGATCTTCCTACTTCTGCAAGTTAACAGCCCAAAATGCTAGCTAAATTCAACATTATTAATCATTTTACTGTTGGTCATATTGGAATAAACTCCAGGCTATCCTGGAATCATGGCTGAACAATACATTTACTATTACTACTTTCCTGCCACAATGCTGCCTCCCAGGACTGATCCTAAAACATGGCAGTGCCCAGAATACCTAGGAAGCAAACCCAGACCAACCAGTACAGCTCACCAGTACAGCTCATGACTTGTTTAACTGAAAATTTGAGAACGGATGACATACACTTGCTAAATTCTCAGCATGGACAACTGTTCAAAATTTTACAGATCCTATCCAAAGAACTGCTCTCAGTGATTAACAGTTAAAACAACAAAACAAAATCAAGAAACCCAAATGACCAAAAAAAAAAAAGGTGAAAAAAATCCATACCCCACATACTGACCAAGATTACATGGTGTAATAACTGACATATTTTGAAAGATAAATATGCCTGACTCAGCTGTGTATTGAATGCCCAGTGGCTTACCAATACCAATCACAGCCAAATTCAGTCCAAACCATATCAAACTTCTGTTGAATTTTTCACACAGGGATATTCTATGCTCCTTCTCATCCTGACTGCAACTGCTGATTCCTTCCAAACCTAAATTATCACAAACGCTTGAGATTTTTAACAGCACATGGATTTTCCTGTAGAGCCCTGACCGCCCAGAAAAGCACAGGCACGAGAAAACAGAGAGGCTCCAAAGCAGCTGGAGATCCGAGACTTGCTACAACTCAGCTAGAAGCAAGACTTCTCTGGCTCCCACAGTCGCAATGGAAGCCATCATTTGTTATGCCTATGAAGAGGCTTGCAAGAGACTTATGATTTCATACCATAATGGTACAAAGTATGTGCCATTATGACCCTGAATTAATTACCCAACTGGAAACAGATGTCAGTTGTCTTGGTGACAGAATTCACAAAGACAGATGGCTGCCTAGTAAGTCCCATTTCTATATGTTATCATGAAGAACTGACGTTTGTTTTTGTGTTGGTTTTTTTTTTTTTTTTTAACACCCCTTCAAATACATAATTTAGTTGCAGATATCCAGCTGAATGGTACTGATAAGTCAGAGGCCAAAGGTCTTTCCCAAGTCAAGGTAATTTTGAATCCTGGGTTGTCACATTCCTCTAAGCTGCACTGCTACAGATGAGCTTGCTGCCAGAGCAGCGGTGGTACACCACTGTTCAGCCATTGCCACCTCAGCTCACATTCAGGCACATGAGAATTTGTTATTTTTTGCAGAAGTTCTGAGGGCAGCCTGTGGTATGACCCAGGCCACTGGAATTTTTGTTCTGACTTGACCAGAGAAGCCATTTTTGCCATTAAACTGTTTTCCAGCTTCTCATTAGTTTAAGAAGTGGCTGACTGAAAATATCAGGTGCTAGTACTTTTGGCTCCACTAAAGATTAAAAAAAAAAAAAAAAAAAAAAAGAAATTAAAAGCGGGAATTAGAAGCCCGAGGGAGTTGTTTTTTTTTTTAAAAAAGGACATTGGATGCTTTTATTAAAGGATCCTTTTTAAATATGTTTTAATAAAAAAAAAAAAAAAAAAAAAAAAGGAATTGTAATTTTGTGCTGGTAATCTATAACACTTAAATATTAAAGTGGGAAATTATTAATTTAATTTTTCATTAATAAAATTCAGGAAAATACAATGGAACAAGACCCGGCCAATACTGAGATCCTGATGATGTATCTCAGGCTATGTGATCAACTGCTTTCAAAAACAATTTTTTAATAAAACAGAAGTTAAATCCATGGCCTTTAAAAAAATAAATCACAGTTTAATGATTTTGCAAGCCTCAGATGTAATCGCAAATATTACACATGTGCGTTTTTACTACATGAGGCTCAAAACTCCATAAATCAGAAATCCTAAATCATACAAATATACATACAAACAATCCTAAGTCATCCTAATATACATACAAACACTAAGATCATTACAATAATGATTACTTATTCTGCAAGGCAAGGCTGAAAATAATATTATTTATGTGAAAAATAGCAATCACTAAGCAGATCTGTACATAAAGTAAAAATGTTCCTTCTGTTTTCACATGCAGTAAGTGGAAAAAATATTGGACAGTTCGAAAGGTGGAATACATTCCCAAACTGAGTCCTAGAGGATAGACTTCTTTGACTGTTCCCTCCACTAGTGACTTGCATTTCCACCTGTTTTTGAGCTAATGACAGGTCCGGTCACTGGTTCAGATCCCATTTGGAAAATAGGTGGTAACAGAGACCAGGAGTATTATTCCTGGTCAACCTTCCTGAGGTTTTCAACATTAATCATATAGCACTACAAGATAGCAATTGCGATACCAATATGTTAATCCCACAATATTGTGCAGGATTACTTACATAGCAGATAAATTATAATTAAAGTTACTGGTACTACAACACATTTCATAATTAGCTAATCATTTATTTATCTATTTTTAATACGCAATTATCAGCAAAGCACATTAATCTGTACACAAGCATGAAATACAGCTAATGTAATGAGAAATAAGAGCTAAAATACAAATCTCCATAGAAAATTTTAACAGCTTTAAAATTGATCCTTTTACTGATCTTGATTCAGTTTTGTCATGGACTTAATTCCAAGCAAAAGGGGAAAAAAACCCCAACAACATTCAAGCCCTTTCAAAGAATGGGCTATTTTTCTACTAAATAAATAGCTTTTTTTTAAAGTCTTCTAATAACACACAGTAATGAATGCGTTCATATCAAAAGAAGCAAACAGCCCGTCATTGCCTGTAGTAAAAATGCAGCTTACTCTAGCTCAGTTATAATCAATGCAGTCATTAAAAGGTAAGCTCTGTAATATGAGAACAATATCCATTAATTATACACATATTAATATATTAGAATTGAAAATTGTTTATTTCTATATCATGCATATGATAAAAATGGCAATAAAAATAATGAAAAACCTAAGATGGTGTTAAGTATCTCCTTCTAATACCAGATTTTAATGGAGGGCTTTCTATGCATATTTTTTTTTTTAAAGCATCAACATCTTTTAGATACATGACAACTGCAGAAAGAATGTCTTCAACGCACAGAAAAGAAAGCCAAATATTGGACAGGAGAATCTGAACCACGGATCAGAACAAATGCTGTTAAGATACGTTATTCAAAACCCGTTCAGTTTCCTAGTTTATTTGCAAGTTACCAGCTGTATGCACAAAGACCTAATTATTATTGCATTAAAGTATTTTCAGTTTAGTAAAATTATTTTTCTGTATTGTAAAACACTCACATCAAAAGCACGGGCTCCACCTTCGAGTATCTAGTTCATGCCAAATTGATGCACAGAGGCTTGTGTTCAGGCTGTGCTTTGGAGCACAGAACACCACACACAGCAATCCAAAATACACTTATCCCCTACAGTATTAAATATCCCACACTTACAAACTTGATCATGCATTACTGTCCTCCTGCTAGCATTAATACCTTTCCACTTTTTTTAAGGAAAGAGCTATAAAAGAATTGTAAAGATAAACATGAGAAAAGTGTTTGTGGTCTTTGACACAAGAGCCATCACCAGCAATGTCAATACTCGACTATTATGAACTGATGGCACAATACAAAGGACACAACCCACCCCAATTCACTGTCAAAGTACAGGTGAATTGTTCTCTCAGGCTTGTGAAAACTGCATGGAATTCATACATAGAATCATTATGGTTGGAAGAACCCTTTGAGATCATCACGTCCAACCGTTAACCGAGCAGTGCCAAATCCACCACCAAACCATGTCCCTCAGCACTACATCTACATGTCTTTTAAATACCTCCAGGGATAGCGATTCATGCACTTCCCTGGGGCAGCCTGTTCCAATGCTTGAAAACGCTTGAAATGCATGCTTAGAAGAAAGAAGATCTGCAGAAGAAAATACCAGGGTTTGGTCCATAAGGAGAGGTGCTGGGCAGCAGAGCAGGAGCAGCTGCAGCAGAGTGACCTCCCAGGGATATCACTTCAGGGATCCCATCCACCTTAAAAACTGACCCGGGAGGTGGGCAGGGAACAAATCTCTGTACACCCAGCTCCTCATCTGCTTCCTTACTTGACCACAGAAGAGCTAACATTGGCACAAGTAAACAGGCAGGAAAGTCCAACCAAGGATGGGGAAAAAAGGAAGGGGTGGAAATCTCATTTTCAGCAACTGCTTGTGCTTACAGTGGTGAAAGGCAAACATGAGATGCGTCCATCACTACAAAATTGCAGCTTCTTTCACAGTGGACCACCCAAAAGAAGAGGGTAGCTGGCACAGTCAGTAAAGAACCCTAAAGTCAATGTTTTAAGAGAAACAATGGTTTATGAGCCTGCGTGTTTTAATATTCAGCAGTTACTAAATTTAGTTTCCTAGTTTGTCTGTCAGGTGTCTACCATTTTCTCCCTGAGGACTGGGACAAATCTGTCAGAGGAAGGGTAGCCATTTCATGAAAAATGTTTTCCTTCTTATAGCCATTTCTGTCCTACCAGTAATCAGCGTGGATTCACCCTACTGCAGAGTGGCTGTGTAGACTCAGCCATACAACCTTCTTTGACAGTATTTGGCACACTGGATTAAGTAAAACACATTTTGTGATGTGCTAGTATAGGCGTCGACTCTATTTTGGGTACCATGTGTTATGCTGTCCAGGGATGTCACCTCTATCAAGATCTTCATTACTTTGCAGGAAAGATGCACCTACTTATACAATGTGATATAAAGAGGGTCCTCAGTTATCACTCTACCTGCTCTGCAAAAACAGCCAGCTGACCAATTTCATCACTTTTCTTTCAGCAAGGACACTCCCCAAAAGAATAAACTTTGAATGACCAATAACCTGAGCATAGGTTATGGCATGACATAAACTTTAGCATAAAAATAAATAAAGAAATCCTCCATCAACTTATTTTCCCAGTTGTCTTATACTATCCTGGTTTGCAATCTTTGCTCATTAAACAACTATTTAATTAAAGTCATTAAAACAATTACTACAGGTTCTGGAAGAAAATCACGGCTTGATAAATAAATGATAAATAAATTGAAAAATAAATAATACCAGCCCCTCTCCCCAGGCTTCACACTCCCCTGCACCTTCAGCAGTCTCGCCCTTTAACACCAAATGGAAGAAGCTACTACGTATGTAGAAGCTACCAATTCATCTCAGCTGCAGCTACAGTAATCTACCTTTTCCTTTCAGGTAGTTTTAACTGATTAGCATAGATAAAATAAATTAAGAACAATTTAATCTACTCTACATATGGTTTGGATTGTGATGTTGCTTGTCAGATTCTGAACCCCAAATCTTGTCCATTTTCCACCTCCGTGGTATGGCTTCAAAAAAACCTATTAGTTCTCCCTTACATCCTTGCATCGTTTATACCCTTTATGCTATCACAACTGTAGCAACATTACTAGTATCTTAAAAAAAGGCAATGGCCACCATGGCAGAGCAGAATCACACATCATAGGCAGACCCAGCGTCACGCTGTACTTTGACTCTTAATCTGTGAGGAGGAAGCACCGTGGGTGGGAGAGAACAGGCTCTATGAGCACAGCAGGATGGCTGGATTAACTCTGCCAGGGGCAGCAAAGGGACAGTGAAAGCATGTCTCAAAATATCTTTTTCTTTCATGCCTTGAGGTAAGAGCAGGAAGGAACACCATCAAAAATTGGGGTTACAAAAGGATACAAATAAAGTGGCGAAAATATTCATCCATCAATAGCTCAAGTAAGTTCTTCCCTTGTGGCTCTGAGCAACATGGCAAATTTCAACATAAAAGATTATTGTCTGCATAACTTGAGATAAATCGAAACCACAAGGATGCTCAGATCATACACATCTTCTTATGCAGATTCCTTCATTAAACATTCAACATTAGTCTGGCTTAAGGAAGAAACATTTTTGTACATAACCGAATTAGAACAAAGCAAGTGGGCAAGCTGTACTGAAGAGCTCTCCAAACAGGAGGCTAGTTTTGTACCACAGTTAAAAAAAGATAAACTGAACTTCAGATAAACAGTGAAAACCAACAAAGCTTTGGTCATCTCAAAGTTGTTGTCCTTCAAGTTATTTTATAAATTAAAAAGATTATAGATGTGCGTATCTTTTTGAATTCCACAATTCGGGCAGATACATTATTAACGAAGTATTCTGGCAAAACCCACCACTGAATGGGTTATCATGGGAAAGGCTTTCTTGCTATAAATTCTATTTGAATTTTCTCAGCAAGAAGTGCTGCACAGGATTCCTAGTACAGGGTAGTGTAGTATGTTTTCTTCACCTCTGCTCTTTCTCTCTTTTTTCTTCATCCTTATCAAAAGTTCCTGAAAAAGGAAAGTTAGCTTCAAGGGACTGTCAAAAGGAGGATAAACCTAATCTCCACGGCTCAGGCTTTGCTTTCTTTACCTTGGACCCATCCAACCCATGCAATAAAGTCAAAAAAAGGAAAGACAGTGACAAGGAGTTCATTCTCCACTCTTCCTATCAGTAGTAGTAACACCAGCAGTCCTGGTTTTGCAGAGAGTGTTACAAGAGGGGATTTTTGGACCTGCACGAAACCAATATGCCTTAGCAGAGCTGGGCATGCAGCTAATGGCAGGACAATGGTCCCACACTGCAAGATGTCAGAGGCCCTGTGTAACATCTATAATGATTCCCAAAGCACTCTTAATGTTGCCAAGCATCTCCCCAATGTCTAGTCACGCCTTTTTATAATTCTAAATATTGTAATTTAGCAAATCTCCTTGATCCAACAATTAACCATTCTGATTCTTGAATTATATTTTGGTTAATATTTAACCTAAATTGTCTCTTTAGCTCTTGGTCTGTCCTCGCTGATTTATGAAAATAATTCATTATTATCTCCTTTATAACATCGCCTTACATGTTGGCAGAATGTTACATTGACCCTCAGTGTTATTCTCCCTGGAAGGAACATGTTCATTACACCAGGTATCCGGCTACAAGTTTTCCAATTGAGATATAACTGTGATTTCTAGTGAACAACATGAGCAGAAAAAACCCGACAATCCCTCTTCCCGTCATTGAAAACAAACCAGAAAAAAGAACGAACAGTTTTCCTTTCTCTTGCAAGCAATTTATCCTAACATGCAAGCAATTTTGCAAAACTCTTCTACCAAGAATAACTCTCACTCTGAAATTTGTTTTAACTGGACATAAAGAATCCTACTTACAAGCACACTATCAGAGTTGAAACAAAGGCAACCACACCAGGGGACAGAAATCTCTACATTTTTATACACACTCCTCTTGTTAGTATGCACTGCATTCATATAGCACTGTCCTTTTTTGCGCTACGAGGTTGACTGATGTTCTGTCAAATATCCAGTAGCTTTACTCCTCCTGCCCAGATAATTCCCCCAGTACTGCTGTTCAGTAATACACTCAGAGCTCTTTATAATCTCTCATGTGATCTGTACTTCCAAAATAAATCACATTTCTTCAATTAAAACTTAACTGATTCAGCCCATTGATGTGTTAGAAAGATCATAGTCTATTTTAATCCTATTTCATAAATGTTACTACAATGTTAAATAATCATCTTTCAGATCAGAAATAATGCCATGAAAATCCATATTTGTTTGGAATGACAAGTTTGCAGACGCTTAACTTTGCTGGAACTTGAAATGTTAAACCTGAAAGAAAAGAGATTAGTTCATATATGTATTTACATATTAATTTATAGTATTAGGTATAATAACCAGCTGTATTATTGTGAAGCCAAGTAAGGTTCTATTTCATCTTGTCACAAAAGTTCACAACAGTACCGATCACATTAACTCCCTATAACATCAGAAATCCTGTCATGAACGTTTTATACAAAATCACCACATGAACTATGATTAATAATGAATCAGAAGCATAGATTTATATGAATAACAAGCAAAGAGAAAAAAACCCTCTTATTATGGACCATTAGAGGATGATATAACTTACATATTTGTTATGTACTAGTATGTAGTATGTAGTAAACATCCCATTTGGGATATCTTCACATGACTGACTTAGACTTAAAACTTACTTCCGAGTTGTATTACAGAATTAAGTAACATTTTGGGTTTTTCAAATGAATAAGCCTAAATTTAGTCACTGTTAATTAAGTATAGTTTTAGAAACTCTACTATTCAAGTACATATCTCATTTATGTGTTTTTTTTTAAAAATTCCTCCTGTATTTGTGATCCAGATCTGGATCCAGAAAAGTGTTAAGTCTCTTCTTGTTTAAGAACCCTGACATTTAAATTCACTTGTTTCTGCTGTAATATTAACCTTTGAATCATAAAATATTTTCCATTCATGATTTGTGTTCACATTTTCTGATCAGATTTCTCAGATACTCAACAGCATAAGTAAATGAAATTTGTGCACAGAATTGAAAGTAAATGACTGTGTTAACTTTAGTAGTAGGAATAAAAAATACGGAAAAGGTTAAAATTTGCTTTTCATATGGTACACTATGTTTCTGTATCCCATACAAGAGGCTTACTCAGCTGGGGGCAAAGTCTTAGTTTTCAGGAACCCATTCCGTGTTTCACCCTAATTTGGCCAGAGATAGATACAGCTGATCTTTTCTCAATTGATACCTATCACAAGGAACTTACCAAGTGCTGATGTTCCCACCGAGCCCCCAGGAATTGGGTTCTCCCCCAGCCTGTGAGCCCAGAGGACAGAACCAGCATGAGAGCGCCACAGACAGGTTTTCCCATGGAAATGCAGCATGGATGGACTGGGAAAAATTCTCCCAGATCCTTCACGCTTGAAGATTTAGAACCATACATAAAGTTAACAGAACTTTTTAAAACACTGGAGGTATTGGCGCTTCAGAGCTGCCCAGGAGATAAAAAAATCTGTATTTAAGTCTGGAAAACAGAGGGAGCAGAGCACGGTGCACCCACAAGCACCCTGAAACTTCAAAATGTGTTCCCAGAAAATAGGTCCCTGCTGGCAGAGCCCTCTGAGGATTGACACAGAAGCACCAGTTCAAAACCAGGACGCTGGGAGGCTGCTGGATGGAGGAGTTTGAAGCTCAGCAGGATGCTTTAATGTGGATATTTCCCTGCTACCACCCCAGTTTATCCTGCTCGGGCTGACACCAAATGTGTCACTGTGTGAACACCTTCAGAGAGAGCTACAACTATATAAAATTGCAAGTGCTACAGACCAACGTGACTGAAACCTCACACAGGCCAGGGATTCCTCTGCATCAGTGGCCAGGGAGCAAAGGGGAAGACAAATCACAAAACACCGTGGGCAAATCACAAAGCAAAAGATGGCGAGAGATGGCATGAGCTACAATGAAGTCCTAACTGTACAAGGAATTTTATCTGTTGAGAACTTAAAATGCAAATGTTACATTTTATTAATCCACTTCTTAACTGCAGATACAACTAATGCAAGCTCCTGAAATAATAAGGTAAAATGGGAATTTGGAACCTATGAGAGATGAGTGCCAGAAATTTTAAGAGGATGAAAAACACATGAGAAGAATAGGAAGACCAGAAAATGGGTCATTATAGTAACCAGATGAGAAATAGCTAACGGAAGAATTTACATTTTACAATAAAATTAAAAGGTAACTATTTGAAGGATACCAGTAGGTGACATCTACAAGGCATTTGTGATAAACCAGAGTACATTATTTTAATTGTCTGTTCTGGCTTTTCAGATAACTTTCCTGTTTTCTTCTTTGCAAATTCAACTTCCTTCTCTCTCATCTGTCACTACTCCCTCTCTCTCTCTTTACATCTTATTTTCAGCTCAACAGACCTGAAATTCCTTTTGCCCTTGCAGCTTTGCTCTAGGTCCCCTTTATTTCTTTATAGCCCTCCAACCAGCTCAGAAATTTAATCTGAATATGCAGCCATATTCCCACCATGTCCAGCTGACCACTACAGAGGTGACAGGGAGAAATGACAACAAACGAATGAGCAAAAACTGCTGACCAATGAATAAGGTAAAAAGCACAGAGAAAAACGGAAAGGAAGCTGTTGGATTAATAATAAAATCAGATTTGATTTAACGGCATCTGCTCTCCTCCATAAGCAGTGAGATAACCATGTAATAAACATTTTTAATGTATGCTTAATTTCTATTATATATGTCATTTATGGGATAATCACCCAAGCTTGCAGAAAGACACCGCCTCATTCTTCAGCAATCTCTGTCCTTATTTTGCACCTCTAGGATACCGTTGAAAAGAAGAGAACAAACACCCACATACGTTTCTATTCTTTCGTAGTCTGTACAGTAAGTCTTCTGCACAATTGGTGCTGCTCGGAGCACCGCAAGCAGCTCCCCTCATCAGCTGTGACCTAGGACGACTTAGGATACTATCAGGCATAGTATGATTGTTTAATCCTTTATTGAGATAAAGCATATAGAGAAAACAATGCTTTAGCAATAGCAAGCATTTTGCAGAATGGTTATTCAATAACGTTTTACAGAAAGATTTGATTTTGTGACTTTCGGGCCATGCTTTGGATTTTTTTTTTGTTTTTTAAATTGTGCATCTAATTTTTAGCTATTTGAAACCTTATGAAATCTCTTCACTAGGACACATTATCTTGCTGTCTAAACCAAAAAGGTTAGTGTTATGATGCAAGAAGTACATAGAAAATGTCAAATTTTACTTCTCTGAGTTTGTATTTTATTATTTTGCTAATAAATTTTGTAAGCCCCCAGGAATTGGCATATATGTTAAAATCATCTATGGTCAGCTTTAGCAATGTACAAGCTTCAGTGGTTCAGAATTTCATATTTTTAAGAAAACATGGCATGTGTTTGTATCAGCAAGTTTCATCCATCATTATCCATCTCCCTCCTACACCTTTCTAGTATAAAAATCCCTTCTGCTTGCTGACAGCATACTAATTTGGCTTCATTTAAATGCTAAAGCAGCATAGTCCAGCTATCTCATTTAAAATATGTGTAAAGCTGTGAAACAATTGACAAGCACAATGAAGTGTGTCTACCATAAGATCTGCATGGAATTACTTTTCAATAGACACTAAAAAGCCAAAAGTCTACACTAGCAAATTTATTTTTCCATGTATATCTCTTAACATCAGGGAATGGAAAAGGGCAATATTTACCTAGCAGCTCAACACTTCATATTACCTGTTAAGATTAAATGCCAGGTGACATATATCCAAAACATATACATATATATATAGGCTTCTATTTGTGCAAGGGCAGTCACTCATAACTACAACCACATTTCTATTCTGTGTCTGTAATAAGAAAATTTGCATTAACAAAGCATCAAATATAAATGAAGGGCAAGCGGTATTTCCATATATGAATAGTACAAAACCCTAAATATAGAGAGCTCTTCAGACAAGACCTGGGCTGGTAGCCCTCAGCGGTACCTTCCAGTGATCTGCGTTGACAGATATCCCAGACTACCCTCCTCATAAAGGCATAGTTTTATGCCATAAAATGAACCTTGGAACAATTAAGCTTGAAAGAGCATGTTTGATTCTAAATTAGTTGATTCTAAATACTTGGTGTGCAAGTATGTGGAAGTGTGTAAGTGGGGTTTAAATCAACACACCTTCATGTATGATGCATGATGTGTGTATCACCTTCATACACACATACGAGAACAGAAAGAAGGAAAGAAAAATGTGCAAGCGACCCCTCCTACCACTGCAGAAGAGCTAGCCAAAAAACACCTGAGAAAACAGCTGACCACCAAGGCCTGGATGTGATTAGCATCAAACTGCTCCACGTGAGAGCAAACTGGGAAGAAAGACTCTTACATCTGGAGTGGGCAACTGATGAATGTGCTCACAGAGCCCCACACAGTCCATCTCAAGTTAAAAATCAAGGCAGCTTTGCTTCCCTCCACCCCCAAGCGAAAATGCAGACACAAGCTAGTGCGTGAAAATGTCAAGTCCAAGAGTGAAGAAGGTAGTTGGGCAAAACCCGACAAACTTTACAACTGACATTAAGATGAGAAGAAAGCAACCGTCTTTTCTCTTTAAACTTTCTAATTCCTGAAAGGTTAAAGAAACACAGAGATTTATCAGCAGAAGAGTCACTAGTAAAAACAATTTGTTTCAGAGAGTAAACATAACTGTTGTTGTGTAGATTGCAAGAAGACAATAATTGTCATTGGACACATCCATATTTCTGGGTATAAACATCTCATTTACAGTTCAGTATTTAAAAGAAACAAAAACATGGAAGACTTGATCATAGTTCTAAACCTGCATTGTGCAACAAGACTAACGCAGGACTGAGCTAAGGAGCTGACCCATATACTGAAAAATAGGATCTAAAATTAAATGGGAAAACGTACATCATTATTTTAACTTAGCTCAAAGTTGCACAGCTAAATCTCTGTGCAGCAAACCGAAAACTTATCTATACACTGCAGATTATTATGCACTCAGTGAACACACAACATTTACATCATTTTTGCTATGTTAGTAGTATTGAATTTTTCATGCATTTTAAAGTTGGATAAATGGTTAAGAAAATAATTCAATAGGTCAGACATTTCATTAACTAAAATATTAACAACAAAATCGTCCAAGTAGAATAAAAATGCCCTTTTTTTTCTTTTTGGCCTTGCCTGTGGACCTATGTATTTGTTCAGAACAGCAGAACCCACTGTGAATCCTTCTAAGCTTGCCAGAAATACCAGGGTGCTAGACATCTGGGGCTGCACAACCTAAATTCCCTGTTGAAATTGTTTCTCTTGCTTCCTAGCTAAAACTTTGCCTTCTGCCTAGATTTACACATGTAATTGGTCAAAGGTGCCTTGTTCCCAAAGGAACCTTTGCTTTAATTTCTGAATGTACACTGAAATTCAGTTTAACACAGTTTAATAACTTAATCAAGCATGAATGCATTAGAACTTTGAAAGTATCTAAAATATTTTCCACAAGTTTATAAATTACCTGCCTGCAATGATCTAATGCCAATGAAAGAGTCTCTTTCAAATACCACTTATTGTTAACAAGGATGAGATCATGGTTTTCTTGATGTCAATGGCAAAATAGCATTGACTGCAATGAAGACAGTGTCTCGCTTGGACATGCTCTATTCCAATAAAATAGGGATTACACTGCATTGCAGAACTGAAAAGGATGGGTACAGTTAAAATGAAATGCTAGAATGAAAGCTGACTGTGTAAAAATAGTATTTTCTTATCTAGCAGACCTACACTACAAATATATTCAGTCTCATAGCTGCTTATTCTCATGGCTAGAAAAACCCCCTAAGACTACTTTTTATTTCCACTTCACAGATGACACATTTATGGTGAGAGCAAGCAGACCCAGTTTATATTGTCTCTCGCTCTTGTGATTTCATCATGAGTCTCACCGAAGTCTATCCTCCTCCCCAAACCACAAACTTTCAAGTCTCAGCTTTCATTAGGAAAAAAAAAAGATACAAGTCCCATGACTGCATAGAAAGCTTTGAATTATCATATTGGGGTGGGGGTGGTGGAGGGGCAGGGAAAGGGGGGAACCCCCACATCCTAATTTTCCTATATTTGAAGCCTGAGGTTGACTCGCTTTTCATCATCTATATAATCACTAACTAAAGGACAACTGAATTTCCAAATTCTACACACAGTATCAGTCTGCACAAGCTGGAGCAGCCCTACTGTAAATACTGCCTGCAGAATTCTTACCACCATGTAAAAGTGAGAAAGACAGCTTTTCAGACACAAATTAGACTTAGGCAACATACATACTGTATTTAGGAGAAACCTTTTATTTCCAAATTTGACAATTCTTACCTTGTGGTCCCTAAGACAAAGTGAACACGGCACTTTATTACCCTTCAATGTAACTTCAGCTGTTACCCTTCAATAAATCTTTTCACAGCGCTGGGTTATGAAAGGTCCTACCTTTCACTTAGGTAAAATGAATTTATAATCTCTCAGGGACGCAAAGAAAAGTTTGGACACAATCCAAATGTAATCAAACTACTTAAACCAAAAAACACATGCAACGACAAATGACAGAAGTTGTATAGTAATATTTCTCTCTGGCTGTGCTCTGTAAAGAACTCTGCTGAGATACAGGTGTAATGGACACTGTTGTCAGCGTTAATCCTCTCCTTTCAACCCACTGACACAGCCTGAGGCAGATCTGAGAGAAGCTGGGGACAACCTGCAGTTTTGACATATCTCTCCTTCTTCTTGACCCTACAGGAACCTCTCCCAGGCTGTTGGTGTCGGTGGCAAGCAAGAGCCACAGATCAGCTCATCCCAGTCACAATGTTAGTGATATATAAGATGCAGATGAGAGCATCTTTCACTAATAACTGCTCCTGATCCTATATTGTCAACTCTCAACCTTTCTAGCCTGCTTCATAAACACCCATGTTTCACTATAGAAGCTTACAAGGAGTTAAAGCAGCCCAGGTCTTGAGAAGAACAATGCCCACAGTGGGACGAAGGGAACTGGATGCATTGAGTTTAGTAGGATTTGTCCTTGAATCTCAGGGATCCAGGATTTCTATCATTCTATGGCAAAATACGAGAGAAGACACAGCTCAGCACGATGAAATGAAAGAGGGCTGTAAACTGAACATCAAATGACTTTGCTCCCTGCTCTCTCCAGTTCCCAAGTACATGTGCTCTGACATGGCCTCCTGCATCACTAGATAAATAAGAATAGGGTTGAGCAATAGGATTTAAGAAGAAAATTACATGACACAGTATGTTTTACTTCACAGCATGCTAAAAAATGATTAAAGAAATCTGAAGAAGAGGAGAAGACTTGCTCTTTTAGCTTTACTTTCAAATACAGCAATATAACACAGAACCATTCTGATACGCTGCTGCATGCATCACTTCTATGCCTATTATCCAGCTTCTTAGAAAAATGATATCCAAACCTACACAATTTATCTTGGAGCAGCAGCACAGGTTTTGTAGAGTGAGAGCTTATGAATGGTAAAACAGGAATTTAGTGTGGTGAAAACACAGTCCAAGCTCAGGGGTCTAGTCTCCTCTCACTGCTTTTATATACTTCCAATATTCAGGAAAATTGCGTAGAAGCATTAACAGCAGAATAGACTCCTGTGAAATGAGCTCACAAATGAAATCTAGAGAGGGAGACAGCAGTGAATAACTGAATCTCCTGAGCTAGAAGAACACCATGCTGGAGTGTCACAATAGGATATACAACATGTGCTACTGTGCACCCACTTTTCAGTGGACCTGTGTAATTTATGAACTTGACAGCAATGCCATACGTACCCACAGGCTCTTCCTAACCTCCCTCCCGCCCATCAGCATGCTTCCACAGAGAACTGCCAAGGAGACTGACACAATGAAAATGCAGTGGTTTGGCTGCCTTTCAACCTTCTATATACCCTGGAGACAGGAGGATTACTTATTATTAGCAATTATGAAATTTAATCTGCTATACTACATTGTATATGATCAAGCTTTATTGTACTCTAGTGAGTCTTACTGTAGTATAAACATCAGATTATAAACCTATTTTTTAGTGCACTGACTTTAATTTTATATAGAGTCAACTTTCCCTGTTGCAATGCCGTCACTTCACTCTGTACTGCTCATAGACTGTGGCCCTTGAGTCATTGAACAATATAAGTGTATGCTTCTATTGGTGCATAGGAGAAAAAAAAAACTTGATTGGTCTTTCCTATTTTCTTTTTAACAAATGAAAACCTGAAGCACATGTGGATTAACTGATAAACTTAAGGCTGCAGATAAAACTTGGCATACTAACAGGAATGAAAACCATATCTCCTAAATCCTAATGCCATGTTTTATTCACAAAATCATCCTGGCCTTACTTGCTGTATCCACACAATCAGAATGGGTCAAATAAGAGCCATAAAAAACATCCACCCTGTGTGCAGTCTGGCCAGGCACTAAAAGAAGTGGTTCACAGCCTTCGTTCTCTGCAAGCCTAAAAGCAGATGTTCCAAACTGTTTTCTTACACTGCTCTTTGTTCTCATAAACTAATGATATTTATGAAAAATCACAACACACTTTCTAACAGACTGCTAGCTTAAGTGAAAAATTATTATGATTACATAAGTGACATTGCATTTACTGAGCACAAATATAAAGGAAAAAAAAATTATAAAAATACGTACCCTTTGACCAATCAAGGATTAGCAAACAATAATCCTTGTAAACCAGCAAAATATCTGATTAAAAGGAGACGAGAAAGCAGAAGTGAATTTTTAATGTAGCCATCTATCATGCCACTCCGCCACCTTCCCTTCTGAGTGGAAGGCATATTTATCTGCCTTTGCTTTCCCCACCCACTACATAGCAACACGTACAGTGAGGGATTCTTTCCCACAAACCGTAACGTTCTGCTAAATCCAGCTACTCTGTGGCACAAGCTTTCCCCCTGGGCAGAAGCTGCGAGTGCGAGGTGCTGCTGGCCCTTCTTAGTCACATTGTGCTACCGGAGGGCACTTAGCACAGTGAGGATGGTGGTACGAGAAACTACACGCAACCCAGTGAGTGCTTTAATTTAAGCCAATATGCCACTCATCACACTGTGACTTATTTTAAAGAGGCATCTCGTGATTGACATGTGC
This sequence comes from Calidris pugnax, assembly GCF_001431845.1. Classification (NCBI taxonomy): domain Eukaryota; kingdom Metazoa; phylum Chordata; class Aves; order Charadriiformes; family Scolopacidae; genus Calidris; species Calidris pugnax. Next base: position 8,584,870 of record NW_015094506.1, on the reverse strand, counting down.
CACCAGGAGCGTAAGTAATGGTGCAGTTTGCTATGGATTTGCACTTCTGTCTCCATAATCCTTCCCTTGCCCCAGACCACAGCTCCTCCCTCCTCTGTACCTCCTTCTACTCCGTAGTGTCTCCAGCTTCCTCAACCCTCATAGTAATTTCAGCTTCCCACCACGGCTCTACTACTCCTTATTTGCAGTTTTTCCTACCCTTAGCACAACATTCCCACCACAATGAGGATATTAAAAGGGCTCCCTCTCCTCACTTCCATGAAAGTTGCGGGAACTTAATACCTCTGAAATAAACTGTTCTTCCAGCTCAAATGCCCAATCAGTTCAAAAGTTCAAAGGACTGACAGCATAATAGCAAAAACGTACTTCTTTAGGTTAAAAAGTATTCCTCAAGAGGAAAAGTTAATGGAATAAATCAGTGTCCAAAAATTCTAAAAAACATGTCTTTTAAAAATAATGATAGCTCAGAGCAAGAACCTCAAATCTTGTTTCTTATGTAATTTCAACATAACTGCAGTTATTTAATCATCGTTCACTTCATAAAAGGAGCGTGATACTCTTAATACTCTTTTGCTACAAACAGAAAGTTAAAGCGCTCCAAATTCAGCCTCAATTCTATCCTTCAGCAGCAATAAACACAACTTGGCGAAACAAACCGAGGCTGTACATTCACATCTACATAAATGACACGACGTTCATGTAGAGTGAATGTCATTCCACGCTCATGCCAGAACAGTGATTAATTAAGCAACTGTCTTCAGTGATTTCTCTCACCTGAGCATGCACATCCAGAATTTCTATTCAGAATTCTTTTGACTGAGACTGGAAAAAGAGGTTTGTTGCTTAGGACAAGCGAGCACCAGATGGATTTCTAAGCTTATAACACACCAATATAACCATATTAAAGCATTTTGAAATTAGAAACAATCCAATTCTTTGATGATTTATCCACTAAGGAAGGCATTTTTATCAAAATAGCCATACAGTTAATCCTCTGTTCAGGAAAGAACTAAGTCGTGAACCCGACTGTTCAAATCACAAAAACAGCAAGCAGGCAAATGTTATCCTGTGTTAGAGTTTGATTATTACGGCTGGGGAATTTTAAACAGCAGTGAAACGAATTACACAAAGCTCACTAAATCTAGGGGGTTAAGGTAGCCCTATAGTCCAGGCTAGTATGCCTCTGTGTGATGAGAATGATCCAAGGACTCTCTAGATGCTCCCGCTGCCAAGATGAAGCACCCAGGGGAGCTGCGCTCCAAGCACCAGGGGGCTGCTGTCGTAAGGGTGAAACTTCTGAAAGTGAAGGTGAGGATGAGCAGACAGGCAGTGACTGACCCTGGACCCATAAGCTTCCTTAATGCACAGCTTTCACTTGATAGCATATGAAAACATAAAAAAAAAAATTCCTCTAACTTCAAGACAATAGAATTACGTATTCTGAAGGCCTTATCCTGCACTGGCTCCAAATACCTTCCTTTTGATGATTCACAGAAGAGTACCATTCTCATGTGTCCTTTTGACTCATGCTGGAGCATAATTGCTGCTCTTTTTTTATTGCTGCACCCATTTTCTCTCATTTGTCCTTTCTGTTTTCCTTTCATTTCTTTTAATCTCCTAAATTAGATACACAAATAGCTTTCTAACTTTTATTCTTTTTAATTCTTTTGCACTTTGGCTCTTCTTTCTTTTCTAAAACTTTTCAGAAGCCAGATACTGTGAGAGTGCCATTTTACCTCTTTTTATTTAATCTGCTCATTTCCTTTGCTGAAATGAAAGCCAGAGGATCAGGAATACTTTAGTTGTTAAGATACTGCCCAAGCCTGCAGCTATTTACTTATGAACTGATTATGTGAATGACTGTGTTAGAAGTCATTAGAGGTCTAATGGATAATGTCATGTATGATTGAATATAAAAGCCACAAATAGGTTTCCAAGCAGCAACATATATGTTACCCACAGCTGCAAACACTTGTTAGCACAGGTGAGGCACATAGAGATCAACTTTGATATCTACACCATGCCACTTTTCCCTGCCCATCAGCTGTCACTTGTAGACTAATCTTGCTCTCGTATCACAGACTGATAAACACCACTTGAATTCTGCTTAATAAAGCAGGATCTTGTTTTGTAAAAAAAAAAAAACAAACTGAATGATCAGCACAACAGATAATAGCCTTTTGAAAGATGAATCCACCAGGATGAGACAATTAGTATGAGGAATAACTCCTGAGTGGAGGTGAACTGTGGTTTTCTGGAGCAACGTGTGAATGCCTGAGAACCAAGTCCAGAGTGCAACAGGTGAGCTTGCGGGTTAAAAAGATTTGCAACTGCTAAAAACTGATTGATGTGGGGAAAAGGTTAACGTTTGCTCTGAAAATAGCTGAAATACACATGCAATGTATTATTAAACTTCAGTCATTGCAAAGAGGAAAGCTGTCAAAAATTTAGGCAAGGGTGACTTGAATCATACTAAAAAAAACATGCTCGGCTATAGCACACTCACTAATTTGGCTTATGCCAAAGACAACTTTCTCTAAGTCAATATGGCTTCCATCATCCTGAAGGAACAACTGTTCAGCTTCAGTGTGACCACAGAAGTCCTACTCCATGCACTCAAACATAGCCTTCCTGGATCGTGAGCAGCAGAGAGATCTGGTTAATACATCTCACGTAGCAGACAGTTTCCTGGCTAAGAGTAACCTGACTGAAGAGGAGCAGCAAGATGATGTGGAACCCACGAGGGCTGTATATGCTTCCTTCCCCCAAATAACTGCAAAACTGAACAGCATGAATGGCAGTGCCATTTTTGGTCACGGATACAGCATCCAGCACTACCTCTCCAGGCCTGTGCCAGCAGTGGAAGCAGGTGGCATTAGCATTTGCCCTGAAGGCAACTCTGACCATTCTGAATTTCCAGATTTGTGTGAGAAAGGAGGCAGTGGAGTGACCTGCAGACCACCTGCTGGTCTTCTTGGAGGCAGAACCCAGATGGCAGCCTGCCACCAGGAACGAGCCAACTTCTGCCCTGGTGACTGACAGGTTTGGTCTTGATCCCTGGAGGTAAACGTATTGCTGCTGGAAAAGCAACCCGTCTGTGAAAGGCCAAAAAAAAAAGGTATGAATGGACAATTTAGGGCAATAACTACTCCTTATAAATCCCTTTTTTTTTTTTTAAACACGTCTTGTTTTGTTTCTGAAATAACTCATTTTAAGACACTAAATAAATGATACAGATTCTGCTGCTTCACTAAATAACTGGACACTCTTAGTAATTTAGCAGTTTTTCTACACACAGCAGAAGGAAATATTCTAATGAACTGATTATATTTTTTTCCACTGCATGGAGTACATGAAAATAAGCAATTTCAATAATCATTATTACTGCTACAGTATATATTAATACATTTCGTATAAATCATTGCCGCTACTATCAACTCAGCTACTGCTCCTGCAAATAAAGCAATACCTTGTTACCTAGCAACTGAGCAAGTCCCTGCTCCACTGAAAAAAAAAAAAGGAAATATATGTATTTATATATCCCCTTGGTTTCACGTTGAGAGAACATCCATAGAGAACAAAGAATAATCCACTCAAATGCTCTGAAATTCAATATTTAAATAAAGTGTTTGATCCTCCACATTTCATGAGTATCTTCAGAAGCTAGGTCTAGATTAAACATGCATTACCTCTTACTGACAATATAATGTTCTTGCTATGCGTTTCCTGGAATATTTTATTAATGTATATATAAATACACAGACATTACACATACAAGTCATGACAGGCTCTTAATGCTACATCTGATCTGTATTAGAATAGGAATAGCTATCACAGGGCTTTTTTAACGTCCGTTTGCTTATGCTAAATCAGTTTCCTTCGCATTTAACACAGCAATGCACAGTATCACCTCTTACTGATGCAATGTCTCTTTTTAAGGATCTGTCATTTGTACAAATTATTCCTTGTGTTGCATAAAAAAAAAAGTAGGTACTACAAAACCCATCACTTCGTTTATAGTTCATATAGTTCTGTTCCTGACAAATTGCCAACATTGTAGTTTAGAGGGTAAAAAAATTAACAAGTAGCTTAGGAGTCCTACTTGCCCTGGGCAACACACAAATTGGGCAGCAGCCTCTGAACCCTCTGGTTATCAGCGTGTGCCTGGTCCACACTCTACCCCAAGTTGGAAAAGGCAGCAGAAGGATTCATGGCCCCATGACCGCACAGTATGAAGACATACCCTTCACTGCGACAAGGACTGCCAATAAGCTTGTGCAACAGAGAGAATATGAAGTCATGAAAACACTGTCCTGAAGACCCACAGTTTCTTCTGTAGGTAACTGTTCTCATATTTGATATTGTCTAGGTCATCATGCTGCCCTCAGATCCAACACGAAATACATCTGGAAACAATGCAAATTTCACTTCAAGCTTAGGGGCTAATCGTGAACCACTACTGTTAATCACAAATTAGGTGATCACTATACAGCGTGCAAAAATTTTGAAAGCTGCTCCCGGTAGCAACATCTGCAGTGAAAGTATTCCAGAAACACGCTGTTCATGTTCTCTTGAAACTTTTTAAAGTCACCTATCTCTTAGACTGCAGGGATACTGGCTCAGTTATTCATAACACAAAAGTATACACAATCTATATCACGCTGCCTCAAACATCTGTTGCTGCTGTAATCCTTGATAATTCATAGCAAAAAATATTCAGAAAATGATATGCTTCCACCAAAGGCACCTCATTTCGTGCAGCTCTTACCATTATCTCTGAGTGCTATATACTAGTTTGAAATCTTTTGCAGCCTGGTTTTGCCCATTTTTTCACATTCATACAGTCTTTACAACTAGGTACCAGAGTTCACCTCCCAGAGGAACGTGTGGAGTTCAGTAAAATGCATAATGCATACAGATGGGTGAGGATGAAGTATCGGCTACTATGGCATTCAGAAGCCTCTTGCAATAAAAATTTTAGAAGCAAGTGAAACACTACAACCTATACATCTTACAAGGATAAAGCAAACATCAGAGACCATACCCTACAGGCTTTGCATGACGAAGTCTGTGCATATTGTCTTTCCCTCTGGAACGCAGTCTTCAGTGACAGATGGCACAACCACTACCTACAGATGGCTCAAATGGGGGCTCCATAGCTTTGATAAATACTGCAATCAACTCCTAGGATAGGTACGGTTCAGGCAGCACAGCAAACACAGGGAATAAATCCCTCAAAAACTTCTTAACTGTAGAATAATCACACGCATAGTATTATCCTAAACAGACAGATGAAAGTCCTGGGCTCTTACTGAGCTGACAGAAATTCAGGACTACTTAAAAGGAGGTCAGTAGTTTAGGATAAAAGTGTTTGAAATGAGCATCAGTCAATTTTTATCTACTTCATCCAGAAAACCATTTCCACTTTCATCATGGACCAAGCGCTCCTGGTGAAAGTATTCTTGCTTTCCAGTGGGATTTGTTATACTTTGGAGGAGCAATCAACCCTATCACTGACAGAGCCTTGGTTTGGTTGGTAGAAAACATCCTTGCCTCAGACGAATGATTCACTACAGTGAACAGAAGTATTTGAATCACTACTATAAGAAAATCAAAACTCATGGACCGATACTGGGGCTATTTGTGGCAGACTAGCATAATCTTTTCTAATCTTCTATAGAAAGCTGGGAATAAGAGGAACTGGAGTGATTTTATAAAGGAGCATTTGCTTTAGCTGAGCATACGTTTCAGGGACCCTGGTCTCTCCCTTGCTACCGTGAGGAGGGAGATATGATTTGTGGCAACACAGCACTACTGATGGGCCATGTTTGATATCTGCCTTCAGCCCCTCATGCTTCGTACTATATGAACAAGAGTTTCCTACCAAGTGGCATCTATCAGAACATTCTCATTCACCAAGCACTGTGATGCTATGGGCAGGTACGCAATGCAAAATACAACAGTTCCAGAAATTTGTGGCCATTCAGCTAAGTAATAGGAATATTGCACTTTCAAGTTGATTTCAGGACACAGAAGGGATGCTCTCTGAAAAAACCCTAACCTGCCCTTTGATCTAATATGCATACTCCTTGTTACACAGAAGTATCTTACATACCAAAGATAAACATACATAGGTATAAAAATATCTCCCAGATACATCAGGGAGGGTGGACTAAGGCTCCATTCAGAGTCCTTGGATTACACAACAAGTTCCCTAGCCCACACCTAGAGTATAATAGAAAATAATATCTTTGCAGGATCTTCACAAATGTAGGTCAATAAGTCTTGTATCCCAAAAAGTAAAACAACCCCATCCCACCATAAGCAGGTAATAGGATGGTTCAAGGCAGCCCTACCAAAATCTAAATTAGAATATGCCTACTTGATTCTAGTCTGTGGAAGAAGACATCAGAATACAAATAAAAACTGTAATAATTTAAATCTTGATTACAGTCCAATTACTACAGTATCTAGAATCTCTCCTGCAGACCTGGTTTCTATTCCCTTCTGCCATCACTACATTTTCCAGAATATAAGCAGACAACACTAAAAGTGCCTGTTTTCAATTACTGCTATCCACAATTTAATAAGTTTACTGTCCCTAACTTCCAAATTTCATAGCCTGAAAATGTATTGTAGAGTTAGGGGGGTGTCCACTTTTTGAGAGCTTCAAGAAATAAAAAAAAACTGTGTCAAAATTTTTTACTTAAGACAAAATACCTCAACTTTTATCCCTTTTCAGATTATAGAAAACCATGACTGACATTCTTCTTTTTGAGGAACTGCTGTGTAGAAAAGGGAGACAGAGATTGCTATAGTGTCAATGTAATTTCTGAATGCCTCATACAATCTTTTGTAATATGTCAAAAGTATAAACAAAAACACTCCATGTGTCATAGTCTACAAAAGGTATCAGGTTTTATAGCATAACAACACATGACAGCTCTCTTAATACTTCTGATAATTCAGTAATTATGTAAATATCTTCAAATTTGATTACACAGACTCACACACACCATTAAAGTTTGAGCCAAACTTAGACTGCTTTATGTGTAAACGCAGCAATGTGAAAACCTTTAGTCTAAACTCAGTTATTTCAGTTTTCATACTGCTGGACTCAATCCTCTGCTCACTGCAGCAACATGCAATGAAACATGACTCGAAGTTACATTTACGATCCCCTAATCCTCAGCTTGAACCTGTAGGATGTGGGGATGCCCCAAGGCTCAGCTAAACTTCAACAACCTGCTCCCTCCCATGGGCAGGAGATTCTGACCATCTTCAGCAGGGTCCCGTGTTGACGTGGGACAACAGGAAGGACAGGGAGCTGGATGGTGAGGTCCACCTTGGAGATCATCAGTCAGAGGGATTCTCCACACACACTTCAGTAAGACAGCTCCACCTCTACTTTGCCCACAGAGAAGCACTAAGGCATCAGGACAAAAGGTTAGGATTTGGATATTTGGAATGGTAGATGTGAATAATGTAGTAGGAGATGCATAATATTAAAGTATCAGTTTCAGACCAAAGAACCAAGAGGGAGGTGAGTGGCAGAAAAATGTAAGATAAACCAAAAGTGCTAAATTCCACTTAATTTACATGTTGACTTAATTTACATGAATTGACTGTCTTCTTGCTATTACCACCTCATTAGGAGCACCTGACCTGTAAGGATTTCCTACTTTCCTAGTAAATTAAAGAAATACTTCAGGGATATTACTAGCTTTTAAATGGCCCCCTCACGCTCTTAGTTATGTTACCACTGCATTAGGATCAGCACAACAGAGTTTTAACCAGAACAGGTTGTGGTGGCTGAAATAAGATATTCTAAAAATAAGATTTATAAAAATGTGACACATCAGCCCCTAGCAATAGCAACAATACCAGATATAGCTTCTGTATAATGCATGAACACAGGATTACTTCCATGAATCAACAGTTTTGCATGGAAGTATAAAATCATCATCACATAAAGATAACTAGAAGTGAAGATTGGTTAGAAAAGAAGAGATTTTATTTTACATGACTATTTGTACCTCCAGTGATATAATGAGATTATGAAGGTCAAATAACAATCCTATTACTTAAGTTACATAACTCAAAATAGGGTGCATGACAATGTAAGAACACAGAAGACAACTGCTGTTTTGTATTTATTCACTGCTTTCAATTCAGATTGTTTCTTTTACAGTATTTCTAGTCTAAACTGCTTTTGCAAAAGGAATTTTCTTAACACAAAGTCTTTAAGTTCTTATACCATGAGGCAAGAAAGATTTTTTTTTTAAACAAATTCTATGCTATGCTCTGCAGATAAAAAAGGATTCTTCTTTTGCATAGTCCCAGCATAGATTACCAACCTCAGACACTGGAGCGCAGCAACCTGGGGAATCTCTTTCTAGTCTGACCAAGCTACTGTTCTCCACTGGTATGGTCTGGCTGCTACCGGCCATTACCAAGTCCTCAGGTACCACACATGTACAACGATGCACCACCCCAAGAGTCAGCAGAAGTAAGTGGTAGCTTTGCTTTACTTGTGAAAATGATTATGAAATTGATTGATCAAAAATAAAGAAGCTTCCCATCCTTCTGTTGACTACAGTGGTCTTTGGTAAACATAATAACAAAGAACATCTAATCTTGATACAGTCAATTATTTAAACAGAAAAAAAATGCTATTTTGGGGATATGACTTGCTTTTTAGCTTATGCTTTAAATTGCTTTTATTTTTTAATGAATATTACCAGCAGAAGTATAGTCCTGCAGTACTATTCTTAAATACCAAGACCGAAGGATTTCAACAAAACTTTAGACCTAGGAAGGTCACTTGCTTGTATACATAGTAGAACTATATTTCATATTTAAATTAAATGCAGTTCAAAGTGAAACTTAACATTCTATAGCCAAGCTTTCCAGATCAGGACTGCCTAATGTCAGCTTCATATTTCCACAACTGGGCATTTACAGAGACTATCAACTATACTAATGCTTCCTCTAAAGGCACCTTTCCCTTTGAAAACCTAATTTTTAGGCCCCCAAAATGGAAAATATTGGTCTCAAGCTTTCCTGTTCAACATTTCATTTCGTCTGACATTTGAGCCAATTAATCGTTCAATGCAAATGAATCAAGAAGTAAGTAAAACCACATTAGAAGACAGCATCTTTAGCAAGAGTCCATGAGGCTTCTATCGCTGTTAGGGCTTTTATGACAGTGATGGCAATAGGGGGATGCTTACTGCATTCAGAGAGGTATGTCAGGAGCTGCCCGAATGCTGCCTCACTGCATTTATAAGTGAAATGTACTCTTATTCCTTGTCCTTCTTCCCAGTATCCAGGAATATTACTCCTGACAAAGTACGTGGGACACGACCTTCAGCCTGTGCAGTCAATGAAATCAGTGGTGCTATGACAATTTACACCAGCTGAGAACCTTGTTCGAAATCTCCAAGTGCAACCCCTCAGGGCACGTGATGCTTTCTTCTCCTGCCCTATGCTTCCTTGAGCGTATCATCACTGCAGAGCTACAGCTTAGTCCCAGACAGCTCTGTAAAGAACAAAAATGGTGACAGCAAGCCTTAGAGAAGGAGCAGGAGTGCTAGTGGTGGAAAGGGCATGTTTCATCCAGGTCAGCCCCAAAGATTATCCTGCGCTGGTTGGTGGATGCTTATGAAGTGAACATGACACAGACAGCACTAAACAAATACTTGTTATTACTGTGCTGTGTTTAAAGGAGAAGTGTGGAGCTGTTTGGTGATGAGCAGAGGTGGTTGGGTGCAGGCAGAGGTTTGGAAGCACTCAAGACAGCACCATGTGATGACCCCCAAATCAGTATCTTGTGCTAAGGCAAAGGGCCTGTTAATCTCTCACACAGGTCATAAAGATACTCTTTCAAACAATAAAAATTAGAATCAACAGAATCCAAGTAGAATATGATATTAGTGCTCTTCCCATACTTTCACACTTAAAGAAGTGCAACTTTGCAGTGTTGGGACAATATGAAAGATTTATTGTTATTTTGCACAATACCTAAAAATGACATGGACAGTGAATCAAATAACTTAATAAGCAGCAGGGAAACACCTAGGAAAGGTTAGTACAACAGATTTTTAAACCTGTTAACTAAATAATTTTACTGTGAGTTTTTAAATGAAGATGAGTTTTGGAAGTCTTTTTATAACACGTCTCCTGCAGAGCCAATCTTTTCTTCCGAGATTCCTGATCTGGGCATAAAGTGGATTAGGATTGAGAAATTCTCACAAAGGTCTATGAAAATCCTTGAATTCTGTTTTTTTTGCTAGTGCTAAGTGAACAAAAACCACCACATTCTGATTTTAAAGAAAAATAATAACTTCCATTTAGTTTTGTAATGGCTTCAGTAAAAATACAAATGAGTCATACAATACTTCCCTTAGGTTTTGCTCAAGTATTTTTCTGTGTGACAATTCACTCGAATATCCACTTACCTCTGTGGTAGTTTATAAATATTAGTGTTGAAGTTCTATGTATTTTTATCATATAATAACAATGCAGGTGTTTCACAAACCAATTGGGTACTCATTAATAATGAGCTTTCCAGGTGACTGCACCATTAACAAAGTAACACTTTCCCTAGATTTTAGAATTACCTCCGAAAACATACCTGGAAAATAAAAGCATTAGCAAAGCATGACAATGGTATAAAACCTCTTTGATTACAGGATTCTGATGGAGATAATTAGACAGTTTTCAGTTATCTTTAAATTTAAGTGTTTTAACTATTTGCAAACTGACATTTACCCAGAATATTTATTTATGCAAGAAGTGACATTATCTAAGACTTTATAAAACATTAAGGAGTTGCTAATTATTTCTGCAAGCACCTTTTATGAATCTATTTTAAAAGATGAGAACCTTAATATCAATTCCAACGGGATAAAATGAAGCCTAAAACCAGTCAGATGACCATGGATTACAGCAGTAGAACTTTTATAATTAAAGTTTTTCCTATTATACATGTATAGACACACACATATACACACATTTTAGTATTATATAATAAATCTTGGTGAACACTGGAATTGACTTTGCATTTTCCTACATTAGGAATAATTACATCCAGCCATTTTTGTGGCTTACCAATTTACCAGTGGCTTTTATCGTCATTCACAATACTTAGAAATAAAAAGATATGTGTAATAGTGTTCTTCACCAACAAATACATGAAGAAGAAATAAATTATCTTCAGTATACCCTTGATAAGAGAGACGTATATTCTCACTGGTATCTTTGCAAAAGCTAAGGCAGCATACATGCAAACACCCAGAAGTGCTGGAGGTCTGAGTCCACTGCGGTCTGGAAGACCAGTCAACTAAATGAAGAGTTTAGATGACCATTCACAGGCAAGCAAAACAAGTGTTTATCACTTTCATGTTTCACCATGTTTAAATGTACTGAAAATCTAAATGTTTATTCTCCACTGTAGAGAAGCACTTTGCAGAAAAAAACAAATATTAAACAATGGGCTAAAATCTGCTGTCAAACAGGCAAAACTCCCTGGTGACTTCATCTGCTATTAAATGCTACCTGGTGACTGCAGCGACTATTAAATTTACCCTTTTTACAGCATCAGAACTTAAAGTATTCTCAACAACAGAACAACCTCTTTGGATGTTTGCTGACTGCAGGAACCAGGGACAGAATGAACAAACCAATTACATTTAACAAAGCTCATACAAATCACTTTGGATTTCCTACATCAAAAAGCAGCAAAAGCATAAGTGAAGACATGTATCTTCCCTTAACGCATCCCAGTTTCATGTTTCTAGAAAGAGCAAACTCCACAGGCAAAGGCCTGGGAGAAAGAACTTCCATCTCAAGCTTCCTAAGGCCTATTTTCCCCCACCTGACACTTTGGGCACTGCTAATAAGCATACAGCAGGTGTGGTACATTTAGTAAACATAGGATGGTTACAATTACTGAGTTCTGGACCAGCTGGAATTTCCAATTGGTTTTCCCAAAGGAAAACTGCCCTTCTTTTTGGCAATCCAGAAACGGATCATGCAAGTGTTGGAAACAAGTCAAGATACAAATATCTACAAGGGGAAAAAAAGTACAAATCCTAACCATCTGCAGACCGAGTATGTCCCAGTGTCGATGACCATGTTATAATGTTGAGCAAGTCCTACCAAGTGATAAAACAGCCAGAGATTTTACAAGAGCCTCAGATACATTGCCCTTCCTCATCACACCTTCTCTTGATAAAGCTGCGTTTCAGCCATTTGCTTTAACCCAATCTCAGTTCTCAATGCAGAGATGTATTGGGATTTGAGACCTATGCTGGGTATCATCAGTACACTGATAACACAGCAGCGTATACGTTCCTGTGGCTTCTCTATCCAACCTCATAAGAATGGGCCAAGCAAGGACTATGCAAATATCATCTGTCTTCAAGAAAGGCACTAAAAAACTCTTAGAGATGCTCCTCAGTCAACTAAGTTAGAAATATCCCTCTAGCAGGAGGCTGAAGGCAGTACTTAATGAACAGAGGAAGACCAGAGATGGTCCTGGATTTTCTCTTCTGTGCTTGAACATTTCCAAGACAATAGGAACCTGTTTCACTCTGTGATCCAAGGATAGAGATGTGTCTCCAGGAGGTCTGCCAGCACTTCTTAACCCAGAATCATTATTCTTTTAGCAAGAAAGAAAGGTATCTCTCCGATGTTTTTCTTTTGGTTAAGGTTTGTTCAACATTAGTATCATCCCTCCCTTATGCTGGGCATAATTATTGCCATCTGAAGCTATACATGAAGTTGGGCACAAATGTCATTTGCAATATTTAAGATAATTCATTTCACAGAAATTCGTTGGGAGGGTGACAATATCAACAAGATCCTTTCATTTCTTTAACACTATGCTCAAGCTTGTGAGAGTGAATCCAGCCCAAATTTGAAGGTTTTTTAAAATGAGGAATCTTTGGAGAGAGGAAGAAATGCTTCCTGGTTGACTGAAGGACCTTTAGAAAAATTCTATTGCTCCAGAGTACCTAAACAGAGAGGCAGCAAAAAACCTCCAACATCAGGCATCTCCTCCTATTTTCTCAGACTACTCAGCAGTATATAACTCCATGTCAAAAGCTATACGCCCACTGAAACTCACCCCAAAACACCCCACTGGCTTTACATGCAATCTGCAAACCAAGACTATCTCCAAGAGCAATTCAAACAAGGCAGCAGACTGGTAGCGTACAGAGCTAAACTGTTGGGAAAGAAGCATGTGAAGACTGCATCTTTGAATCTCAGTGCTCAAAACAATTTAACACGCTAAAACACTGTACTGAAATTATCACATTTCAAAGCTTTTGTCCTCAAAGGCAAAAAACCACAGAAAAACTATGGATACGGACAGCAACCAAATTATGACAACAAAATGCTTTCACTAGCTTGATTACCTTGTCAAAGCCAGGTTTATCTAAAGCATAACCCTTTGATACTTGGAACCGAGACTACTGTCTTGTAGACAAGCTGGCATAGTTGGCACATGGACTAAAAGATCAAGTACAAGCAGCCCTCTGTTATTGCCTACACAAAGAGAAAAATTACATCGGATTGCGAAGAGTGCCAGGCTGGTACAATTTTCTGAAGGTGTTTTTCTCCAGAATTTGACTGTGATTTCTTAAAAATAAGCTTGTAGCTCATATAACTGTGAAGAAAACATTGAAAATGTGAACTAGTATAAATGAACATGTTCCCAAATGTGAAAACAATCCCAAATCATATCTCCCAGAGTAAAAACTGGCCAGTTCATCATGACGACTGTTGATTTGGAAGACTAATATAAATTTTCAACATTTAACAAGCAAAGCATTGCGATAATAGGATCATCAGGGAAAAGGTCCAGTCTTATAAATGTAATATAGTCATGCTTGGGATCTGGCAAATGAATAAGATTGGACCCAGAATGATACCATTCACTCTCATCTTTGCTTTAACTTCCAGTCTGCATGCTGAGCAGGTCTCTCAGGACCAGGAGCCAAGAGAGCTTAAGTCCAAGGCTTGGCAGTTTCTCAGTCTGCTCAAAGCAAGGTGGAATTTTACAATTTGTGAAGAATATTATTCATTATGCCTATCACTAACATTTAACAAATAAATACCAAGATCCTTACCAAAATGCCAGTTGTTCAATGTTAAAACAAAGCAAAATCTGCATCCTCCCAACTCATGGAAATAAATTAAAATGAGCATTTCCAACACAGAATTCTGACTCCTCCAACATTAAAATGTCTTGCTCTTGTAATGTAAGTGAAATCATGACTGACCTGGGTCACAGCTCCCTCCTCAAGTTCCTCAGTAGCAAAACTCTTACCGAGAGCCGCTCTGCTTTAGTTTCTTAGTTCAGCGCAGCCTTCTTTGATAGCTCTGTTCCTAATTTTCACATCCTCCACCCTCCCTTTTAAACTCCACGTGTCCATCTCCAGTTAGAAGTGTCATTTTCTCCTCTCCCCCCCACCTCAAGAAAAATGCTAAGAAAAAAAAGCATCAGGCCCTCAGCTTTCCAAATTGATTTTGGGGTACTGCATTTAAATGCCTTCTAAGTAGAATGAATATGTATAGTATATTTTAATTTGCCTTTTTACTGGATGAAGTTATCTATTCCCGACTATCACATCTCCTTTCTCTGGGGGAAAAAAAAAAGGATAAAGGAGCTCATCAATATTACAGAAAGCAGAGCTTACTTTGAATAAATCAGCGAGTTTTTCCAATTCTCATCTGTCAACCATTTGCACAAATTCTTCAAATGGAACTTCTCAGGTGTGTAAGTTTAGGAGGGTCTGCGAGCAACTGCACAACCACAGCTTGTATGAGTTATATACATATATCAAAAAGAACAGATGTCTTAGTGAACAAGTACCGCCAGACTAACATTCATCAGTTACTTACTCTCCACCCTTTTCAGAGTATCACTGAAATTTTTAGGATGCCATCATAACGGAGTTTTAACTCATTATGGTAATTACACATGATAAGGTCAAGGTTTTGTACCTGGCAAAAAAGTATCAACTTTACATGAATGCCTACAATCTGTATTAATATTTATTCAGGGAAAAAAAGTCCCCATTATAATGTGAAAACCTTCTGCTGAGGTTTTTTTTTTTAGCATAATATTATATTTTGTATTTTGGCACATACAGAACATGACACAAATTGGTTTTTAGTGCGCATTCAAATGAGAAGTTACTACCATTATGTCAGGGTCTACTTTAACGCCAGTTTGTCTCTCATTAACAGAGTAAGTGAAAGTGTTCTTTAAGGCACCATTGCGATACATTGTATCAGTAACCCTGCCACAGATGGATACTAGTTTTGCTCATTAATGCCGCTGCTGACAAGAACGGTACAGAGCACACCTTGCTGTTGTGCATGTGGGCATGCATTGCCACTGCCCACAGAAGAGAAGGAATTTTGCAAGGCACATGGCAACATGCAGCAGTCCACATGCTAAAAATCCTCAGGAAAAGCGTTACTGCACGTGTGAAGCAAATCGAGTTCCAAACGAATTCTCAGGTATCATTTTTTTTTTCTCTCCCAATCCCAGCACTGCCTTCTCGCCATAAGCTGAAATAGCTGTGCGTTAAGACGTATTTTGCAAACACGAGCCTCTTCTGAGAAACTGAAGCATAAAATCATCATTCTGGTCTCTATACACACTTCTGCTTTCATCCTTTTTTTTTTCTTTTTTTTTTTTTTTTTTTTTCTTTTCTTTTTAAAATAACCGTAGCACTCAGCTCAACAAGCCTTCCTTAAATAACCGAAAGGACAAACAGCGGTGCCTCGAAGCCCAGACCTCGCTCGACAAGTTTTAGACCAGGGCACACACACAGCGGCCAAGTTCAGAGACCGAAGCAAACCGAGGGCTCGCAACGCCAGCGCTGCCGCGGCCGCTCCCCGGCCCCCCCACACCCCCCTCCCCCCGAAAGCGGCGGCCGCAGCCTCCCAGCCGCCGTTCCCCCGCTGCAGCACAGCCGGTGGATCCACACTTTCTCCCCCTCCCCCGAGATTCAGCATTGCTCGCAAACGCGGGGACACCGGGCCGGGCAGGCGGGGATGCTCGGGGCGCCTTCCTTCCCCCCTACCCCACGACCACGCCGGCCCGGTGAAAACTCACCGGCCGAGAGCACCGACCCCGTCAGGCGGCTGCAACTCCTGCCGCCCCGC